>NC_133513.1:0-329250 GCF_049354715.1 Callithrix jacchus
CTAACCCTAACTACCCTAACCCTAACCCTAACCCTAACCCTAACCCTAACCCTAACCCTAACCCTAACCCTAACCCTAACCCTAACCCTAACCCTAACCCTAACCCTAACCCTAACCCTAACCCTAACCCTAACCCTAACCCTAACCCTAACCCTAACCTAACCCTAACCCTAACCCTAACCCTAACCCTAACCCTAACCCTAACCCTAACCCTAACCCTAACCCTAACCCTAACCCTAACCCTAACCCTAACCCTAACCCTAACCCTAACCCTAACCCTAACCCTAACCCTAACCCTAACCCTAACCCTAACCCTAACCCTAACCCTACCCTAACCCTAACCCTAACCCTAACCCTAACCCTAACCCTAACCCTAACCCTAACCCTAACCCTAACCCTAACCCTAACCCTAACCCTAACCCTAACCCTAACCCTAACCCTAACCCTAACCTAACCCTAACCCTAACCCTAACCCTAACCCTAACCCTAACCCTAACCCTAACCCTAACCCTAACCCTAACCCTAACCCTAACCCTAACCCTAACCCTAACCCTAACCCTAACCCTAACCCTAACCCTAACCCTAACCCTAACCCTAACCCTAACCCTAACCCTAACCCTAACCCTAACCCTAACCCTAACCCTAACCCTAACCCTAACCCTAACCCTAACCCTAACCCTAACCCTAACCTAACCCTAACCCTAACCCTAACCCTAACCCTAACCCTAACCCTAACCCTAACCCTAACCCTAACCCTAACCCTAACCCTAACCCTAACCCTAACCCTAACCCTAACCCTAACCCTAACCCTAACCCTAACCCTAACCCTAACCCTAACCCTAACCCTAACCCTAACCCTAACCCTAACCCTAACCCTAACCCTAACCCTAACCCTAACCCTAACCCTAACCCTAACCCTAACCCTAACCCTAACCCTAACCCAACCCTAACCCTAACCCTAACCCTAACCCTAACCCTAACCCTAACCCTAACCCTAACCCTAACCCTAACCCTAACCCTAACCCTAACCCTAACCCTAACCCTAACCCTAACCCTAACCCTAACCCTAACCCTAACCCTAACCCTAACCCTAACCCTAACCCTAACCCTAACCCTAACCCTAACCCTAACCCTAACCCTAACCCTAACCCTAACCCTAACCCTAACCTAACCCTAACCCTAACCCAACCCCCTAACCCTAACCCTAACCCTAACCCTAACCCTAACCCTAACCCTAACCCTAACCCTAACCCTAACCCTAACCCTAACCCTAACCCTAACCCTAACCCTAACCCTAACCCTAACCCTAACCCTAACCCTAACCCTAACCCTAACCCTAACCCTAACCCTAACCCTAACCCTAACCCTAACCCTAACCCTAACCCTAACCCTAACCCTAACCCTACCCTAACCCTAACCCTAACCCTACCCTAACCCTAACCCTAACCCTAACCCTAACCCTAACCCTAACCCTAACCCTAACCCTAACCCTAACCCTAACCCTAACCCTAACCCTAACCCTAACCCTAACCCTAACCCTAACCCTAACCCTAACCCTAACCCTAACCCTAACCCTAACCCTAACCCTAACCCTAACCCTAACCCTAACCCTAACCCTAACCCTAACCCTAACCCTAACCCTAACCCTAACCCTAACCCTAACCCTAACCCTAACCCTAACCCTAACCCTAACCCTAACCCTAACCCTAACCCTAACCCTAACCCTAACCCTAACCCTAACCCTAACCCTAACCCTAACCCTAACCCTAACCCTAACCCCTAACCCTAACCCTAACCCTAACCCTAACCCTAACCCTAACCCTAACCCTAACCCTAACCCTAACCCTAACCCTAACCCTAACCCTAACCCTAACCCTAACCCTAACCCTAACCCTAACCCTAACCCTAACCCTAACCCTAACCCTAACCCTAACCCTAACCCTAACCCTAACCCTAACCCTAACCCTAACCCTAACCCTAACCCAACCCTAACCCTAACCCTAACCCTAACCCTAACCCTAACCCTAACCCTAACCCTAACCCTAACCCTAACCCTAACCCTAACCCTAACCCTAACCTAACCCTAACCCTAACCCTAACCCTAACCCTAACCCTAACCCTAACCCTAACCCTAACCCTAACCCTAACCCTAACCCTAACCCTAACCCTAACCCTAACCCTAACCCTAACCCTAACCCTAACCCTAACCCTAACCCTAACCCTAACCCTAACCCTAACCCTAACCCTAACCCTAACCCTAACCCTAACCCTAACCCTAACCCTAACCCTAACCCTAACCCTAACCCTAACCCTAACCCTAACCCTAACCCTAACCTAACCCTAACCCTAACCCTAACCCTAACCCTAACCCTAACCCTAACCCTAACCCTAACCCTAACCCTAACCCTAACCCTAACCCTAACCCTAACCCTAACCCTAACCCTAACCCTAACCCTAACCCTAACCCTAACCCTAACCCTAACCCTAACCCTAACCCTAACCCTAACCCTAACCCTAACCCTAACCCTAACCCTAACCCTAACCCTAACCCTAACCCTAACCCTAACCCTAACCCTAACCCTAACCCTAACCCTAACCCTAACCCTAACCCTAACCCTAACCCTAACCCTAACCCTAACCCTAACCCTAACCCTAACCCTAACCCTAACCCTAACCCTAACCCTAACCCTAACCCTAACCTAACCCTAACCCTAACCCTAACCCTAACCCTAACCCTAACCCTAACCCTAACCCTAACCCTAACCCTAACCCTAACCCTAACCCTAACCCTAACCCTAACCCTAACCCTAACCCTAACCCTAACCCTAACCCTAACCCTAACCCTAACCCTAACCCTAACCCTAACCCTAACCCTAACCCTAACCCTAACCCTAACCCTAACCCTAACCCTAACCCTAACCCTAACCCTAACCCTAACCCTAACCCTAACCCTAACCCTAACCCTAACCCTAACCCTAACCCTAACCCTAACCCTAACCCTAACCCTAACCCTAACCCTAACCCTAACCCTAACCCTAACCCTAACCCTAACCCTAACCCTAACCCTAACCCTAACCCTAACCCTAACCCTAACCCTAACCCTAACCCTAACCCTAACCCTAACCCTAACCCTAACCCTAACCCTAACCCTAACCCTAACCCTAACCCTAACCCTAACCCTAACCCTAACCCTAACCCTAACCCTAACCCTAACCCTAACCCTAACCCTAACCCTAACCCTAACCCTAACCCTAACCCTAACCCTAACCCTAACCCTAACCCTAACCCTAACCCTAACCCTAACCCTAACCCTAACCCTAACCCTAACCCTAACCCTAACCCTAACCCTAACCCTAACCCTAACCCTAACCCTAACCCTAACCCTAACCCTAACCCTAACCCTAACCCTAACCCTAACCCTAACCCTAACCCTAACCCTAACCCTAACCCTAACCCTAACCCTAACCCTAACCCTAACCCTAACCCTAACCCTAACCCTAACCCTAACCCTAACCCTAACCCTAACCCTAACCCTAACCCTAACCCTAACCCTAACCCTAACCCTAACCCTAACCCTAACCCTAACCCTAACCCTAACCCTAACCCTAACCCTAACCCTAACCCTAACCCTAACCCTAACCCTAACCCTAACCCTAACCCTAACCCTAACCCTAACCCTAACCCTAACCCTAACCCTAACCCTAACCCTAACCCTAACCCTAACCCTAACCCTAACCCTAACCCTAACCCTAACCCTAACCCTAACCCTAACCCTAACCCTAACCCTAACCCTAACCCTAACCCTAACCCTAACCCTAACCCTAACCCTAACCCTAACCCAACCCTAACCCTAACCATTACCATACTCGATTGCTCTCACCCTTAACCCCAGTAGTAGAGGTTGTCGAGGGAGACAGATCATGAGATCTGATGTTTGAGACCACCCTGGACAACATGATTCACCCCCGTCTAGACTGAAAAAAAAAAATCAGCTAGGCATGTTGGCACTTACCTGTAATCCTAGCTCCTCAGAAGGCTGAGGAAGGGGAATTGCTGGAACCTGGAAGGAGAAAGTTTTAGTGAGCTTAGATAGATTCACGGCGCTTCTACCTGGACAGCAGAGCAAGGCTGCATCTCAATAAAGAAAGAAAGAAATAATCAAACAGCCTGACTAACCCAAAGAGGGAGACCGAGGACCTTAACTGCAGACAATTCTTTATTGTTACCCTGTGGCTAGAAATCTTATGAGATGCCTGTCGTCCCAGACGTTCTGTTTATGGATGTACTAGGTGACAGTTTTGTATTTACATGGTCAGAACAATGAGTGCTTCTGCTTGATCCCCAGATGCTCCAAAATTCCCGTGGAGCCATACCACCTCCTGTCTTGGCACTTCAGGAGTACGATGCTCTTTCCTGAGAGGATTTGTTTGGTAGACCGTGACCTCGATTCCTGCCTCTAAGCCTAAGGCTAGCTGCTGGGAACAGCAGCCACCACCGTTTTGATACTAGAACAGTGCTTTTTATAGTGCACTCATCGGTGGATGCTGTTATCACAACCTGGCCATTTGGATGTTCGACTGATGCTTTATGCCGCAGAGTCCCTGCGACTCACCGACCCGTGCCGGAACTCACTCGAGCTCAGATATGTAGCGCTACCTTGTTTCTCTATGACTGGGAGTGCAAACATGGTTGATGTGTTTATTTACCATTTTTTACTTTGGAGGTTTTGTTTTGTGAGACAAGCTCTCACTCTGTCATGCAGCCTTGAGCTCCCGGCTTCAAGCCATCTCACCTCAGCCTCACAAAGTGCTGGGAATACAACTGTGGCCTACTTTTGAGCTTTGAGTTATTTATGTATTGTAGAGATGAGTCTCTTGAGATGGGTTCTTGGTCTGATAGGTGGTTTGTAAACATTTTTCCCAATCTGTAGCTTACCTTTTCATCCTCCGAATTGAGTCTTTCACAGAGCAAAAATGTGGTCTCCCTTGCAGATACTCGGCCCCTTTAGCGGGAAAGCAGACACAGACAGTACATAAATAAACATGTGGATGTGTCCATTGAGTAAGTGTCCGTTTGTGGTAAAGAGATCCTAGACAGATCAGTGCTGAGAGGTTATTTCATTCAGCAATAGTTGACCTGGGGATCATCTCTAATCTCATGCTTACTTTCTGTTACTCCGCTGTCTTCTGTTACTGCCGGTGGGAAAGCAATTGTCAACATGTTCTTGCTTCTTTCCACCCTCCTCAGTAGCTTTTAGGACCTTTCCATTGTCGTTTCTGCAATTGTGTTGAATGGGTCTAGGTACGGATGGATTTATTGTCTTGGGGATTGTGCCTCCTGATTCTGAAGGATCCTGGGTCCTCTCTGTTTTTATTCTGGAATTTTTTTTTAAACAGACTCTCACTCTGTCACCAGGCTGGAGTGCAGTGGCAAGATCTTGGCTGACTGCCACCTCCACCTTCTCGGTTCAAGCGTTTCTCCTGCCTCAGCCTTCTGAGTAGCTGGGATTAAAAGCACACACAACCACTCCTGGCTGATTTTTGTATTTTTAGTAGAGATGGGTTTTCACCATGTTGGCCAGATTGGTCTCAAACTCCTGACCTTAGGTGGTCCGCTCATCTTAGCCTCCCAAGTACTGGGATTACACGGATGAGCCGCCACACCTGGCCTGTCATTTCTTTGAGACGAGTTGGATCATCTCATTTCATCCTCCCTTTGTTGTATTTTCCAATTAAGTTTTAAATGTCTACGAATGGCAGCCACGAATTCTGGCATCCGTAGCCCTTGGAAGTCCACTCCTCTTGTTGATACTGACATTTATGCCCTTTTAGTGGGGCTTTGGCTGTGGCGATTGTATGCAGCGCTGGCTGAAGGAGCTCAAGGTAAATAGTGTCAGAACTGAATTAGAGGTCCGCCCTGGTAGTGGAGACAAATCCCCACACGTTTGCTCATGGAAGTAATATTCTGTGTTGATGATGATTTTTGAAATAGGAGAGCAGAGGAAAAACTGTGGCTGAGCATTTTCCCTAAACAATAGTAGACATTCAAATCCCTCGTGAGGCTGGGCGTGGTGGCTCACGCCTGTCATCCAGCACTTTGGGAGGCCGAGGGAGGTGGATCACCAGAGGTCAGAAATTCACGACCGGCCTGGACAACTTAAAAAACATCATCTCTACAAAAATACCTGCCGGTATTTTTGGGAGGCTGAGGGAGGAGTATTGCTTGAATCTGGGAGGTGAAAGTTGCAGTGAGGTGAGATTGTGCCGCTGCACTCCAGCCTGGGTAGATCATAAATAAGACATATAATTGACTCACAGTTCTACAGGCTGTACAAGCACAGCTCCAGCATCTGCTTGCCTTCTGGTGAGGCCTTGGGAAGCTTACGATCGTGGCAGAAATGGGAGTGAGTGCAAAGAGACAGAGGAGAGGCAAGGCTCTTTATAAACAAACTGCTCTCAGTTGAACAAATAGAGCAAGGACTCACACTTCACCAAACGCAGGATGCTAAGCCATCCATGAGGGATGTACACCCTCTAACGATAGTGAGATTTGGAGGAGACACACATCCAGGCTGTATCAGGCCTTAAATGATTTGTTTAGACTCTTAGCTCCTTAAATGACAATTATTTGTTCTTTCTGATGACAGAGA
The DNA here is from genome assembly GCF_049354715.1 of Callithrix jacchus. Lineage (NCBI taxonomy): Eukaryota > Metazoa > Chordata > Mammalia > Primates > Cebidae > Callithrix > Callithrix jacchus. The sequence continues at coordinate 6,650 of NC_133513.1, forward strand.
GAGAGAGAGAGAGAGAGAGAGAGAGAGAGAGAGAGAAAGGTTTTCCCTCTGGCTGGAAGGCAGATGCCAGCCAGGGGACAGAGTGCCCGCCGGATGGGGCACTTTACCGCACTGTGGAGGAGGGTCAGGGACACGAAGCTGCAGGCACAGAGGTGGATATAGGTGGCTGCCAGAGTGCAGGCAGGCTGGAGCTCCCAGGTGCCACATGAGTCCTGCACACAAAGGCTAAGGAATGGTGCAGGCTCCATCTGAAATCAGGGCCACCCAGTCACTGTCTCTAGCCTAGGCCTCTGCTCCATGCCAATCCCCAGGGTAGATTGGGGAAAGAGCTTGCTGTGCTCCAGGGCACAGGCTCACACTCACCACCCGGAAGCAGTTCCCCAAGCTGGATGAGGGGTCCTGGAAGAAGGCCGGCGGGAGGGGCTCTGTCCTGGGCAGGTTGGCTCAGGCTTCTCGGTGGCCCTGCAGTCACCATCCACCTGGTGGGACAGACGCAAGACTCAGGCATGCAGCTGAACCATGTGGCTCCCCCACATACATTGGCCTTAGCGGGAGACTCCACCCAACCCTGGGTCCGCAAAGACCACTGGAGAGCCGGCAGGCCGCCTGCCGCTCCTGGGACTCTGCAGCGAGCGGCCCTCGAGACACTCAGCCAGAGGGAAGAAAAGCAGGTGCACCTGCTCACCTGCCAGGCCGGGCTGAGCTCCTCCAGGCTGTGAGCCACAGAGCCGTCCGGCAACATCAGATCGGTGCCTGCTTCGTTGTCGCTGGTGTCCAGAAGGCCAGCGGATATGCCTGTGGGGAGGAGGAAAGATGAGGTGATCCTGAGAGCCCATGATCCTCCCCCAGGGGTCCTGGATGAGAGATGAGCCTCAGGCACACGAAGGATTGGTAAAATCCCTCCACCCCAGACTCCCAGAGCTCTGGACCCAAACCCTCAACACAAGAAGGAGAGAAAGCACAGAGACTGAGGACAGCATGTGTCCCCCCATCCCCTCTCCACATCGTGAGCACGAGTGGCCAGAATCCAGGCCTGCCCTTTGTGTTCCTTGGCAGAGGCACCACAGAAAGGCCAACTCCACCTTGGAGCCATATATCCAAGGGATGCGGGAAGAAAGCACTGGGCCTTGGTGCCAGCCTCTCAACCACAGTGGCTGCCTACAGCTCGGGGACCTGTTGCACTGGAAGCTGAGAATGGTGCATCCCGAACAGGATTTTGGTGGTGGGGCCAACTCTGCCAGGGCCCAGATTAACTGTGGTGCAACAGGTGCACAGTCAGGCTGCAGAGGCTGGTGGCCACGTCACAGGAGAAGGAGACCCCGTCCTCACTGGCCGGCTCAATCCTGGGGACATCCCTCCTTTTCATGGCAAAAGGCAGCCGGAGGTCTGGACGGCTATCCCGTGGCAAGGAGGAGTTGTACAGCCTGTAGGCCTGTGGACCGGAGGAAGTGGGCAGGAGGGATGACCGACAGCCAGGGGACGAGCTTGAAAGTGCCATCCCCCAGGCAACCTGCCACAGGCACAGGTCTCCAGGGGAAGCTCGGGCCTCTCCTCCTCACCTAAAGGCTGGAGTAGATGAGGGTCACATGGTTCAGCTCCAAGCTCAGGGCCATGAGCCCCAAGCCTGTCCGACTCAGCATCCGTGAGAATGTGCTGTGAGCAAAGTCTTGGGACAGGAGGATGCTGCTGCACTGGACGCTGAGGTCCCACACCCGGCCGTCAAAAGTCACCACGTGCGGGGCCCCGGCCACCAGGGCTTGGTCTGGGGAGAAGCAGCCACAAAGGCACGCTGAGTGGAGCCAGCTCCACCCACCGCAGTGGGAGCACGATGCCTGCTCGGTACCCCGATGCCTAGAACCCTGGCTTAGCCTGCCCTGAGACCAGGAGTCCCCCTCCCCTGGTGTGGCAACCAGAGGCCCAGTGATCCACCACCAGCTTCAGGATGACGTGAGCTGAAGGGCTATGGCCCGATTCAGCCCTAACAAGGAATGGAGTCCCCAAAACCGCTACAAAACTGCTGTGCTAAGTAACATAGCCTGGCTCAGAGGCCACATAGTCATCCTTCTGTTTACATCGGATGTCCACAGCAGGCACAGCCATGGACACAGCAGGCAGACTGTTAGCTTTTAAAAACAATTGTGGTAAGACATGCACAACTCTGAATAAACTGGAAGCCACTGAATCGTGCACTTAAAATTCACACATCAGCCGTGCACGGTGGTGCTAAGCCATCCCAGCACTTTGCGAGGCTGAGGAAGGAGGATCACTTGAACCCAGGAGGTCAAGGGTGCGGGGAGCTGAAAGCGCACCACTGCACTCCAACCATGACAACAGAGTGAGACCTAGTCTCAAAAAAAAAAATTATACAAGTCATCCATTTAATCTCAACGAAGCTGCTCAGGTGGGGAAAAAACATTGACCGTTTAAGTGGATGGTCAACGGCTCCCTCAAACATGACACTGGTGTCCTGCAGACCAGCCCTGTTCAGGGTAGGGAAGAGATGGCCTGTGAAGGAACAGGTCTCACCAGTCCAGCCAGTGTAGCCCCTGAGATGTGCCTTGGGGGTGCTCATGCCCAGGGTGGGAAAGCACCATCCATCGTGCACAGCCAGACACCTGTTGGCCAGGGCCAGCATCCCAAAGGAGGTGCTACCAGCCCCGCGGTCAGCTGTCAGAACTGAGAGGCACAGAGAAGCCCATGATCACACGCACGGGACTTCAAGACCAGGCTGTTTTTGTTTTTTTTTTTGTTTTTTTTTTTTTTTACAAGATCAGCGTGCTGCTTAGACCTGACTACACCCATGCTTCTAGGGAGCCGTACATTTTCATGTGAGTCGCACACAGATAAACCGCTACTTGCCAAGCCTGGGTACGGTGGCTCCCCCACGGACATAAGGGGCTCCCTCGTGCATTAAGAACCATACATGCTCCTTACCCACGTGAGTGAGCCATGTGGTTACCTGCATTTCACAGTAAAGGAAGCTGAGTCCACAGATGTTAGCAGACTCACCTGAGCCACAGGCAAGCTTCTCGGGAGCCCAGAGCTCGTCATCCCAGCACCGCCCTTGGCTGCACTGCTGGGCCAGGTCTTATAATCTGGAGAAAAGCAGGATGTGTAGCCTCAGCCCTAGTCCCATAGGACCTTGGGAAGTCCAATAGGCTCTGGGCCTGGCACGGTAATGCCACAGGCCTCTGCAGGCTTCCCTGTGCCCCCACAGTTCCTGCCCCTGCATGGCCCTGCTGTTGTGCCCACGGGGTGGGGGGCTCCCAGGGAGGAGGGTGGCACAGCCCGGGGCAGGACTCATTCCTCCAGAGACCCTGCAGCAGGCGGCATCTGAGCCGGTAGAACTCGGATGGCATGTTGGCCCTGGACAGGTGTCGGAGTGGCCATGGCAGCTTCTCCTCCATCAGGTAGCCAGTCCCCCACACCACATCGCCCCCAGGCAGCAGCGGCGCCACCACCACTGAGTAGTTCCTAGAGGGAACCTGCAGGACAAGCTGCTGAGCCGTGCTTTCTTTGGCTGCAGAGGGGGAGCTCACAGGTCTGCAGGAAGAGCTCTACCATGGAGAGCATTGGGGTGCATCTTGGGGAGGGCTGTCCTTGTTCTAGAAAATCACATAATGAGCTGGAAGAGCACAGAGGCTGGCATGACAGCGGAGGTGGTGGGTGACGCCGGGACAGAAACAAGCTGCCCTATTTTCATGACACAGATATCTTATGTCATGTCTGATCTGCCCCCTGGGTCTTGGGCAGCATGGGGACTGTGTGTGTGGATGCAAAAACTAGGAGCTGGAAGGTGTAGGAAATTGTTTTTTTTTTTGAGACAGAATCTCATTCTGTTTCCCAAGCTCGCGTATAGTGGTAAGATCTCGATTCCCAGCTACCTCTGCCTCCTGGGTTTAAGTTATTCTCCTTTCTCAGCCTCCAGAGTAGCTGGAACTACATGCGCTCACTGCGATGCCTGGCTCATTTTTAAATTTTTAGTAGAGTCAGTGTTTCACCATGTTGGCTACGCTGGTCTCGAACTCCCGACCTCAAATGATCTGCCCAAATTGCTGAGATTACAGGCATAAGCCAGTGTGCCTGACCGACAGGTCTAGGAAATTTCTACAGTTGAGGGGAGGACTGGAACTTTCTCAATATGTAGAGTAGGGTCAAGCCTGTGAGATCTGAATGATCAGGGAGATCTCGGCTCATGTGGGGGTGGAGTGGGAAGAGAAATATTGCACGCTCTGTTGTTGATGGGCCACTGAGGGGGACGGGCAGGTGGACTCGCTTACTTTTAGGGAGCCTAGAGGCCCTGCAGCTGGGGGCGGGAAGCAGCTTCGACACCCTCACTGCCATTTAAATCCATTTTTTGGTATCCCCACGAGATTCCACTCACCGGGTAGGCGAATAACCAGGAAGGTGATTGTTCAACCAAGCCAAAGCCCCGCCCTGGGAGCTCTTCCCTTCCTCAGCCTACATTCTGACCGCAAGGTGGCAGGAGCGGGAACTTGTATTACGTGGAGCCTTTTTCCCATGATGTGGGTCCGGTCCCTATTCTACAGCTGGGGAAACTGAGGCACACAGAGCCGATGCAGAGACATCCCAGGAAGAGGCAGAGTCAGAATCCAGATGCTCTGCAAGGCCACCGGCATGGAAGAAGGGTCGGCCCCCTTGCCTGTAGCCCGGTTCCTGGTGGGCATCATGGCTGTGAGGGAAAAGGATATTTGGTCCCCAGGCCCCTGCTCTAGACTGGGTTCCCCATTTCTATCCACCACCCCCGTGTTCTCAACACAGAGACAAAAGGGGCCTTTTGAAGTGAATGGGTGATCACAACCTTCGTAGGTCAGTGCAGAAGCCAGAGTCCTCCTCTCATCCCCTAGCCTTGGAACCTCCCAGTCGCATCAGCCCCACCACCTTGCTATTCAAACAGGACAGGCACGGTGGCTCATGCCCGTAATCCCTGCACCGAGTCTCTGGAGCCCAGGATTCTGAGACGAGCCTGGAAAATACAGTGAAATCCCATCTCTACTAAAGATACAAAAATTAGCCGGGTATGGTGGTGAATGCTTGTAATCCCAGCAACTTGGCAGGCTGAGGCAGGAGAATCACTTGAATTTGAGAGAGGTTGCAGTGAGCTGAGATCACACCACGGCACTCCAGCCAGGGTGACGGAGAATGAGACTCCATCTCAAAAAAAAACAGGCCAAGCACATCCCTCTTCCAGTCCCTGTGCAGTGGAGCCCCCACCTGGAGCTCTCTTTCCACACTGGCCCCGTGGCTCTTGCTTGAACTGTACCTTCTACTCAAAGCTGGCCATGGCCACACCATAGGATCCCCAGCTCACCGTCTCACCAATGTTCCATCTCAAGCATTTGCCACCTAAGGTATGGCTCAGTGGTGGTAAACGATGAGCGGTGGGCCACACCCAGCCTGTAGCTGGCTTCTGCACCGCCTGCAAGAAAGAAGGGCTTTTATGTGTTTAAAATATTACATAACAGGTCGGGAGTAGTGGCTCATGCCTGTAATTCCAACACTTTAGAAGGCCAAAGGGGTTACATGACTGAAGATCAGGAGTTTGAGACCAGCCTGGAGTGGCAAAACCCTGTCTACTAAAAACACAAAAAAATTAGCCAGGTGCAGTAGTGCACACACCTGTAGTCCCAGCAACCCGGAGGGCTGAGGCAGGAGAATCACTTGAACATAGGAGGCAGAGGTTGCAATGAGCTGAGATCACACAACTGAGACAGAGCAAGACTCCGTCTCAAAAAAAAAGATGATTACAAAGCAAAAGCAAGGAAATGTGACAGAGCAGAATGGCCTGCTTAAGAGGGGACTCTCGGGCTTTCTGCAGGGAGCTGTGCACACTCTGCTGTAGATGATTTCTTGGGCTTCGTGTCTGTCTCTCAGTAAAACTGAGCTTCCTGAAGGCAGGGGTCAGCTTTGCCCACTGCACTCCTCTGCAGCAGCTCCTAAAATGCTGCCTGCACTGGGACTGTGCTCACGAGGTCTCTCTGGAGTGAGGAAGAAACCCCATTTTCTCTCCTGTGAAATAAGGAGTGAAGAAGCCTCTGTGTAGGGCGGTCAAAGTAGTCAGTGAGTCACAGCGTGTTGAAGCGTTCAGCACTGCACCTGATACGTGGCGGGAACGCTGCATGGGACACCCCAAACCCAGCGTTACCTGGCTGTGAGGCCATACAGGTCCAGCAGGGCTTTGCAGAGCCTCTTCAGTGCCCATGAGAACGTGGCCTCAGCCCAGGACAGCATCTGGTGGGCCACCTGGAAAGGGAGGGGACGGTGAGAGCTGTCTCGGTCATCCTCAACTGCCAGCCACATCTCATCCTTGCTCTCACTCACCAGCTCCAGAGTGCCTTTCATGGCCCCCAGGGTCAACCTGATGGGCCTGGGACCCTGGTTGCCTGGCATCCCGGCCACCCAGGCCTGTAGCCACCACATGGCCTCCTCTGCCCTCTCCCTCCACACCTCCTCCAGGGGCCGCAGCATCACTTCCAGGTAGGAGTCCTTCAGTGTGGCCAGGGGCCCTGCAACTGGCAGCCAACACCCACCGTGAGGCCTCTGGGCAGCTCAGAGGCCCAGCCCAGGCCTCAAAGAGATAGGGCCTCTTCCTGGGATTAAGATGGTGGGGGGAGTGGAGGAAAAGGAATAGAGCAGCAGGCACTGGAGATTGCGAGTCAGTTGTCACAGCAGACCCGAGCTGCCTCTGCATGGCCTGCTCATAGCTTGTCTGGGAACTTGGACTGGGGGAGGGTTCCCACCAATCCTAGGAGTGATACGAGGCGCTCTGCGTCTGAACTGTTTGTACAAACGTGGTTTATGCCAGACCCCTGCTTTCCTCCTAGGAGTCTGACAGTGTGCTCTGAGCCGAGCGGCACCTGCCAATTAGGCAGCCACACCAAACACCCTGGGTGACATAGTGCTGGGACAGACAAGTGCATCCCATCTGAAGGCACAGGGACTGGGAAAGGATACTAGGTGCTGGCCGTGGTTCATCCTAGACTCCGCCCCGGCCCCCTTCCCTGTGCCAACACTCCTGCCTCCTCTCTCACTGTAGTCAATGACAGCTGTGAGCAGCATAGTGTGCAGAGTCCTGAGCACTTTTTCAAATTCACTGCCCTGTGGGTGGCCATGGGACTCTGGCACAGAAGAGAGGCTATGGAGGTGACGTTCAACAGCCAGTCAGAGGGACGCCAACCCTGACATTGGGCAAGGTCTTAGCCACGGATGGTAGAGAGGTCAGAAGTACCTAGTCCTGCCAGGAGGGCAGTTGGAACAAGGCAGCTGCCACTATGCCTGGCTAATTTTGGTATTTTAATAGAGATAGGCTTTCACCATGTTGGCCAGGCTGGTCTTGAACTCCTGACCTCGTGATCCACCTGCCTCAGCCTCCCAAAGTGCTGGAATTACAAGTGTGAGCCACTGTGACTGGCTTTTTTTTAACATTATTTGTTTATTTTAGAGATAAGATCTCACTCTGTTGCCCAGGCTGGAGTACGGTGGCACATTCTTGACTCATTGCAACCTCTGCCTCCAGGGCTGAAGCAATCCTAGATGAATAGACATAAGACTGAAGCTGAAGTGCCAGCCCTGGATTCATTCCTATATGGCTATGCTATTGGAAGCAAGTTCATCTCTGGGGATGAGCTCAGGGTACTCAGATCGCCACTTGCCAGACTCAGGTGCTCTCTCTGGACAACCCACCTGGCCGGGGCACCCGCCTTGTGACTGAAAGCCAGGATCTGTGTGCAGTGGAGTGTGCGGCCCGGCCCCGGCCTGTAGGCGCCGTCTGAGCCGCTCTCTGTCTGCAGCCTCTGGCCAGTGCTGCACTGGTGCGCTGGCTGCTTTGCCTGAGCTGTGAGGATCGATCAAAGAACCCCTACCCTCCTCTGCCAGGCAGCCCTCCACCAGGGCTCCAAGAGGAGGAGGCCCAAGCCCAGCCTGGCCTCTGCCGTGTTCTCCCAGCCCTGTGGTCTGCTTCACCCGTCACTCCGTTAAAACCTGTCCGTAGGGAGGTCTTAAGAGATGAATGAATGTCCCCTAAAAAGACACACCTTTTTTTTCTTTTTTTACTAAAGAGCAGGTACTAAGTCCTACTCAGAGCCCACAGAATGACTGATGGAAAATCCTGTGGTGACAGCGTATTTTAGCTCACAGAGCCACAGCCACAGGAACCGGGGAAGGCCCTGCCACCTCCACCTTCCCCGCAGCCAGGCATGCAGTGCCTTACCCGGGAGGCCATACGGGATCCTCAGGGAGTCGGTCCGCAGCCAGCCCCGCTGCTGCAGCAGGCCAAGGGCATGCAGCCCTGACAGTCCTGACACGAACAGCTTGGCATCCGGGGCAGACACTCATCATCCAGCCTCCTTCCTTTCCATCGGTGCTGCAGGGATAGAGAGCAGGCAAATGAAAGGGTCAGCCCCCAGGGACCGACACCCCCAGCCCCAGGCAAAGAAAGGACTCAGGAATACCCCAGGGTCCTTGGGATTGGGGGATCCTTGAAGAGTCAACACCTGTGCCCTGCACAACAGCCCACAGACAGGCCTGATCGTGGCTCGCTGCAGCCTTGACCTCCAAGACTCAATCGATCCTTTCACCTCAGCCTCCCAAGTAGCTGGTACTACAGACATGTGCCACCACCTTGGCTAACTTGTGTGTGTGTGTGTGTGCACGTGCATATATATATATATATATATATATACACATCATTTTTTTTCTGTAGAAACAGGGATCTCAGTATGTTTCCCAGGCTGGTCTTGAACTCCTGGGCTCAAGCAATTCTCTTGCCTTGGCTTCCCAAAGTTCTGGGATTATAGGTGTGGGACACTGTGCTTGGCCCAAGGATAAAGTAGAATGAGGCCGGGCAGAGTGACTCATTCCTGTAATTCCAGCACTTTGGAAGGCCAAGGCAGACAGATTTCCTGAGGTCAGGAGTTTCAGACCAGCCAGGCCGACATAGTAAAACACCGCCTCAACAAAAATACAAATAAATAAATAAATAACCAAGTATGGCAGGAGGCACCTGTAATCCCAGCTACTTGGGAGGCTGAGGCAGGAGAACCACTTGAACCCAGGAGGCAGAGGCTGCGGTGAGCCAAGATTGCACCATTGCATCCAGTCCGAGCAACACTGTGAGATTCAGTATCAAAAAAAAAAAAAAAAAAAAAAAAGAAGTAGAATGAAACAAAATCAAATAGGACAGATGACAAAAGAATTAACTACACATCATGGGTCGTTAAATAAATTTCACTTTCTGAAGCTTCTGCGTCTGCAACACTGAAGGTCATCCAGAACAGACAGGTGGAAATGGGCCAGCTGTTATGACTCCCAAACACCCACTTGAGGTGGTCAACAGCCACCGCTCCGAGTGCCCCCAGCCCAAGCTCCTGTCCTTACCTTAGAATCTTTCAGAACACATAAGCGGCACACCCTGGTGTCACCGCCCTGGCTCTGGCACAGTGCCAGCATCTGCTAAGCCTGTGTGTGTGTGTTTTAAATGCCTTGTGTATTTTAGGCCAAAGTTTTACATATGTTTCTTATTGTGGGTGAGAATGAGAACAACCCAAAATCTGCTATTTTATGGTTTGTGGGGACCGCTGGATGTTGTGGGAAGTTCTTGGGGCTCACACTGAGCCTGAGTCTGTCCTTAGATGGGATGTTGATATTGAGAAGCTGAAGTGATGAAGACCATCAGGAGGCATTTGGCCCACACCCTAGCCTGGTCACGGAGGAGACAGGGCACAGGGAGTTGCATCTCCTACCTGTCACATGGGCCTGGTCACTCAGCAGATGGCTCAGCGATGTGGAGAGGCCAGCTTGCTGCCCACCTGCTGTGTGAGGTTCCCTGTAAAGATGACAGGGCTGCCCCCATCACCAGTTTCATCTCCAGCTGTGCCTAAAACCACTCAGCCTTGCCGACCATGGGTGGCAGCAGGTCTCTCTAGCCCTGAAAAGGCCTTGGTGTCATCTGGAATGACAGGCTTGGCCAGCAAGCCCAGCCGTGATCACATAAGCTGGGACGAGAGAGAGGGAAGGAGATAGCCCGGCTAATGGCTTTCTATGTCGATTCTTCCCCAATTTTTTAATTTTTCTTGAGATGGAGTCTCACTCTGTCACCCAGGCTGGAGTGCAGTGGCAGGATCCAGGTCCACTGCAACTTTTGCCTCCCGGGTTCAAATGATTCTCCTGCATCAGCCTTTCAAGTAACTGGGATGACAGATGCACACCACAGTGCCCAGCTAATTTTGTATTTTTAGTAGAGACGGGGTTGTACCATGTTGGCGAGGCTGATCTCACTCCTGAGCCCAAGTAATCCACACACCTTGGCCACCAAAAGTGCTGAGATTACAGGTGTGAACCACTATGCCCAGGCCTTCCCCAATTCTTTAAACTCCGGATTTCTCTAAATTAGAAACCTGTGTTATAAACACAGAGGACTCCTCTTCTCTCCTTGACAACCCCCTCATTGGATCCATCAGGAACTCAGTCGACCGTCGCTATAGAATGTGACTAGAATCAACCCCATCTGCCACCTCTGCTGCACACCAGCTCCAGCCCTGGTTATTGAACCTGTCTGACTGCAACATCCTCCTGGTTCTCCCAGCTCCCATCCCGCTACTGGCAACGGATCTCCACTTGCCGACCAGACACATCCGATGATGGCATATAGCGTTATTTACAGTACAATCCAAAGTCCTTGAGGCCGGTGAAGCTAGAATTTTGTTGGTCACTGGTACGGACACTGGCAGTCGGGCCACAGGAACAGCTCACTACACTCCAAGGCTCCACGTGGGAGATCTCTAGAAAAGTCACGAGCAACTACAAATACCAGGTTTGATGGCCCTGCCAACCTGCAGACACACCCCACACACCCCTCTGATAGCCACTAGCTAGTCAGTTCACCCAAAAGATGTCAAAATACTAGCTATTATCAGACCGTCACTATTTAATGCTGTATTTCCCAGATCCCCACCGACGTATGTGCAGATGTGTGTGTACAAATGTGTATGCATCTGTGTACAGATCTATCTGAACATAAATGTATGTAGAAGTGTATGTATACAGATATACCAAAATACACACATATGTGTGTATGAATGTGTGGATATAGATTGTGTGTACTGTGATGTGTACATGGAGGTGGTGATATGTAGACATGTGTATGAATGTGTGGGTATACAGACGTGTGTGTGGATGTACATAAAGATGTATATATATGAATGTGTGTATATGAATGTATGCGTACAGATATGTCTACATGTGGATGAAGATGCCTGCAGCTCTTCCTGCTGACAGGCACCTCCTAGCGCTGGCTTTCTCCAGTATGTATCAGAAGCTGTGCGGTGGTGTCAGAGCTTCCTCAGGGTGCGGGTGAACTGGGTGAGCACAGAATTTCTCTCCCAAACCACGACATTTTTCAGTTAAAGACAACACTAGTCACAAATGCGTCAGGTCAGCAGGCAAAAACTGGGGCTCTGCAGGCAACCCAGGACACAACCCCCACACACCAGGATAGGGGGTGCCAACAGAACACTTCCAACATTAACCTTAAATCCCATAAACTCTAAGGTTGAACACAAGCCTCGAACCCCTGGGCCCAGGGATTCGAGGTTGACCCAAGCTCTGGCACTTTGTATTCATGAGTTCATCTGCCTCAGTTTCCTCATCTTAAATGGGGTTACAAAGAGGACTTGAAGAACAGACTTCCTCTCTGCTGGAACAGGCTCCAGAAAGTTGGAGTGCTGGCTTTTACTGTAATTTTGATGAGTCTGGGGCAGATGGAAGTAAAATTTCTCCAAAGGAAAATAAACATTTTGAGGCTTCAGACAGCTCTATAGAGAGTGGCAGGAAGGTCCGAGGGGAGGTACAGGCAATCTGTGCTTGCATATGTAGCAAATAACAAGACGTTCAAGGGCCCCTTGGAGTTCTGGAAATGAGGCAGAAGTCTCAGCCATCAGACAGGTGGGGCTGTAGGAGGACGATGGCTCTCCCCTGACATGAGTCTTCACCCAGGCTGATGGCACAGGTGGAAGTGGAGAGAGTATTTATGCAGCAAGACATCCAGCTCGGCTTCAGATGCTACACTCCAGGCCCCAGAGAAGACACTGAAAACTGAGGCAGAATCGGTGATCCTATGCTGAACGTGCCCAGTGGTCATGCCCGGCGAGATCAAGTCTAAAGCTGCTATTTGTACCTGGCTGGAGTGCGGCGCCACGATCTCGACTCACTGCAACATCCGCTTTCCAGATTCAAACAATTCGCATGCCTCAGCCTCCTGAGAAGCTGGGCCTACAGGCGTGCACCACCACGCTCATGTAAGTTTTGTATTTTTGGTAGAGGCAGGGTTTCACCTTCCTGGCCAGCCTGGGCCCAAATTCCTGACTTCATGTGATCCTTCCGCCTTGCCTCACGACATTCGTACACTTTTTGAAGTCATGTATCTGCCTGAAAAGGGGATAGAAGTGTTAAATCTCCCCGGGATGGAGGAGGCAGACACAAAATTTCAACACAAGGACAAGAGCTTCAAGTGACTAAGTTCTATCCAGGTACCTTTTGGTAAGATCTCTTGAAAAGCACCTACAAAGATGAAAACGAGCCTGAACAATATAGTAAGACCCATCTCCACTAAAAAGAAAATAAAAATATAGAAAGGCATGGGGGCACAGGTTTTAGTCTCTGCTACTTGGGAGGCTGAGGAAAGAGGATCGCTTGGGCCCAGGGGTTCAAGGCTGCAGTGAATTAGGATTATGCCATTAAATACAAGACCTTGTAAAAGAAAGAGAAAAGTGGGGGAGAGAAAAAAGAGGAGGATGAGAGGGGGAAAGGGAAGAAAAAAAGTAGGAAGAGGGAATAGTGAGAGGGAAAGAAAGAAAAGAAAAGAAAAAAAAGAAAGAAAATAGAAAAGAAATGAGAAAAACATATAAACATTCTGGCCAGGGAATTCCACTGTTAAAAATGTACTCTGTGAGAGAATGGTGTTCTCGACAGAATAATTTTAACAGGAAACCTGGGAAAAACTCAAGAGCTCTTCATTATGAAACTAGCTGAATACATTCCATTCCATGGACTATTACATGGTCATTTGCACTACACGGGAGATGCTGATTTTATTAGGTACATATATTAACTCCACGTGCTGATTGTGTGCATAGATCATCTCGGAAAAGAATCACCAAAGGAACCGTAACAGTGGTTCGCTTCGAGGAGGGGTGGGAGAGCGGCTTTAAGGCTGCACCAACACCAACCGATAGAACTTTTTGCAATAAAGACCATATTTCCGGGCCATCTGCAGCTGTGGAGCACTTGAAATGTGGCCCACGCAGCCAAAGAACCAAATCTTTCATTTTCTTAAATCTTAATTTATTTAGATTTTTTTTTTTTTTTGAGATGGAGTCTCGCTCCGTTGCCCAGGCTGAAGTGAAGTTGCATGATCTTGGCTAACCGCAACCTCTGTCCCCCAGGTTCAAGCACCTCTTTTGCCTCAGCTTCCAAAGTAGATAGGGTTATATGGGCTCTCCGCCGCATCCGGTTGCTTTTTGTGTTTTTAGTATACATGTGGTTTCACCATGTTGGTCAGGCTGCTCTCAAACTCCTGACCTCAGGTGAGCCACCCGACTCGGCCTCCTAAAATGCTGGGATTACAGGCATGAGCCACCGTATCCAGCCTCACGTAGATTTCATAAACACATATGCCATGAGCTGCCATATGGGAGACTGGCTTCTATACTCTTTCATAGTTTTTGAACTTTGAATCATTTAAATGATTGGCCTATTTTTTTTAGTTGTAGCACTTAATAGAATAGTATTTAGATTGTATTAATCTAAATAAAATCTACCATAGAATTTACATTGTACCAGTGAATGCTGATGTATAAAAAAATTGCCAAGGTGTGTGTGTGTGTTCATGTGCACGTTTATATGTATGTATATTTCACTTTTTTTGAGTTAGTCTCGCTCTGCCACAAAGTCTGGAGTGTGGGAGTATGAACCTGGCTCGCTGCAACCTCTGCCTCTAGGGTTCAAGCGGTTCTCCTGCCTAAGCTTCCCGAGTAACTGGGATTACAGGTACACACCACCACATCCAGCTCATTTTTGTATTTTTAGTAGAGAAGGAGTTACACAATGTGGGCCGGGCTGGTCTTGAATTCCTGATCTCAAGAGATCCACCTGCCTTGGCCTCCCAAAGTACTGAGGATTACAGGCATGAGCCAGAATGCACAGATAAAAAGGTGTGTTTTTTTAGAAAAATGAACAACGTACCAACAAAAAATAGGGAACAGCTGGGGCTGGTGGCTCATTCCTATAATCCTAGCTCTTTGGGAGGCTGAGGTGGGAAGATCGCTGGAGTCCAGGAGGTTAAGGCTGCGGTGACCCATGATTGCACCACTGCCTTCCAGCATGAGTATTGCAGCAAGACCCTGCCTCAAGAAAAACTAAAATTTTAAAAAACCAAAACCTAAGCATGACAATTGGATTATCAGGCTATTTTATGATATGTGCCATTCTCAAAACTTGTTACGGTATCATCACATCACTCATCCGACACGAAAAAATAAAAAATAAAACCCAGAAACTCAAACTAAAAATATTTGCAAATCTATAGTGTTATGCGTTGTGCTCTGTCTCCCCAAAAGATGCTGAAGCCCTATGCCGCAGGGTCTGTGGATACGACCTTATTTGGAAATAGCCTCTTCCCATGTGATCGAGCTAAGCTGAGGTAATGAGGGTGAATCCTAATCCAGTGTGCCTGGTGTCCTTATAAAAAGGGGATGTGTGGACAAAGACACCTACAAAGGGAAGACGGTTTCAAGACAGAGACAGAAGACCACCTGCAAGCCAAGGAACTCTGGAGGCTCTGAGAATCCATGAGCGAGACCTGGGACAGATCTCCCTCACAGCCTTCAGAGAAAAAACAAACAAACAATAAAAAATCCCTTGATTTCAGACTCCTGGTATCCAGAACTGTGAGAATAAATCTCTGTGGTTGAAGCCACACAGTTTAGGGTACTTTGTTAAGGCAGCGCTGGGAAATGAATGCAGAGTTCTTGGGGCACGCATCCACACTTCTGAAGGAAATGTGGGACGTGCAATGCTTGAACTTACAATTCATACTTTTCTCTACTCTGAATTCTTTTTTTTTTGAGAGGCAGGGTCTCACTCTGTCACCCAGGCTGGAGTGCAGTGGCACAAGCATGGCTCACTGCAGCCTCCAGTTCCTGGGCTGCAGCAATCCTCTTGCCTCAGCCTCCTGAGTAGCTGAGACTATGGGCACATGCCACTGTGCCCAATTTTTAAAAAATGTTTTGTAGAGATGGGGTCATGCTATGTTGCCCAGGTTTACCTGGAACTCCTAGCCTCAAGTGATCTTTCCATCTTGGCCTCCAAAATTCTGGGATTATAGGTATAAGCCATTGTAACTGGCTTGCCTTTTAAAAAACAAAAACAAAAACAAAACCAGAATCTTCATATATTGCCCAGGCTGGAGTCCAGGGACATGATCTTGGCTCACTGCAACCTCCACCTCCTCGGTTCAAGCAATTCTTTTGCCTCAGCCTCCCGAGTAAGTCAGCTTATAGGCTCCTACCACCACACCTAGCTAATTTATGTATTTTTATTACAGGCGAGGTTTCACCTGTGGGCCAGGCTGGTCTCGAACTGCTGACTTCAGGTGATCCGCCCACTTCAGCCTCCCAAAATGCTATGATTGTGGCTCACTGCAACCTCCGCTCCTGGGTTCAAGCAATGCTCCTGCCTCAGCCTCCCAAGTAGCTGGGATGACAGGTTCCTGCCACCATGCCAGTTTTTGTACCTTTAGCAGAGACGGTGTTTCACCATGTTGGCCAGGCTGGTCTTGAACCCTCGACATCAGGTGATCCGACTGCTTCAGCCTCCCAAAATGATAGGATAACAGGCATGTGCCACTGTGCCCGGCCCACTTCTGTTATTATTACAGTGTAATATATAATGAAATATTTACACAACTCACGGTAACGTAAAATTAGTGGGAGCCCTGAGCTTGTTTTCCTGAAACTAGAGCATCCCTTCTGAAGGTGACGGGAGACATTGACAGATAAACAGGCATTGGATTCTCATAAGGGGCACGCAGTCCAGCTCCCTCGCATGTGCTGCTTACGGTACGGTTTGCATTCCTATGAGACTCTAACAACGCCACCGATCTGACAGAAGGTGGAGCTCAGGTGGTGATGCCAGAAATAAGGAGCAGCTGTGAACACAGATAAAGCCTCCCTAGCCCGTTCGCTGCTCACCTGCTGTGCTGCCTGCCCAGTTTCTAACAGGTGCGATGGGCACGGTGGCTCGTGCCTGTAATCCCAGCACATTGGGAGACTGAGGCAGGTGGATCACCTGAGGTTGGGAGTTCGAGACAAACCTGACCAACATAGAGACACCCTGTCTCTACTAGAAATACAAAAATTAGCCTGGCATTGTGGCTCATACCTGTAATCACAGCTACTTGGGAGTCTGAGGAAGGAAACTGGCTTGAATCTGGGAGACAGAGGTTGCAGAGAGTCAAGATCATGCCATTGCATTCCAGCCTGGGCAACAAGAGCAAAACTCCCTGTCAAATTAAAAAAAAAAAATCCCGGGTTCAATGGCTCACACTTGCAATCCCAGCACTTTGGGAGAATGAGGAGGGCAAATCACCTGAAGTAAGGCGTTTGGGACCAGCTTGACCAACATGGTGAAACCCTGTCTCTACTAAAAATACAAAAATGAGCCAGGTGTGGTGGTATATGCCTGTAATCCCAGCTACTCAGGAGGCTGAGGTGGAAGAATTACTTGAGCCTCGGAGATGGAGGTTACATTTACCTGAGATAGCACCGCTGCACAGACTGAGACTCTGTCTCAAAAAGAGAGAGAGAGAAAAAAAAAAGAAAAACAAAAAGAGGCTACTGGTACAGGTCCGTGGCCAGGAGGGTTGGGGACCCAAGCTGTAGACAATATGTAATGATCAAATCGGGGTAACTGAGACAGTCATCACCTCAAATATTTATCTTTTGTTTTGGGAACAAAAAAATTCTTCTCTTCTAGCTATCTTGAAATATTCAAATAAATTCTCATTCACTGTAATTTCCCTTGTGCACTATTGATTACTGTAACATATTCCTTCTATCTAGGCCTTCTGGTCTTTCATTCATTCTTTTTAAAAATTATTTTCATTTATTTCTGAGACAGTCTCTTTCTGCCAGGCTACAGTGCAGTGACATGGTCTTGACTCAATGTAACCTTCACCTCCTGGGTACAGGCAATTCTCCTGTCTCAGCCTCCTGAGTAGCTGGGATTACAGGCGTGCATCAGTATTCCTAGCTAACTTTTTTTATTTTTAGTAGAGATGGGGTTTCACCATGTTGTCCAGGCAGGTCTCGAATCCCTGACCTCAAGCGATCCACCCACCTCGGCCTCCCAAAGTGCTAGGAGTACAGGCGTGATCCACAGCACCCGGCCATTTATTCATTCTTACATTCATTCATTCTATGAATAACTAATGCCTGGTTATCATATACCTGACAGGGCTCTGGGCTCTGGGGAAACAGCAATGAGCAAAACAAAGTTGCTGCTCTCTTAATGGATCCATCATTCTAATGAGGGGGAAAGAGACAGGCGATCCATAAACAAACCATTAACACAAGACAGCACATCAGGTGGAGAGTGCTATGAAGAATAAAAACGAAAGCAGGTATGGCCAGGTGCAGTGGCTCCCATCTGTAATCCCAGCACTTTGGGAGGCTGAGGAGGATGGATCCCTTGAGGTTAGGAGTTCAAGACCAGCCTGGCTGACATGGTGAAATGCCATCTCTACTAAAGGTACAAAAAAGAAAATTACCTAGGTGTGGTGGCAGCTGCCTGTAATCCTAGCTACTCAGGAGGGTGAGGTGGGAGGATTGTTTGAACTTGGGAGGTGGAGGTTGCAGTGAGCCGACATTGCGTCACTGCACTCCAGCCTGGGGAACAGAGCAAGACTCTGTCTTCAAAAATAAAAAAGTAAAGAGAAATCGGGTGCAGGTTAGAGTGCACTAGCACAAGCAGGGGTGCTCAGGTGGTGATGAAGGTGGTCAGGAAAGGCCTCTCTGTGAAGGTGATAGACATGAGGGCTGAGCCTGGGGACTCCTGAAGAGAGCAGCATGGGA
Source organism: Callithrix jacchus (assembly GCF_049354715.1). Taxonomy (NCBI): domain Eukaryota; kingdom Metazoa; phylum Chordata; class Mammalia; order Primates; family Cebidae; genus Callithrix; species Callithrix jacchus. Next base: position 24,796 of record NC_133513.1, read on the forward strand.
GGGCCCTAGGTATTGGTCCCATTTGTGATCCTTTTGTTTTGTTTTGTTTTGTTTGGTTTTTGACACAAAGTCTTGCTCCGTCACCCAGGCTGGAGTGAAGTGGCACAATCTGGGGCCACTGCAACCTCCACCAACTGGGTTCAAGGCACCTCAGCCTCCCAAAGAGCTCGGATGTCAGGCGTGAGTCACTGTGCCTTGCCTATGCATCAACATGTTTAAATTCTTCAGAAAGCTGTGCTTTAGGAAGAGTGTTCTGACAGCAATCAGAAATAAATGACAACGGCAGAACAAGAATCACGTCAGTGACAGGGTGGCTATGGACATTTGTTGGCCAGCAGCAAAAAAGCCACTCATACCCTGGATTCTATCTCTGCAGCCTGTCTGCACCTGAACTCTCCTCCCCACATCAGTGGAAGCCTGGAACTCTCAGAAGAGCAGACCTCAACGGCCGCTGTCACTTTCACCAGAATGATGGAATTAATTCATTCACGCAGAAGATAGCAGAAACCCGGTGAGAACAGGATCCAGAATGTGTGGGTTTTGATGGACAGGGTGGTAGGATCAGGGAAACTCCACCTACCTCACCTCCTGAGCCCCACACTCCTTCCCCAGTCCTGATCACCATAGAGACTAGAGTGACATGACCAGAAATGTAGACGCTTGGAAAGACACCAGCGACATAAAGAAGATGAGGCCAGAGGTCCACAAGGTACACAGATCCTGGCCTCGGATGCCCAGGACTCTGTCCAGAAAGGCTCCCTCCCAGCCATGGAACTTGATGGTCCTCGAGTTCCTGAGGATAGAGCTGGTGAATCGGGCCCACAAGTCCTTCTGCCTCGTTTGCTCTCCTGGGATTGGAGGGAAGAGAGAGACGAAGACACAGCTGATCCGGAATTCTCCCCTGCACCCTGACAGTCACCGTGCAGCAAATCCTGCTGATCCTTCCTACTGCTTCCCAAAGCTGTCTGCCTCTCTGCATCTCTGACCCTCAGTCCTGATCCATCCACCATCATCCTGTGCCTGGATTCCTGCAGGAGCTGACCCAGGACCACTGCCACAGAAAGGAGGATTCTGGTGCCCAGAGAACAGAGGCTGCCCCTGAGCCCACCTGGGTATGGCACCATCAGGAAGGCTACCTGGAGGTGGGTAATGCCTGAGCTACATCTTTCTTCCTTTTACATTTTTGGTGGAGTTGTGGGGTCTCACTCTGTTGCCCAGGCTGGCCTCAAGCTCTTGGGCTCAAGTGACCCTCTGCCACCGGCCTCCTAAAGTACTGGGATTACAACCTGAGCTACATGTTAAATGGCCAGGAGGTGGGTGCTGGGCAGGCAGAGGATGAGGGGATGGAGCCGGGAAGAGGGATTGAAGGCTCTGAGACAGGGGACAGCAAACACCTAGGCAGAGGGAGCAGCATGACTGAGAGGACACTCAGTGTGGCCAGAGGAGTACATGCGCGGCGTCACTTGGCACTTTAGGGTCAGGCAGGAGTTCGGGGTCTGTGCTTAACCGGGGAGGGGCATCATCAGAAGGCAGCTGCCTGGAGAAGGTATTTTGTTATTTCTTGAGATGGAGTCTTGCTTTGTTACCAGCCTGGAGTGCAGTGGCGCGATCTTGGCTCACTGTAATCTCTGCCTCCTGGGTTCGAGTGATTCTCCTGCCTGACATTCTGGAGTAGCTGAGATTATAGGTGCCTGCCACGATGCTCAGCTAATCTTTGTATTTTTTAAGAGGGATGGCATTTTGCCATGTTGACCAGTCTGGTTTAGAACTCCTGAACTCAGGTGATCCACCTGTTTCGAACTCCCAAAGTGCTGGGATTAGAGGCATGAGTCACTGTGCTGGGAGGAGGCCATGCAGGAGGCTGGCCAAATGACAGATAATTGGGACAGCTGGGCCTAGAGAGAAAATAAGTTCCTTCCCTTTATCCCCCTTCCACCTTTCTTTTCTTCCCTACTCCTTTCTTCTGCTCTCCTGCCTTGCTTTCTGCCCTCTTTTTTCACCTCCCTCCTCCCTTTCTTCCTGGCCTCCATCATTCCTTCTCTTCCTCTTTCAACTCTTTCCTTCCCTCCATCTGTCCTCCCCTTTCCTATCTTTCCTTCCCTCCCTCCTTTTCACTCCTCCCCTCCCTCCTTTCTCCCGATCCCTCCCTTCTTCCCTTCCTCTTTCCTACCCTTCTCCCCTCACTCCCTTCTTCCGTAGTTCTCAAACACTTGTCCAGCACCTTCTGCATGCCGAGCACTAACTAGATACTGAATCTGCCACAAAGAGTGTGCTGTGCTGCCGTGGAGCTTCTAGTCTAAGGAAAGCAAGGCCATTGGCCCCTTCTGGGTGCTTCTTGAAGGGCCCTTTAGGAAGTGGGAAGTGCTGGGATACAGCAAAAATGAACCCAAAACAGGCCAAGGAAGAGAGATGCTGAAAGGAGAGGGATGGGTGGGGTGTGTCCTTGCTGAACGATGTTGAGGAAGGTGGACCTGACTGCAGGGGGTGCTGGAGGGGACAAGGGTCTTCTAGAGTGAGGGTGGTCCAGGTGGAGAGCAGCTAAAGCAGATGCCTGGAGAGATGTGTGAACATCAGGCAGGTGTGAGGATGGGGTAGGTGGGAAAGGGAGGGAGATGGGTGGAAGGTGAGGCTGGAGTCAATGAGGCAGCTCAGGGAGGGCCAGGTGGGCCACTGTGGGGCCTTTGGCTCAGACTGAGGAAAATGGGGCTGCTGTAGGTCTGAGCAGAGGAGGGTGTGATGAATTCAGCTCACACAGGTCTCCTGTGGCTGGAAGTGGAGAGAGGCTGGGGCGGAAGTAAGGAGTGAGCCAGGGCCTTGCTGCTGGATGCATTTTTCAGATGATGCCAAGCAAATCTGCTGACTGATGGGGTGCAGAAGAAAAAGGCATTGATCTGACCCGGGGCCTGGGGTCTGAACACTGGAGGGAAGAGCCGCCGTCCGATGCGATGGGGAAGGAGAGGGGCAGGTCTGCACGATGGGCAACTCGCAGAGACAAGAACAAAGCCAGACCCGCCGGATCCCACTCAGCTCTGCCCTCCCCATCGCCCACACCAGGGCCTGTGTCTTCCTCCCTACTTCCTGCCTGGTCCGTCTTTTCCCCCAAAAGCCGAACCTGAAAGTGATTCCTCTTCTTGCTGATAAAGAAACTCAGAGGCAGGTGGCTCAGGAAGACAGCGATGGTGGAGGGACCCAGGAGCTAGGCACGGAGGGGACAGAACCTCAGGAGATCCCGGGGAGCCCAGCTGCCAGAGGGGTGTGAACCACAGCGGCTCCATCTTGAATAGGAGATGCGTAAAAGGAGGCTGAGACCTACTGGGTTTCATTTCCAGGCAGTGAAGGCATTCTGAGTCACAGGATGAGACAGGAGGGCAGCACAGGATACAGGTCACAGAGACCTTGTCAGTAAAACAGGCTGCAGTAAAGAAGCCAGTCCAAGACCCACCGAAACCAAGATGATGACCAGAGTGACCTCTGCTCATCCTCACTCCTACATTTGCCACCAGCGCCATGACAGTTTAAAAATGCCATGGCAACATCAGAAAGTTTCCCTATAAGATCTATAAAAGGGGAGTCATGAATAGTCTAGCCCTCATTTAGCATGTCAGGAAGAAATGACCCTAAAGATGGGCACCAGCGCCCTCTGGGCTGCTCTATGGAGTAGCTATTTCATCTTCATCTTCTTAAAAAACTTGCTTTTGAAGGAAAGAATAAACTTACACTGTGGCTCACATTTGTAATCTCAGCACTTTGGGAGGCTGAGGCAGGTGGATCACCTGGGGTCAAGAGTTCTAGATCAGCCTGGCCAACATGGTGAAATGCTATCTCTACTAGAAATATAAAAATTAGCCAGGTGTGGTGACATGCACCTGTGATCCCAGTTACTCAGGAGGCTGAAGCAGGAAAATCTCTCGAACACGGGAGGCGTAGGTCGTACTGAGCCAAGATCACACCGCTACTCTCTATCTAGCCTGGGCAACAAAGACTCCATCTCAAAACCAAAACAAAACAACAAAAAAAGCAAACAAACAAACAATTGTGCTTTCACTTTACAGACTCATGCTGAATTGCTTCTTACACGAGATCCGAGGACCCTCCCTTGTGGTCTGGATCGGGTCCCCTTTTCTGTAACACAGCTGCAGATCCTGAAGAGGGTCAGATTTGGATCCTAAGATGTGGAGTCAAGGAATGTGATAAGGACAGCCACCGGGTCCCAGGGATCTGGGCTCATGGGGGTCTGCTGGGTCAGGAGGCGCCTGCTGAAGACGGAGTCCGTCAATGTCAGGGAGGGGAACCACCCACTTACACGATGGGGAGAGAGTCATATTCAAGAAAGAACATGCACACACACGAGTGGGACTGGGAGCTGTTCCTGGCCACAACAGTGAAGTTGAGACCTCTGGAATAAGGACTGGGTTCAAATCCTGACTCTGAGGATTGTGAGGGTGGCTTTGGGGCAAGTCCCCTCCCTAACGTGCAGTTACCTTGTCTGCAAAATGGGAAAGAGTTGCCCTCATTTTGCATGTTTGCTTATTACATTTAAGTATCTTTCTAATCTTCATTTTACCTTCATGAGGGTTGTAAGACTTAGCAAATCATCATACAGATGCCCAGTCACCTTTGAAGACAAAAAGTAAATAAGGTTTTAGTTTAAGTCTTGTGCATTATTTGAGACATACACTGAGAGTTTGAAACTCTCACTTAACTGGATGTCCTGTGTTTTCTCTGGCAACCCTGCTCCCTACCAACGTGGTGCTTTTGGGATACATATCCCCCTGCCTCTCAGCTTTGATTTCTATATCTGGAAAATGTGGTAGTGGGAGGTAGAATAAATGATTTTTATGTTGCTCTGACTTTCTGAGAGCCCTTCACAAGTTACTTGAACCCATTCTCTCACCGAGCCCCACCCCAACTCCATTCTGCATGCCTCAATTTCCCCTCTCAGTCCTTAGGAACACTTTTTTTTTGGAGATGGAGTCTCCCTCTGTTACCCAGGCTGGAGTGCAGAGTCACGAACTTGGCTCCCTGCAACCTCTGCTTCCCAACCGATTCTGCTGTCTCAGCCTCCTGAGTAGCTAGGATGACAGGTGTGCATCACTATGCCTGGCTAATTTTTATATTTTAAAACAGACAGGGTTTCACCATGTTTTCAGGCTGGACTCGAACTCCTGGACTCAAGTGATCTATTCACCTCAGCCTCCCTAAGTGCTGGGATTACAGGTTTGACCCACCCCACTCAGCTCAAAGAAAGTAGAACACCATTTTCTAATGTCGGGTCAGTTTGTTTCATTTATACGGCAATGGCGTCACCTGGTGGCTTCATGGAGGAGTGCCCTGAGGGTAAACCTCCCACAGCAGGGGTTGGCAAAACACTCAAAGGAATCTGACAGAAGATGACCACCTCTCTCTGGGGAAAAATGGTTCATAAAACTGTAGCAACCTCAGTATCCACCCTTCCTTCACCAGGATCTCATGGTGATGTTAGGAACTGTCTACCAAGAGGCAGGAAAAGTGCACAGGGAAAGTGACACGGTGCATTATCTGCGGATATTTCGGTCTTCTCTGATTTTTTTTTTAAAGAGGAGTCTTGCTCTGTCCCTCAGGCTGGAGTGCAGTGGTGAAATCTCGTCTAACTGCGATTTACACCTCCGGGTTCAAGCAATTCTCCTGCCTCAGCCTCCTTAGTAGCTTGGATCACAGGCACACGCAACCATGCCTGGTTCATTTTTGTATTTTTAGCAGAGACAAGATTTTGCCGTGTTAGCCAGGCTGATCTTGAACTCCTGACCTCAAGTGATCTGTCCAGCTCAGCCTCCCAAAGTGCTGGGATTACAGACATGCACCCCCATGCCTGGTTTTCTCACTTTATTTTTTCTTTTATTTTTTAGATGGAGTCTCACTCTGTCACCCAGGATGGAGTACGATGGTGTGGTCTCTACTCACTGCAACCTCCACCTCCCGGGATTCTCAGCCCTCAGTCTCTCGAGTAGCTGGACTACAGGCATATGCCACCACACCTGGCTAATTTATGTATTTTTGGTAGAGATGGGATTTCACTATGTTGGTCGTGATGGCCTCGAACTCCTGACCTCCAGTGATCCTTTCACCTAGGTTTCCTAAAGTGCTGGGATTACAGGCGTGAACCACCATGTCTGGCTGTGGGTTTTCTTGAAAACCCACTATTCATCCTCCTTTGAATAGTGAACCTCTCAAAACCTGTAACAAACATGGAAGAGCCACTGGCCGGGTGGGCTGGTTGGTGGCAGGGGGGCTGGGATCCCAGCAGTTGGCATCCCCTTTCCCAGGATGTACACATGGCCTCATATACCAGTTCTTTTATCTCCTAGGTCAGCTGGTCAACACCGTCTGGGTAAAAAAAGGAGACCAGATCTTGTTTTCATCCATGTTTGAAGCCAATGTCACCACCCACGACATTGCTGTCAGTGCGTGCCCAAGCCCCCGGTAGCCTAGAAAAATTAAGACCTGGTTCATTAACCATACACCTACCAGACCCAACCCAGCCAAAACATGAAATCGACTGGGCTCAGTGACCCACATCTGTACTTCTAGCACTTGGGGAGGCCAATGCGGGTGGATGTCCTGAGGTCAGGAGTTTCAGACCAACCTGGCCAACGTGGTGAAACCCCATCTCAACTAAAAATATAAAAATGAGCCTAGGGTAGTGGTGCACACCTGTAATCGCAGCTACTCGGGAGGCTCAGGTTGGAGAATCACTTCAATACAGGAGGTGGAGGTTGTAGTGAGCCGAGATTGAACCATTGCATTCCAGACTGGGCAGGGCGTGAGACTCCATCTCAAAAAACAACAGTAACAACAGCAGAAACACAAAATCAAACAACGCCTTTTTTTTTTTAGAGACAGAGAGGGACTTCCTGTGTTGTCCAGGCTACAGTGCAGTGGTACAATCATAGCTCACTGCAGCCTCTTATTCCCATGCTCAAGCAATCTTATCACTTAAGCCTCCTGAGTAGTTGGGATTACAGGTGCATGCCACCATGCTCAACTAATATTTGTGTGTGTGTGGAGATGGGACCTCACCGTGTTGGCCAGGCTGTTCTCAAACTTTGGGCATCAAGGGACCCTCCCTTCTCAGCCTTCCAAAGTGCTGGAATTACAGGCGTGAGCCTCTGATCCTGGACAAAACCTAATTACACATTCATGAATGATCAAGGGCATGATGGCTCATGTCTGTAATCCCTTTACTTTGGGGAGGATGAGAGGATATCTTGAGGTAAGGAGTTCGAGACTGGCCAGGCCAATAGGATAAAACCCCATCTCTACTGAAAGAATACAAGGCCGGGAGTGGTGGCCAACACCTGTAATCCTATGACTTTGGGAGGCTGAGGTAGGCAAATAATGATGTCAGGAGTTCGAGACCAGCGTGGCCAACATGGTGAAACCCTCTCTACAAAAAATACAAAAATTAGCTGGGTGTGGTGGTGCGCCTCTGTAATCCTAGGTACTCAGGAGGCTGAGGCAGGAGAAATGCTTGATCCCAGAAGGTGGAGGTTGCAGTAAGCTGAGATCACACCAATTTATTCCAGACTGAGGGACAGAGCAAGAATCTATCTCAGAAAAAAAAATTAGCCAGGCATGGTTGCATGTTCCTGTGATCCCAAGCTACTCTGGAGGCTGAGGTGGGAGGATTTCTTGAACCAGGGAGAATGAGGCTGCAGTGAGCTGAGGTCATGCCACTGCACTCCAGCCTGGGCGACAGAGCGAGACCCTGTTTCAATAAATCAATAAATAAAATAAAAATTTATTGTCTCCCAATTGGGAGGCCGGAAGTGTAGTTGGGTGTCTGCAGGCCAGGCTCTCTCTGGAGGCTCTGGGACAGCAGGCATCCCTTGACTTATAGTGGCCATTGTCCTTCTATGCATGTCTGTCTCTGTGTGAAAATTTATTTTTGGGCAGGCACAGTGGCTCACACCTATAATCCCAGCACTTTGGGAGGCTGAGACAGGATTGCTTGAGCCTCGAAATTCAAGTTTAGCCTGGGAAACATAGTGAGATACCATCTCTACATAAAATACAGAAAATTAGCTGGGCATGGTGGAACACACCTGTAGTCCCAGCTACTCAGGAAGCTGAGGTGGAAGGATCATTTGAACCCAGGAGATTGATGCTGCATTGAGCTATGATCACATCACTACACTCAAGCCTGGGTAACAGAACAAGACTGTCTCAAAAAAAAATATTTTACGCTTTCTTTTTCTTTTACTGGCAACATATTTCCCTTTTAGTAAGGACACCAGTTATATGGGATCAGGGCCCCACCATCATGACCCATTTTAACTTGATAACCTCTGTAAAGACCCAGTCTCCAGATAAGGTCATGCCTGTAATCCCAGCACTTTGGAAGGCTGAGGTGGGAGGATCACTTGAGGCCAAGAATTCAAGACCAGCCCGGGGAACACAGTGAAACTTCACCTCTACAAAAAAATTAAAAAAAAATAGCTTGGTGTAGGGGTGTGTACCTGTAGTCCCAGCTCCTTGGGAGGCAAGAGCACAGAGTGAGCCCAGGAGGTCGAGGATGCAGGCATCTGTGATTGTGCCACTGCCCACCAGCTGGGCAATAGCAAGACCTAGTCTGTCTCAAGAGAAAAAAAAAAGTTTCCTGATCCAATGTGGGGTAATTTTTTTATAACTTTAACTCTGTATTTTTTTTGCATATTGCTTAGCTTTTCCACATGAACTCTGTGATTATAACAAGAAAATAGCAGTCACATTACATTTTTTTGTTTTTTTGAGATGACGCTCTGATCTTGTTTCCCAGGCTGGAGTGCAGTGGCATGATCTTTGTTCATTGCAACCTCCGCCTCCTGGGTTGGGCGATTCTCCTGCCTCAGCCTCCTGAGTAGATGAAACTACAGGCACATGCCACCCTGCCTTGCTCATTTTTGTATTTTTAGTAGAGAGGGGAATTCACCGTGTGGGTCAGGCTGGTCTTGAACTCCTGGCTTCAAGTAATCTGCCCACCTCAGCCTCTCAAATTGCTGGAATTGCAGGCATCAGCCACTGCATCCGGCCATTCTTATCTTTTTGTCCACAGAAATGACCAGCATTTCACTTTTTGTTTGTCTTGTTTTGTTTTTCTTAGATGAAAACAAACTAGCAGTTATAATTGGGAGGACAATTTGCATTATGGGAATCTGGGAGTCATGCCAATTTCTGTAATCAAAGTTGATAAAAAGAAACTGGAGTTATACGATGGGATGGTGGCACACGCCCATAATCCCAGCACTTTGGGGGGCCGATGTGGGTGGATCACCAGAGATCAGGAGTTTGAAACCAGCCTGGCTAACATGGTGAAACCCCGTCTCTATGAAAAAAAAAAAATACAAAAATTAGTCAGGCCTTCTGGTGGGTGCCTGTAATCTCAGTTACTTGTGAAATTGGGCAGGAGAATAACTTGAGCCTTGGAGGGGGAGTGAGACTCTGTCTCAAAAAAAAAAAAAAAAAGAAAAGAAAAGAAAATTCATCCTGGAATGTAAGGCTGGTTCACCATACACAAGTCTATAAACATAATTCACCACATAAACAGAACCAAACACAAAAACCACAGGATTATCTCCATAGATGCAGAGAAGGCAAAACTCTCAATAAACTAGGTATTGACAGAACTTATCTAAAAATAATAAAAGCTATTTATGACAAACCCACAGCCAGTATCACAATGAATAGGCAAAAACTGGAAGCATTCCCTTTGAAATCTGGCACTAGACAAGGATGTCCTCTCTCGTCACTCCTATTCAACATAGTACTGTAAGTTCTACCCAGAGCAATTAGGCAAGAAAAAAAAATAAACGGTATTCAAATAGGAAAGGAGGAAGTCAAATTTTCTCTCTTTGCGGACGACATGATTGTATATCTAGAAGACCCCATTGTCTCAGCCCACAATCTCCTGAAACTTATAAGCAACTTCAGCAAAGTCTCAGGATAAAAAATTAATGCACAAAAATCACAAGCCTTCCTATACGCCAATAACAGACTTAAAGAGAGCCAAATCAAGAATGAACTGCCATTCACAATTGCTACCAAGAAAATAAAATGCCTAGGAATAAAAGTAACAAGGAATTTAAAGACCTCTTCAAGGAGACCTACAAACCACTGCTCAACAAAATAAGAGAGGACACAAACAGATGGAGAAACATTCCATTGTATTCATTAGGAAGATTCAGTATCATGAAAATGGCCATACTGGCCAAAGTAATCTATAGATTCAACACTATTCCTATCAAGCCACAATGGCCTTCTTCACAGAACAGGAAAAAAACCACCTTAAACTTCATATGAAACCAAAAGAGAGCCCACATAGCCAAGTCAAGTCTAGGCAAAAAGAACAAAGCTGGAGGCATCACACCACCTGACTTCACACTATGCTACAATCCTACAGTAATCTAAAGAGCATGGTACTGGTACCATAACAGAGATATAGAACAATGGAACAGAACAGAGGCCTCAGAGACAAGACCACACATCTACAACCATCTGATCTTTGACAAACCTCACAAAAATAAGCAATGGGAAAACGATTCCCTGTTTAATGAATGGTGTTGAGAAAACTGGCTAGTCCCGTGCAGAAAGCAGAAACTAGACCTCTTCCTGACACCTTACACTGAAATTAACACCAGATGGATTAAAGACTTAAACATAAGACCTAACACCATAAAAATCCTAGAAGAAACCCTACGCAAAACCATTCAGGATATAGGCATAGGCAAGGACCTCATGACTAAAACACCAAAAGCATTGGCAACAAAGGACGAAATAAACAAATGGGACCTAATCAAACTCCACAGCTTCTGCACAGCAAAAGAAACCATCATTAGAATGAACTGGCAACCAACAGAAGGGGAAAAAATTTTTGTAATCTACCCATCTCATAAAGGGCTAATAACCAGAATCTACAAAGAACTAAAACAGACTTACAAGAAAGAAACAAACAAGCCCGTTCAAAAGTGACTGAAAGATATGAACAGACACTTTACAAAAGAAGACATAAATGAGACCAACAAACATATGAAAAATCTTCATCATCATTGGTCATTAGAAAAATGCAAATCAAAACTACATTGAGACACCATCTCATGTCAATTAGAATGGCAATCATTAAAAAACTTGGAGACAACAGATGCTGGAGAAAATGTGGAGAAATAGAAACACTTTTACACTGTTGGTGAGAGTGCAAATTAGTTCAACCATTGTGGAAGACTGGCGATTCCTTAAGGACCTAGAAACAGAAATTCCATTTGACCCAGCAATTCCATCACTGGGTATATATCCAAAGGATTATAAATCGTTCTACTATAAGGACACATGCACACGAATGTTAATTTTTGCACTCTTTACAATAATGAAGTCTTGGAAACAACCCAAATGCCCATCTATGGTAGACTGGACAGGGAAATTGTGGCACATATACAACATGGAATACTATGCAGCCATAAAAAAAGATGTTTGTGTCCTTTGTAGGGACATGGATGAACCTGGAAACCATCATTCTTACCAAACTGACACAAGAACAGGAAATCAAACACTGCATGTTCTTACTTATAGGTGGGTGTTGAACAATGAGAACACATGGGCACAGGGAGGGAAACATGATACCCTGGGGTCTGTGGTGGGAAACTAGGGGAGGGACAGCATAGGGTGGGGAGTTAGGGAGGGATAACATAGGGAGAAATGCCAGATATAGGCGATGGGGAGGAAGGCAGCAAACCACATTGCCACATATATACCTATGCAACAATATTGCATGTTCTTCACATGTACCCCAAAACCTAAAATGCAATTATATGTATATATATATGCACATACAAACATATATATGTACATATATATATATATATAAATGTATATGGAAAGTTGCCTTTCCACCTCTTTCTCCCAGACCAAAAAAAAAAAAACCAAGAAAGAAAAGAAAAAGAAAAATTGGGGTTATTAATCAGTTGATAAGAGTAACAGTCTTGCTCACAGACTTCAGATCCTTTTTTTGCAGGCTAGAAAGCACTTTAGTTAGTAAAATAATAACAGTAAGGACAACAGCCAAAAGGGAAGAGTATTTAAAATGCAGGAGGTCCTTGTCTAGGCTCGTTCGTGGGTAACATTATTTAGCCTTGAGCATCATCTTAGGAGAGCATCCTCATATGATTCTTATCTGACAGGTGGAAAAACTGAGGCACAGAGACCTATGTTGTCTGTCCGGACTCAAAGTGGTATTAAGTTGTGGCACAGGTGTCACCTGACATTGTCTTGTGCAGTGTGCCTATCTATTATTTTTATTTTTGAGACGGAGTTTCCTTCTTGTTGTTTATGCTGGCGTGCAATCTCGGCTCACTGCAACCTCTGCTTCCCAGGTTGAAGCAGTTCCCCTGCCTCAGCCTCCCAAGTAGATGGGATTACAGGCACGCGCCACCATGTTTGGCTAATTTGGCATTTTTAGGAGAGATAGGGTTTCTGCATGTTGGTCAGGCTTGTCTTGAACTCCTGACCTCAGGTGATCCATTCACCTCGGCATCCCAAAGTGCTGAGATTACAGGCATGAGCCACCACACCGGGTTTTGTTTTGTTTGGTTTTGTTTTTGAGATGGAGTCTTGCTCTGTCTTCCAGGCTGGAGTGCAGTGGGACGATCTCGACACACTACAACCTCCACCTCCTGGGTTCAAGCAATTCTCCTGCCTCAGCTTCCTGAGTAGCTGAGATTGTAGGCACGTGCCACCACGCTGGGCTGATTTTTGTAGTTTTAGTGGAGTCAGGGTTTCACCATGTTGGCCAGGCTGGTCTTGAACTTCTGACCTCAGGTGATTCACCCACCTCGGCCTCCCAAAGTGCTGGGATCACAGGCATGAGCCACCTCACCTCGCCACTATGCCTATCTCATTGTATTTCTAAAAAAAGAGGTAAAAGAAATAATTGTATTTCTATCCTCACAGTAACTCCATGAAGGAGATAGTATCATTTACCTTTTACAAATGCGAAAACAAAAGCTCCAGCTTTGTTTCACTTTGAAACCCAAGCTTGAGTGCAATGGCATGATCTTGGCTCACTGCAGTCTTGACCTCCGGGACTCCAGTAATCCTCCAGCTTTAGCCCCCTGAGTAGCTGGGACTACAGGGGGACACAGCCACACCTGGAAAATTTTTTGAAGTTTTTTTGTACAGATGGGGTCTTGCTATGTTGCCCAGGCTGCTCTCAAACTCCTGGGCTCAAGCAATCCTCCCACATCAACCTCCCAAAATGCTGGGATTACAGGTGTGGTCGCTCCAGCTTTTTTTCCCCCAAGTCCACATGAAGTTGTTAGTGGCTGAGTCAAAAGAGTCCCGGGGTCTGCTGACTCCTACTTCAGTGTTTTTTCATCTAGACTGTAGCCACTGTAATTTCTGGAAATATTCTAACAGTGGACTGTGATGGATTATTTGGGTGTGTAGCACAAACAGAGGAACATCTCTTAGGAGACTGAACCCTGATGTTCTGATGGGGCCAGCATGTGTTCTGTAAAAACGTTCCATAGCTCCCATCCATGACCAGTGAATAAGAATTAGGTACCAGGCATGGTGGCTCACGCCTGGAATCCCAGGACTTTGGGAGGCTGAGATGGGTGGATTACTAGGTCAGTTCAAGAACAGCCTGGCCAGTATGATGAAACACCATCTTTACTATAAATAAAAAAATTAGCTGGCCGTGGTGGTGGGTGTCTGTAATTCCAGCTACTCAGGAGGCTGAGGCGGCAGAATCGCTTGAACCCAGGAGGTGGAGATTGCAGTGAGCTGAGATTGCGCCACTAAACTCCAGTCTGGGTAACAAAACAACACTCGGTCTAAAAAAAGAAAATGCTGGGCATTGGCCAGGTGCGGTGCGGTGGAACACATCTGTAATCCCAGCACTTGGAGAGGCTGTGGCAGGCAGATCGCTTGAGGTCAGGAGTTCCAGACCAGCCTGACCGACATGGTGAAAGCCCATCCCTACTAAAAATATGAAAATTAGCTGGGTGTGGTGACAGGTGCCTACAATTCCACCTACTCAGAATGCTGAGGCAGAATTGCATTAACCTAAAAGGCGCAGCCTGCAATGAGCTGAGATGCCACCACTGTACTCCAGCCTGGGCGACAGAGCGGGACTTCATCTCAAAAAAGAAAAAAAGTTGGGTGTGGAGGTGTGTGGTCTCAGCTACTCATGAGACTGAGGTGTGCGGATCGCTTCAGTGAGCTATGGTGGAGTCACTGCACTCCAGCCTGGGTGACTAAATGAGACCCCTATTTTAAAAATTTAAAATAATTTAAAAAATGAACAAAATAATAGAGACAATAGGATAGTATTCATCACCAATAAGAGATCAATCATATCACCCACTGAATCTTGCCAACATAATCAAACTCTAATCTAATGGGGTGACCATGAATCCAGCTGCAAATGTGCCACAAATACAAAATACAGAGAACGGGTTCACCTTCACCAAGGAAATTTAGACTTTGAGAAAGACCCAACAATGTGGAGTCTTCCAAAATTCATAGAAAGGCAAAGGGATAGGCCAGGCAAGCTGGCTCAGGCCTGTAATTCCAGCACATTGGGAGGCCAAGGTGGGCAAATCACAAGGTCAGGAGTTTGAGACCAGCCTGACCGACATGGAGAAACCCCATCTCTACCAAAAATACAAAAATTAGCCAGGTGTGGTAGCACATGCCTGTGATTCCAGCTATTCAGGAGGCTGAAGCAAGAGAATCACTTGAACCCGGGAGTCGGAGGTTGCAGTGGGCTGAGATTGTGCCATTGCACTCTGGCCTGGGTGACAGAGCAAGACTCTCTTTCAAAAAAAGAAAAAAGAATAAAAAGGGAAAAGGGATAGAGAAAAAACTTGTAGATTGCATATTTTTTTAAATTTTAGTTTTTGCTGGGCACTGTTCACACCTGTGATCACAATCATTGCACTTTGAGAGACTGAAGTGGGCAGATCACCTGAGGTCAGGAGTTTGAGGACAGCCAAGCTAACATGGTGAAACCCTGGCTCTATTAAAAGTATAAAAATTAGCTGGGCATGGTCCCATGTGCCTGTAATCTCAGCTACTCGAGAGGATAAGGCAGAAGAATGGCTTGAACCCAGGAGGTGAAGGTTGCCATGAGCTGAGATCACACCACTGCACTGCAGCCTGGCTGGAGTTAAAAAAAAAATTAGGTTTTGTGGAGACAGGAGTCTCCCCTTGTTGTCCAGGTCGGTCTCAAACCTCTGAATTTAAATGATCCTATCACATCAGGATTACAGGTGTGAGCACTCACCCAGCTAACAAACTTGGAAATTGAAAGAGGCTTAAAAGACATAACAATGCTGGGAAACAGTTATGGGTTGGAGATGCATACTAGGGCTGCTCTACTCTAAAGAAACAGAAAGAGGCCAGGTGTGGTGTCTCACACCTGTAACACCAAACACTTTGGGAGGCCGAGAAGGGAGGATCGCTTGTGCCCAGGAGTTTGGGATCAGCCTGGCAACATAGTAAGACCCTGTCTCTACAGAAAAAAGTTTTTTTTTATTAGCCGGGAATGGTGATGCACGCCTATAGTCCTGGCTCCTCAGGAGGCTGAGGGGAGATGATCACTTGAGCCCAAGAGTCAAGGCTGCAGTGAGCCATGTTTATACCACTGCACTCCAGCCTGGGTAACTGAGCAAGAACCTGCCTCAAAAAAAACAAAACAAAAAGAGAGAGAGGAACAGAAATCAGCAATTACTGTGAATGTCAGCATTGGGGAATACTTCTGGAGAGAAGGGAGGGGCTGGCATTGTGCTCATCTCCAGCCCTTTCTGGAAGTACAGAGTCTAGTGGGGAAGACAGCAACACGAGTGGAGATTCAGGCTGCAGCACCAGGAAGTTCCCTTCCACTTTCCTGCCTTCTTGCCCTTTCCTTCGGGGAACGGAAGGACGATTTTCTTTCTTCTTTGCCTTTCTAACTAGAGTTTCTGACAGGAGAATTTATATACTGGATATATAGCATCAACATGAACAGCCAGCTGGAATTGAAGTCTTTGTTGATACCCCAGTCAGGCACATCCCTGATTCCTCTGCTAAGTACATCTGGATGTTGCTACTGTCCAGGATTCTCAGCCACATGCTTGGTGCCCACTCCCAGATTCTGGAAATTTCCTGACATTACCCCGAAAAGGAGGGACACTCACTCACAATTCTGCGTAGAAATCGTCTCGATGTGTCCTTTTTTTTTTTGAGACAGAGTCACTCTGTTGATCAGACTTCAGTCCAATGGTGTGATCTCAGCTCACTGCAACCTCCGTCTCCCAGGCTCAAGCAGTTCTCCTGCCTCAGCCTCCCAAGTAACTGGAGTTACAGGCACCTGCAACCGTGCCTGGCTAATTTTGTGTTTTGAACGGAGTTGGGGTTTCACCATATTGGTCAGGCTGGTCTTGAATTCCTGGTCTCAAGTAATCCGCTCACCTAGGCCTCCTAAAATGCTGAAATTACAGGCATGAGCCATCATGCCTGGCAATTTCTGTGTCACCCCCCTAGGCCAGCCTCTGCATGTTTGGGTTTGATGAGGCTGTGGCTGTCCAGCTGGCTGCCTGTCATCTTAATTTCGTGTCTCCTCGATACTTCTCACCTGCCCATGAATTCATTTTCTTTTCTTTCTTTTGTTTTTTTCTTGAGATAGAGTTTTGCTCTGCCACCAGGCTGGAGTGAAGTGGCATAATCTCAGCTCATTGCAACCCCTGCCTTCCATGTTTGAGCAATTTTTTTGCATCCGTCTCCCAAGTAGATCTGACTACAGACATGTGCAACAATGCATGGCTAATTTTTGTATTTTTAGTAAGATAGGGTTTCCTCATGTTGGGCAGGCTGGTCTCAAACTCCTGATCTCAGATGATCCACCCACCTCGACCTCCCTAAGTGCTGGGATTACAGGCATAAGCCACAGTGCCTGGCCTCAGTTTTTAAACTCAGCCTGAATGGGCTTCTCTTGCTAGCAGCTAAGAGCTCTGACCCTTAAAGCCTTCTCCCACCCGGCAGGAAGTGTTTGGATGTTTCTGGATCTAAAATCCAAGTGTCTAAGTCTACCAGTAGTTGCAAGTGCAGATGATCACACGATTTTTTGATTTTACAGTGGCACAAAAACGATCACATTAAGTAGAAACTGTCCTTCCAGTACTGATACAACCTTTCTGGTTTTTACTGTTAGTATAGTATTCAATAAACTGCATGAGGGCCAAGTGCAGTGGCTCATACCCTTAATCCCAGAAACCAACCGAGCCCCCTTTGACCTAACAGAAGGTGAATCAGAGCTAGTTTCAGGCTTTAATATTGAATATGCCGCAGGCTCATTCGCCCTATTCTTTATAGCAGAATACATAAATATTATCACAATAAGTGCCCTAACCACCACCATCTTCCTAGCAACATCATTCAACATGACCATATCAGAAACATACACAATCAACTTTATAACTAAAACCCTCCTACTAACCACCTTATTCCTATGAATTCGAACAGCATATCCTCGATTCCACTATGATCAACTAATATACCTCCTATGAAAAAATTTCTTACCTCTTACACTAGCACTATGCATATGATAGATTTCAATGCCCATCTTAATATCTGGTATCCCACCACAAACATAAGAAATATGTCTGACAAAAGAGTTACTTTGGTAGAGTAAATTATAGAGGTTTAAAGCCTCTTATTTCTAGGATTTTAGGAATTGAACCCATACCTGAGAACTCAAAACTCTCCGTGCTACCTATTACACCATATCCTAAACAGTAAGGTCAGCTAAATAAGCTATCGGGCCCATACCCCGAAAATGTTGGTTAAATCCTTACCGTACTAATATCAACCCCCTAGCCCACCTCATTATTTCCTTAACCATCCTAACAGGAACCACAATTACAATTCTAAGCTCACACTGATTTCTAGCCTGAATAGGCCTAGAACTGAATAGATTAGCCATCGTACCAATTTTAGCCAAAAACACAAACCCCCGATCCACAGAAGCTTCTACTAAATACTTTCTAATCCAAGCAACAGCATCAATAATTCTCCTAATAGCCATATTCCTTAATAACTTAACCTCCGGACAATGAACAATCAACCCACGCCATAACCAAATTTTATCCACAATAATACTAATTGCCCTAGTAATAAAAATAGGAATAGCTCCCCTCCACTTCTGACTTCCAGAAGTAACCCAAGGAATCCCCCTAATTCCAGCCATAATTGTTCTCACGTGACAAAAACTTGCCCCCTTGTCAATCATATTTCAAATCTTCCCATCAATAAATATGAACATTATCCTAATGATCTCAATCCTATCAATTATGGTTGGCAGCTGAGGGGGACTTAACCAAACACAACTACGAAAAATTCTAGCCTACTCCTCAATCACCCACATGGGATGAATAATAGCAGTGCTATACTACAACCCAAGCATCACCATTCTAACCCTTATTATTTATATCTTCCTAACAATCTCCACATTTATAATTTTTTACCTAAACTCAAATGTAACAACCCTATCACTATCGCACACTTGAAACAAACTAACATGAATAATACCCATAATTCCACTAATAATATCCTTAGGAGGCTTACCCCCACTAACAGTCTTCTCCCCTAAATGAGCTATTATACAAGAACTTACAAAAAAAATAACCTAATTATCCCACTCACAATAGCCATATTAACACTAATAAACCTCTACTTCTATATACGCCTAACATACTCCAACTCAATAACAATATTCCCCGCATCCAACAACACAAAAATTAACTGACAACTAAAACACATAAAACCAATGCCACTCCTACCCCCACTCGTAACTTTTTCCACATTACTACTACTTTTAACCCCACTAATACTTATAAACTAGAAATTTAGGTTAATAAGACCAAGAGCCTTCAAAGCCCTTAGTAAGTAAACTTTACTTAATTTCTGCACCATTATAAGGACTGCAGAACTTTATTCTGCATCAACTGAACGCAAATCAATTACTTTAATTAAGCTAAGCCCTTCCTAGATTGATGGGACTCTAACCCACAAAAATGTAGTTAACAGCTAAATAACCTAATCAACTGGCTTCAATCTACTTCTCCCACCGTCAGGGAAAAAAAGGCGGGAGAAGCCCCGGCAGAGTTGAAGCTGCTTCTTTGAATTTGCAATTCAATATGATATGTCACCTCGGGGCTGGTAAAAACAGGGGTCACTCCTCTGTCTTTAGATTTACAGTCTAATGCTTACTCAGCCATTTTACCCCTAACTATGTTCATAAATCGCTGATTATTTTCAACCAATCACAAAGACATCGGAACTCTGTACTTATTATTTGGTGCATGAGCAGGAGCAGTAGGAACAGCCCTAAGCCTCCTAATCCGAGCAGAATTAGGCCAACCGGGAAGCCTAATAGAAGATGATCACATCTACGATGTTATTGTAACGTCTCACGCATTTATTATAATTTTCTTCATAGTAATACCAATCATAATTGGAGGCTTTGGGAACTGACTTGTCCCTTTAATAATTGGTGCTCCCAACATAGCATTTCCACGAATAAACAACATGAGCTTCTGACTTCTACCCCCTTCATTCCTTCTCCTACTCGCATCCTCTACCCTAGAAGCTGGTGCCGGAACTGGCTGAAGAGTTTACCCACGCTTAGCAGGTAACATCACACCCAGGAGCTTCTGTAGACCTCACTATTTTTTCGTTGCATTTAGCAGGTGTCTCCTCCATTCTAGGGGCTATTAACTTTATTACAACAATTATCAACATAAAACCCCCAGCCATGACCCAATATCAACCCCCCCATTCGTATGATCTGTCCTAATTACAGCGGTCCTTCTTCTACTTTCCCTTCCAGTCCTAGCTGCCGGAATTACTATATTACTAACTGATTGTAATCTCAATACTACTTTCTTCGACCCTGCTGGTGGCGGAGATCCCATTCTATATCAACATCTATTCTGAGTTTTTGGTCACCCTGAAGTGTATATTCTCATTCTACCAGGTTTCGGAATAATTTCACACATTGTAACATATTATTCCAATAAAAAAGAACCATTTGGCTACATGGGTATGGTCTGAGCTATAATATCCATTGGCTTCCTGGGATTTATTGTATGGGCCCACCATATGTTCACAGTAGGAATAGATGCAGACACTCGTGCATATTTCACATCAGCTACTATAATCATCGCAATCCCCACCGGAGTAAAAGTATTTAGCTGACTAGCTACACTACACGGCGGTAATATTAAATGATCCCCTGCAATACTATGGGCCTTGGGCTTTATTTTTCTTTTCACCGTGGGCGGATTGACAGGAATTGCATTAGCCAACTCATCATTAGACATTGTATTACACGACACATACTATGTAGTAGCACACTTTCATTACGTATTATCTATGGGAGCAGTATTTGCTATTATGGGAGGCTTTATTCACTGATTTCCACTGTTTTCAGGCTACACACTTGACCAAGCCTATGCTAAAGTTCATTTTACTATTATGTTTGTAGGAGTAAATCTAACCTTTTTTCCGCAGCACTTCCTTGGCCTATCCGGAATACCTCGACGATACTCAGACTATCCAGATGCATATACCACATGAAACACTGTCTCATCTGTGGGATCTTTCATCTCACTAACAGCAGTTATTCTTATAATTTTCATAATTTGAGAAGCATTCTCCTCAAAGCGAAAAATTTCTACCATCGAACAACTATCTACCAATCTAGAATGACTATACGGCTGCCCTCCCCCCAGGGAGGCTGAGGTGGGAGGATGGCTAAAACCCAGGAGTTTGAGGCCAGCCTGGGAACATAGTGACATCCCCTCTTTATAAAAAAGATAAAAATTAGCCACGTGCAATTGTTTACACTTGTAGTCCCATCTACTTGGGAGGCTGAGGCAGGAGGGGTCACTTGAGCCCAAGAGATTGAGGCTGCAGTGAGCTATAATCAAGCCACTTCAGCCTGGGTAACAGAGCAGAACCTCGTCTCTGACAAAACAAAAAATGTAGGCTGGGCATGGTGGCTTACGCCTGTAATCCCAAAACTTTGGGAGGCTGAGGTGGGTGAATCACAATGAGGTCAGGAATTCAAGACCAGCATGAGAAACACGGTGAAACCCCGTCTCTACTAAAAATACAAAAATTAGCTGTGTGTGGTGGCATGCGCCTATAATCCCAACTCCGGAGGCTGAGGCAGGAAAATTGCTTAGTACCTGGGAGGCAGAAGTAGCAGTGAGCCGAGATTGCGCTATTGTACTCCATCCTGGGAGACAGAGCAAGACTCGGTCTCAAAATAAATAAATAAATACATACATACATACATAAAAATTAAAAAGTAGGTAAACTATTGCTTCATGAGGATGGCATTCTATTTGGGATGTTGAGAAAGTTTAGAAACAGATGGTGGCACTGGTTCCACAATATTGTGAATCTACCAAATGCCATTGAATTGTACACTTAAGCGTGGGTACATTAATCCAAGTTTATTACCTATTTCTACAAACATTCATGAAGGTTGGACCCCTGAAACGTCAAAGTCATAATCCAAGGTGGGGAGGGGTGAGAGGGTTTTGTTCTCTTTTTACTACTGCTTGCTTGTTCTCTACCCAAAGTCGGCTGGGCTAACCTCCAATACTTGGTAGGGTAGGTGTATTACATGCATTTGCGGGCCGGGTATGGTGGCTCACACATGTAATCCCTGCACTTTGAGAGGCTGAGGTGGGCAGATTGCCTAAGCTCAGGAGTTCAAGAGCAGGCTGGGCAACATGGTGAAATCCTGTCTCTACTGAAAATACAAAAAGTAGCTGGGTGTGGTAGCGTGCTTGTAGTCCCAGCTACCTAGTAGGCTGAGGCAGGAGAATCACTTGATCCCGGGAGGCAGAGGTTGCAGGCAGTGAGCCAAGATGGGATCACTGTACTGCAGCCCGGGAAAGAGAGCCAGACTCCACCTTCAAAAATAAAAATAAATAGGCCAGGTATGGTGGTTCATGCCTGTAATCCCAGCACTGGAACCTGATAGGCAGAGGTTGCAGTGAGCCAAGATTGCATCACTGCACTCAAGCCTGGATGACAGTGTGAGACTGTCTCAAAAAATAAATAAATGCATTTTCAACTTAGTATATTTTTACTTTTTTTCCCCCACATAGAGATAGAATCTCTCTATGTTGCCCAGGCTAGTCTTGAACTCCTGGGATCAAGCAATCTTCCCACAATTACCTCCCAAAGTGCTGTGATTGCAGATGTGAGCTACTGGACTTGGCTGCTATTACAAATTTATGACAGATTTATGGGGACATGACACCATCATGAGTTAAGGAGCATCTGTATTTATGCTGAAAATGAGGGTGGCTTGTGTGAGAATATAGGGGAGTGTCACAAAACACAACGGGACTAGGGCCTCCAGGGGGACACCACAGGCTGACTCTGGCTCAAACCCAGGGCTCCCTCCTTTGTGTCTCCTGCTGCAGGACAGACCGCAGGCTCACAGCTCTGAAAATCCATGCTGTCTGCACTGCAGGACTTTGAATCCATGGCTGGGGGTTGGGGGTGATGTTGGAGTATGAGCAGGAGCAGGGAAGGGAGGACACATCAGGGGTTGCACCTGCAGCCATATTTGCAGAGCAAATTCCTTTTCTTTTTTCTTTTTGAAACAGAGTTTTGCTCTTGTTTGCCAGGCTGGAGCGCAATGGCATGATCTCGGCTCACTGCAACCTCAGCGTCCCATATTCAAGAGATTCTCCTGCATCACCCTCCTGAGTATCCAGGATTACAGGCATGCACTAGCATGCCTGGCTAATTTTGTATTTTTAGTAGAGATGGGGTTTCACCATGTTGGCCAGCTGGTCTCAAACTCCTGACCTCAAATGGTCCACCGGCCTTAGCCTCCCAAACTGCTGGAATTACAGGCGTTAGCCACCGCACCTGGCCCTGGTTGCCCTGTCCCGTCTCCTGGCTCTGTACAGCCTCAGCTTCTCTTCCCCCGACACCTAGCTGATAGAGAGCAACCCCCACTCTCTGGGGTTCTAGGCCACTTTCTATGAGAGCGGTTACAAGTTACATGGGAACACCAAGTACAATCTGGTGAGCTATGTCCACACCAAACCTTGCTGCATGTCCCCTGAGGGCCCCCTCTTCCTTCTTTCCTTACCAGCATAAAAAGCTGAGGAATTTATAGACAACACAGCCCCCAGCCCTGCCCTGTGGTGAGAAGATATTCAGGCAGCCATCACCTACACACCAGACTTCACTGAAGTGTCACACGGGAACAGCGCGGTGTGAGCTGGTAATCTCAGCACTTTGGGAGGCTGAGGCGGGTGGATCACAAGGTCAAGAGTTTGAGACCCACCTGACCAACATGAGGAAACCCGTCTCTACTAAAAATACAAAAATTAGCAGACCGTGGTGGCCTCCTACTCAGTAGGCTGAGGAAGGAGAATCACTTGGACCCTGGAGGCAGAGGTTGCAGTGAGCTGAGATTGTACCACTGCACTCCAGCCTGGGTGATAGAGTAAGATCCTGTCTCAATAAATAAATAAATAAAGTATCACACGGGAGATTCCCACATGGAGTGACAGCGAGGAGCCTAACCCAGCCTGGGGCAGAGCTATAGATCTGAGTTAGCTGGGTAAACTGAGGCATAAGGAATTAGTAGGGGCAATTTCCACAGGGCAGGGACCTGATCAGCTGCAAGTCAGCAACAGTAAACTTCTTTGACCAGGCTCATCACATCCAGATGAGTGAGGAAAACAATCACTTCTCACTGTGGGTCCCCAGAACTCCAGGAGCAAGGGAGTGGGAGAAATCATACTGGGGCCATTGTTTCTGTAAGCTCCCAGAGGCCTTTCACAGACAGTAGAATTAGAACGGAGCAGGGCTTGGCTGAGCGCAGTGGCTCACGCCTGGAATCACAGCACTTTGGGCGGCCGAGGTGGGTGGATCGCCTAAGGTCAGGAGTTGGATACCAGCCTGGCCAACAGGGCAAAACCCCAGCTCTATCAAAATGCAAAAATTAGCCAGGTGTGGTAGCACTCACCTGTAGTCCCAGCTACTCAGGCCGATGAGGCAGTAGAATCTCTTGAACCTGAGAGGTGGAGGTTGCAGTGAGCCAAGATTGCATCACTGCATTCCACGCTGGGTGACAGAGCAAGACACCATCTCAAAAAAAAAGTTGGGGCAGGGGACAGAGTCGGGCTAAGTAGCTTCCAGGTTTACCTCTCCTCCAACACCCCATCTCTCCCACAGTCTTGAGTTGGGGGATGCCCATGGTGTTTCATATGTGCACTTGGTATTTCCTCTCCTAAACCCACAGGATATTTACCTAAAACAGAAGCAGCACTGAGGCAGGACTGACCCAACGTCACTTCCAGGTATGCTGTCTCCTGGACAGAGGCAAGGACTGGGCTGCCTACGAGGAGTCCCTTAGCAGGAACAGAGAGAAGCAGGGTTGAGATCATAACCCCAGGTGAAGAACAGTAAAACAGGATGATTAAAACACTTCACAACAGCCAGGGGAGGTAGCTCACACCTGCAATCCCAGCACTCTGGGAGGCCGAGGTGGGCGGGTCACCTGAGGCAAGGAGTTCGAGACCAGTCTGGCCAAAATTGTGAAACCCTGTCTCTACTAAAAATACAAAAATGAGCCAGGTGTGGTGGCAGATGTCTGTAATCTCAGCTACTCAGGAGGCTGAGACATGAGAATGGCTTGAACCTGGGAGGAGGTTACAGTGAGGCCAGATCATGCCACTGCACTCCAGCCTGGGTGACACAGTGAGACTCCATCTCAACAACAACAACAAAACACTTTATGAATGGTGGTCCCTCAAAACACTTCCACACAGCATTACCATTGGCTCTAACAAAGCCATTGCCATCCATGCCAAAAGAATAGAAAGCAGAAACTTCGAGAGGGATTTCCACACCTGTGCTCACAGCAGCACAATTCACAAAAGCCAAAAGACAAAATCAACCAACGGGTCCACCATCAGATGAAAAAAAAAACACAGTGTGATCCATCTGCTAAGCAGAATATGACTCAGACTTAAGAAGGAAAGGAGGCCGGGTGAGGTAGCTCAAACCTATCATCCCAGCACTCTAGGAAGCCACGGTGGGTGAAGACTCTGTCTCAACAAAATAAATACATCCAAATAAAGAGAAATAACAAAGGAAGTGAGAATATATCGTGAGTGACTCTAATAAGTGAGGACTGAAAGCGTTCTCAGCTGCTGATAGCATTACTTCCAACCAGTTCAGTTTTGTTCCTTTTCCCAGCTGGGAAGACCTGCACATGTCCCCCGGGACTCACCTTTCTTTACACCAGGCCAGTGATGGCAGACTGCAGCCTTATCTGCAGCACCTTAATCTGGTACGTGTTCTGCTGCTCAAACAGTGTCTGCAGGCAGGTAGAGAGGAACATCAGCATTGCGAGGAGGTAGCCCTTCCAGGCCTGAGACTTGGGATCACCAATAAACTCCAGAAAAAGGCTTGCAGGGGAAGGAGGGAGAAGATACAGCTGGTGAGAGTAGGTGCCCATGTGTGTTGCCTTTGCCCAAACCAGGCCAGGTGTGGAGGATCAGTCGGCGTGGTTGACTTTTTCGCAATCGTGATCTCGGTTATTTCCCCCACTGTCCATGCTTATTTTCAATCTTACTGCAGCTCCTCAAGATCAACAGATGGTGTTTTTCTCTCCCCTTGTTATGAGGTAAATTGTGTCCTCACAAAATGTGTATGTTGAAGCCCCAACCCCCGGTACCTCTGAATGTGACTGTGTTTGGAAATAGGGCCTTTAAAAAGGCAATAAAGTTAAAATGAGGTCATTAGGCTGGGCCTTCACATATTCTGGACTCCTGATAAGAGGAGAAAATGTAGACACACAGGGAAACACCTGGGTGGTTACAGAGGAAAGACCATATGAGGACACAGGGAGAAAGTGGCCAACTGCACACCAGAGGCAGAAGCCTCAGATGGAACCAACTTGCAGATACCTGATCTGGAACTCACAGCCACCAGAAACAAGAGGAAAATACATTTCTGTTGTTGAAGCTACTCAGTCTGTGATACTCTGTTATGGCAGCTGAGCAGACACAACTTGGACCTGGGCTGGCCACAAAACCACCTTTGACCAAGAGTAGAGTGGAGGTAAAGCTATGCCAGCTGTGAGCCTCAAGAGAAAATGTAGCTTTTGGCCTATTGCTTAGAACCCTCCCTACTAGCCACATGAACATGTCTGAGCTAGCTTCAGACACAACTACACGCACATGAGAAAACCCAGCCAAGAAAAGAAGGCCCACCAAGCTGAGCCTAGTCCACGTTACTGACCCACATTACTATAAACTAAATAAATGAATGCTTATAACTTTAAGCCACTCATTTGGGGGCATTTTACAACAAAAGCTAATTTATACAGTCAGGTAAGAGCTTACTTATTTGCCCCTGTGGGGGACAGTCACTTTCTCATTAATCATTTTCCTTTTTCAGTATCCTTCCCACCCACCCTCCAGTGTCCGGAGCACCAGATCTATAGGCAGAGGCATGAGAGCTGAAGCCCCCGGACTCTGAATGGATGCCATTAAGAGACCACAAGCCTTAGCGAGATCCTGAAGTCTGGACTCACCTAAGCAGCTTGGGGACAGTGAACCTGAAGACATCACTGATGAAGAGGCTGTGGGTCCCATGAGGAAGGTAGAATGAAACACTTGCCAGATAACCCTCAGCAGGGGGCCCCACTGCCTCCCTTTTTGCCGCAGGAATGGCTCAGTCTCCATAGCCTCCATGCCACTGCCTCTTTTCATTTTAAACACCATCGCCTTGGTGTGCCTTACAGGAAGGGAGAGGCTGGCTCTGGGTTCCGTTTTATACTCTCAGCCACCAGCAGCAGCAGCGCCAGGCACTAAAAGCTTGTTTTCCTAACAATGGGCGTGGGTGGGTGTGGATCCAGCGTGGCTCCCTCACCTGTGCCTCCTTACCACCTTGAGTGCCCATTTAAGAGGCAGTCACAGGAGTTGTGGGGGAAGGGCAGGAGGGCAGCCCTGAGGACTTTTAGATGGCCATGGGAAAGCACACACGTTGAGCACCTACTACGTCCCAGACACTCCCCAGTCATCCTAAGACCACCGGCAAGCCAGATGTTGTTCCCATTTCACAGATGAGAAAACTGAAGCTCTGAGAAGCCAACTTGTCCAAGGGCACACAACTGAGAAGTAAAAGCTGGGATTCAATTCCATCTCTCCACCTCCAGAGCTCATGCACTTTTCTTTCCTTTTTTTTTTTTTGAGACAAAGTCTCACTCTGCCACCCAGGCTGCAGTGCAGTGGTGAAATCTCAGCTTACTGCAACCTCTACTTCCTGGATTCAAGTGATTCTTCCACCTCAGCCTCCTGAGTAGTTGGGATTATAGGCGATGTAATCCCACAAATGCCACCACACCCAGCTAATTTTTGTATGTTTAAGAGATGGGTTTCACCATGTTGGCCAGGCTGGTTTTGAAATCCTACCTTAGGTTATCCACCAGCCTCAGCCTCCCAAAGTGCCAAAATTATAGGCCTGAGCCACTGCTCCCAGCATCCCATGTATATTTCAATCTATCATGTTGTCAACCTGGAGGAAGAACAGCACCCCCTCTTCCAAATGCACAACCAGCCAGCCCTTAGGTGGTTTTGTGGCCTGATCTGGTGTTTGGTTTGGCATCTATGGAGGGTTGCGGCTCAGCTCTGTTACTGAGTGGGCATGGCCTGCTGCTCACAGGTATTTTAGCATTTGCATCTCAAAGCCAAAAAGATGCCCCTTCCATGCAGAGAGAATCCCTGAACACCCTTCCTGTGTGACCCCACCATTTCATTCATTGCCTTCACAGCCTTGCCCACAGCACCAACCCTCTCTTTGTGTTGTTAGAACCCCAGGGGGGTAGACTTTGCCTGAGTTTTTTACCAAGATATCCATAGTATCGAGTCCAGTTCATGCACACAGTAGAAGCTCAATAAATACTTGTCAAAAGAATGGGAAAAGCAGACTGAGTGATATGTGTAAAAGAGCCTAAGAAGAGTGCCCAGCACATACTGTTATAAACATTTATAGAAGCAAGGATGGAGCCTGGCTGGGTGGACAGAACTTGGCTTTGGAGCCAAAAGACTATTGTCCAGTGCCTACTCTGTCTCCTCCCCTCTGAGCCTTAGTGTTTCAATCTGTAAAATGGGGTTAGGGATGAGTTGAATGAGAAGTTTTGTTTTTGGCTGGAGATTTTACTCAGTTCTGTTCTAGCTGTTTGCCTGAAGAGTGACTGTGTTCAGCCTGCAGGCTCCATAGAAGGCATTTCCCTCTTGTGGAGGTCTCATCTTTGATCAAGGAAGAGGTCCAGATTGCTGTCTGATGTCTGGTCTCTGGACTGAAGGCTATTTAGTGCAGGACTCAAAAGTGACTGTGGGGAAAGGCAGGGGGTACGCATGAGTGGCATGGGCAAGGTGTGAGTTGGGGGATACAAAAGGGAGCGATGGAGGCCAGGTGTGGTGGCTAACACCTGTAATCCCAGCACTTTGGGAGGTTGAGGTGGGCAGATGACCTTAGGTCAGGAGTTCGAGGCCAGCCTGATAACCTGAGCAACACAGAGAAACCCAGCCTCTAATAAAAAATACAAAAATCAGCTAGATCTCGTGGCAGGCGCTTGTGGTCCCAGCTACTTGGGAGACTAATGAAGGAGAATCATTTGAACCTGGGATGTGGAGCTTGTAATGAGGCAAGATGGTGACACTGCACTCCAGCCAGGGTGACAGAAGCAGAGAGAAGGAGGGAGGGAGGGAGGGAAGGAAGGAGGAGAGGAAGGAATGAGGTGGGGAAGGAGGAAGGAAGAAAGAAAAAAGAAAAAGAAACAGAAAGAGAAAGAAAGAAAGACAGGAAGGAAGGAAGATAAGAGAGAAAAAAAGAAAGGAAGAGAGAAAGAGAAAGAAAGGAAGAGAGAGAAAAAAGAGGAAGGAAGGAAAGAGGAGGCCAAGAAGAGAGAAAGGGAAGGAGGGAAGGAAGATCATAGAGGAAAGAATAAGATACATGCACGCATATGCTCATTGCAGCATAAATCCCAATAACAAAGACGTGAAACCAACTTAAATGCCCATCAATTCTAGACTAATGAAGAAAATGTGGTACATATACGCCACAAAATATGATGGAGCCATAAAACAGGTCATGTCCTGTTTTATGTTTTATTTATAAATGAGGTCATGTCCTTTGCAGCAACATGGATGAAGGTAAAAGCCATTATCTTATATAAACTAACAGAGGAACAGAAAACCACATACTAAATGTTCTCACAAGTAAAAGCTCAACATTGAGTACACATGGACACAACAGACACTGGGACTTATTTGAGGATGGAGGGAAGGATGATAGTCAGGACTTAAAAACTACCTATCAGGTACATGGCCTACCACATAAGTGACTAAATAATCTGTGCACAAATCCCCCGTGACACCTATATAGTAAACCTGCATAGGTACCTCTGAACCTAAAATAAAAGTTAAAAAAAAAACTGATAAACTAAATCAAAAGAAAGCATAAGTAAAGAAAAATGTGAGATAAAAACAAAAAAACAATAGATATAATAAATACTTTGGTACCTTAAAAGAAAAGGAATAGACAAATTACTAAGAAGGGAAATAAGCATAAAAGCAAATAAAAGACAAGAAAAAAAGTATAAGTTAACTCTAATTATGAGGGACTATTTTGCATAACTCTGTGCAAATACATTTGAAATCTGCATATATTACTATCCTATACAACTTCTAAATCATAAAAATGTCCTACATCTGCACTGTTCAATATGTAGCCACTAGCTACGAGTGTTGAGTGAATACTTGTACACTTAAATGTGACTCATGTGACAGAGAAACTAATTTTTTTTGAATTATTAATTTATTTAATTTTGAATTATAATTTTATTATACTTAGTTTAAATTTGAATGGTCTCATGAAGCTAGTGGCTATTGTATCAGAAAGCATAGAAGATGAAATTTTCTTAAGACAGTGTTATTTACCAGAGTTAAATCCAAAGTGTATTTATTTAAAAAAAAAAAGCTTAAAGAGATCAACTCTATAAAGAAAAAAGTTATTAAGGATCTCATTCTCTCCCTCTAACACACACACACACACACAAACACATACACACACACACACGTGTTACGAGGAAAAGGAAAGCTCTTCTTTATAACACAGAACAGGACTTTGACAAACTACTACTCATGGCCCAAATGCTGCTGCAGACCATTTTCCTGCAGTCCATGAGCTAATAATTTTTACACAGCTAAAGAAGAACTAGAATAAGTAACAGAGACCGTATGTGGCCCACAAAGCCTAAAATACTTAGAATGTGGCTCTTTACTGGAAAAATTGACTGGCCCCTGAGCTAGAAAAATGCCTGAATTTTAAAATCACTGTTTTACAAATACCACCAAGTTAATATGAGATTCTGGCATGAAATTACTCCTAACACTATACACTAACATATTGTTAGGAAAAGGACATTCATATATCTCTATTATTCATTTAATGTTTATTAAGTAAGGAATTTAAAATGAAGAGATGAAACTTAGCTTCACAAATATTGAGATAAAATGACATTATAAACTTCTCGATGGAATGCAATGGGAAACATAATATTTGCCTAAACATTTTGTCTAATCCAGAAGAACAGTTAGATGAATCCAGTTTGAGAAATAGTCTAAGAGACAATTAGTCTGCACTCTTCAAAAATGTCAAGGTTGCAAAAGATGAGGGAAATGGTGGAGGGGAAGCAATATTCAAGACTGATGAAAATAAGAAACATGATAAAAATTCCAATATAAGATCCCTGACTAATATAAAGAATATTTGAGAGCAAGTGGAGACATTTAAATTTAGACTGCATACTACATAATATTAATTATCAGTAGCAAATGTCTTGTGATTGTTATTGTAGTAATATAAAAGAATGTGCTAATTTTGGGAAAACTGCCTTAAGTATTCTTGTACAATCTTGATATCTGAATATTGCTTTCAGGCAGTTCAGAGCTACACAAAATGTGAGCGTATGCATGTATATGTACGTGTGTGTAAGAGAGAGAAAATGAGTGTGTATGTGAAGAGGAAAAGAGACATAGAGACACACAAAACCAATCCCAGAAAATGTTAATTTGTGAATCTAAACAAAGGGCACATGTGTCTTTACCGTACTTCTTTTTCAACTTTTCTGTTTGAAGTTAAAAGTTGGAAGAATTTTTAAAGCCACTTGTTTATTCAGGGTGAACATGATCTTCAAATTTCTTTGCTAGATGCTGGTTTCCTGTAGTTGTTAATACTTTTGTGCCGCCTGATTACCTTATGACAAAACAAACTTAGCTATGCAAAAAACTGTGTAGCCAAAAAGCCAAACAATTGCTTCATTGAATAGAAAATAAACTATGTAGTTTATTGCAGGTAATATTGTTATAAACTGTTATTCTCCTAGTACAATATAACCAATTATTACCTTGTAATGTTAGTCAGCATCTACTAATAAGGAGAGACCAACAGGCAGTATTTATACACAACTACATGATATCACTTCCTTATAGCCTAAAAAACAATATGGCAAACATAATAGAAGGTACCAGAGGTGTTTTTTTAATGATTTACGGGACGAGAAATCACACTACCTTCTACTAGATGATTAACTATTCTGGGAAACATATTTGGGTTTATAGTTATAATAGACAAGAATACAAGGTGCATAAGCAACGCTGTCACCTTTCATTATTACAATCTTGCCAATCAGGAAGGAAGCAAAAAATGTCACAAGTGGATAGGGGCGTTGGCCTAAGAGGAAAAAGACCAGAGTTATGGCTTCAGCTCTGCTTCCAAACAGCCCCAATATTTTGTGATAAATCACTTCCCTTCTCTGAGCTTTAGTTTCCTCATCTGTCAAATGTGGCAGCTGAACTGAATTAAGATTGCTGGATCTGCAAGATCAAGGTCCATTTATTCTTCAAGGACTGGGAGACAAGATGGCAATTTAGAACAATTTCATAAGAAATAAAAATTTAATGTGATGTGAATATTATTCATTAGAATTCAACATAGCTAAAAATTAGCATCAGCTTCAGGGAGTCACTCCCTTCTAAGACCTAGGGACTAGACTCAGTGGAGAAAGACACTTCACCAGAGGCCTGGAACCTTTTGGATGAAGAATGTCCACAAGAGGAAGGATGGAAAATACACCGGGCCGAGAAGATTTCCATTGACTCCTTGTGTAATACAACATTTTTTTTCAAAACTCACAAAAATCTTTATATTTTTGATGGATTATACTATTTAAATGAATTCTAGAAAGAAGTAATATTTGGCAGCCAGGTAGCAACAGAAATAGAAAAGTCTCCCACAACTACGAGAGGAAACTCTGAGGAAGTAAATCCAGAAATACCCCAAAACTATGAAATTTGGGTGTGTCGAGCAACCCATCATTAAACTCCATCTTAGAATAATACTGCATTCTATATTTCACATGGGACTTTGCCAACAAGGATATTTTGCTTAACAAACAAATAAAAATGTGGCTACATAAATCTGCATTCCTATCAACAGGTTACAAGTGTTTCCTTTTCTCTACACCCTCACCACTACTTATCTCTTGACTTTTTCACAACAAGCATCTCACCAGATGTTAGTGGCTAAATCATTGTGGTTTTGATTTGTATTTCCCTGTTGACTAGTGATGTTGAGCACATTTTCAGGTACTTGTTGGCCATTTTTATGTCTTCTCTGGAGATAAGTCTGTTCAGGTCCTTTACCTATTTTTTAATCAGGTTATTATTTATTTTGCTATTAGTGTTGTTTGAATTTCTTACATATTTTAGAAATTAAACTTTTAAGAGAGACCATGTTTGGTAAATCTATTCTCTCAGTATTTAAGTTGTCTTTTCAGCCTCTTTACCATTGTTTCATGATAAAAACAGTGCTGAGACAGGGATAAATCCAGCTTGGTCATTATGTGTAATTTTGTTGATGTTTCTTGAGTACATTTTGCTGGTGTTCTAGTGATGATTTTTCCATCTATGTTCATCTTAGATAGTGGTCTGTAGTTTTCTTATTGTGTCTGACTTTGACACAGGAATGATGCTGGCCCCAAAATGGGTTTGACTGTGTTCTCTCTAGTTCTAAACTTTAGAAAAGTTTAAGAAGAATTTGAGATATGTTCCATCAATATCTAGTTTACTGTGCATTTTTAACATGAAGGGATGTTAAATTTTATCAAAGGCTTTTACTGCATGTATTGAGATAATCATATGTGGGAGGTCTGAATGGCCAGGTATGTACCACTTTAACATTCTACTATTTTATCTAACACCTGCAAAAGAGGCTGGCAAGAGGAGCCTAGCTGAGTGACTGGGAGGAAGAGAAAATGGTGTGGTGAACAGCCCATTCTTCTTTGTCAGGTTGGCAAAAGAAGCCAGTAAATTTTTCCCATAAGAGATGCTAAAAGGAGTTATTCAGGCTGAAATGAAAGAATACCAGCATGAACTCAAGATATAAGAGGAAACAAAGAAGACTGGTAAAAGTAACTTTATATATAAGCCACTCATATTGTACTTTTTACTTGTACTTTTTTCCCTATATGATTTAAAGGGAAAGTGCGTAAAACAATCATTATAAATCTATGGTAATGAGTTCCCAATATAGAATGACATAATATGTGACAATAACAATATAAAGGGTAGGAAAGGAGATGGATAGAAGCAGAATGTTTCTATGCTATTGAAACTAAGTTGGTTATAAATTGGGTTACTGTTAAAGCTAGATAGTTACAAGTTTAAGACATTAAGTGTAATTTCCCAGAAAACCACTAAGAAAATAACTTTAAACAATACAAAATGAAAAACTGGCAAACTATAAAAAAATCAACAGAATACCAAAAAATGGTGGCGGTAATAGAGAAATTGAACAACAACAACAACAACAACAACAACAACAAACCTACGGAAAACAAAATTAAATGACAGAAGTAAGTCTTTTCTTATCAGTAATTATTTTCAACGTAACTCGATCAAACCCTGCTACTCATAAGACAGAAATTGGCAGAATAAACAAAAAAAGATCCATCTACATACTGTTCACAAGAGAGTCATTGTAAATACAAAAACACAAAAAGTTTGCATAAAAACAATGGACAAATATATTTCATGCAAATGGCATCCAAAACAGAGCTGGGTGGCTATATTGCTATCATACAAAATAGATTTCAAGTCAAAAATTTTACGAGTGAAATAAAGATGAACACACACACACACACACACACACACACACGTAATGGAGTCTTGCTCTGACACCCAGGCTGCAGTGCAGTGGTTCCATCTTGGCTCACTGGAACCTGTGCCTTCCGGGTTCAAGAAATTTTCCTGCCTAACCTCCCAAGTAGCTGGGACTACAGGTACATGCCACCACGCTGAGCTAATTTTTATATTTTTAGTAGAGACAGGGTTTCACCATATTGGTCAGGCTGGTCTTGAACTGACCTTGTGATCCACCCAAATCAGAGTCCCAAAGTGCTGGGATCATAGGCCTGAGCCACCACACCTGGCCAAAGACATTATATATTGATAAAAGTTGCCCTACATCAAGAAAACATACAAATTATATACCCATCTAATGACAACACTCCCAAAACATGTGAAACTAAAATTAACAGAATTGAAGGCATAGTTTAACAATAATATCTGGAGACTTAATTACTCCATTTTCAATAGTGAATAGAATAACCAGACAGAAGATTAATAGACCAATTGTATCTAATACTTAACACAATAGACCAATTTTATCTAATACTCAGAAAGCACTTCACTCAACAGTAGCAGAGTATACAATTTTCTCAGATGCATTCGGAACATTCTTTGAGACAGATCATATGTTAAGTTCACAAAACATCTTAATAAATTTAAAAATATTGAAATCATAATTCTTTTCTGACTACTCTGCAATGTAACTACCATCAATAACAGAAGAAAAAGTTGTGAAAAACTCAAATATGTGAAAATTTTTCTAAAAATTATGGTCTTAAACAACATTAGATCAGAAAAAGTAATCACAATAGCAACAAGAAATAAATTAAGGTAAAAACAAACCATAAACCACCAAAGCCTACTCTAGAAGAAGTAGGAAATATGAATAGAACTAAAAGAAACAGAGAGGTTTAATCAGTGACCTAAAACCTCCTAATGAAGAAAAACCCAAGATCAGAAGGATTCATTGGTGAAGGTGCCAAACAATTAAAGACAAATTAACACCAGTCCTCAAACTTTTTCAAAAAGAGAAGAGGAGGAAACATGTCCTACCTCCTTCTGTGAATATAGCACTATCCTAATATAGACAAAGACCCAACAAGAAAAGGAAAACTATAGACCACTATTCCTTATCAATATAGATGCAAAAGTCCTCACAATAGTATCAATAAACTTAATTCAGAATACTGAAAGCATTGTACACTATGACCAATTGAGATTTTTCCCAATAACAAAAGAAGGGTTCAACATATGAAATCAGTCAGTTTAATAAACTACCTAATAGAATAAAAGAAAAACCTACATGATCATCTCAATTGATACAGAAAAAGCACTTAACAAACTTTAACACTCCTTCATGATAAAATTAATCAATATACTAGGAATATAAGAAAACTTTCTCAACATGCTGTGGCCATGTGAAAAACTCACAACTTTCATACTCAGTGGTGAAAGACTGAAAACCTTTCTCCTAAGATCAAGAGCAAGACAAGGATGCCCATTTTCACTATTCTATTTAACGTAATACTTAAAGTTGTAGTCAGAGCATATATGCAGGAAAGAGAAATAAAAATATCCAGATTGGAAAAGAAGTCAATCTTATAAGTCAAAAACTATAAAGAATATATATACACACACAAAGCTGTCAATACCAATAAATGAGCTCATAAAATTTCAAGATATTAAATCATTGCATAACTGGTTTATTTGGATTCCTACATACAATCAAGTGAAAGAAGATTAAGAGAACAGTTGTGTTTACAGTAACATAAAAAAATAAAATACTTAGGAATAAATTTAACAAAGGAGTCACAAGACTCGTATACTGAAAACTATAAACCATTGTTGAAAGATATTTAAAAAGGCCTAAATAACTGGGAAACCTGATTCATTAGTCAGAATCATATATCTGATTTTGTTCATATATCTGAAAAGAAGTTAATATCTTACAGCTTAATAATGTGAAGATGAAAATATTACTCAAATAATTGGCAGATTTAATGCAATCCTTATCTAAATTCCAACAGCATCCTTCACAGAAATAAAGAAAACCATTCTAAAATTTATATAGAATTTCAAGGGATCCTGAATGGGTAAAACAATTTTGTAATAGATCAAATTTGGAGGTCTCAAATTTCTGATTTCAAAACTAAATATAAAGCTATAATTTAAATAAGCAATGGGATATTGGCATAGGGATAGACCTATAAACCAATGGAATAGAATTGAGACCCCAGAAAGAAATTCTCAAATCCATGGCCTATTGATTCATAACAATGATGCTAAGGTCCTACAGAACCGTCTTTTCAAAAAATGGTGCCGAGACAACTGGATTTTAACATGCAAGAAAATAAAGTGGGACGCTTACCTTATACCATACACAGATATTAATTCAATATGGACCAGAGACCTTTATTTGAGACCACACATTATAAACTCAGAACAAAACTGAGGCAAATCTTCATGGCCACCGATTTAGCAATATTTTTTAAATATGATATTATAATCACGGGCAACAACAAAAGATAAATTTCATCAAAATTAAAAATTTTTGTCTATGAAAAGATACTCTAAATATAGTGAAGTACAATCTACACAATGTGAGAAAATAATTGCATATTATGTATCTAAGGGGTTAATATTCAAAACACATATGAACACCTATAACACAATGAATACAAAAAAAAGGTTGCAAAGGGCAAATAACTTGATACAAATGGCAAATGAGTGCATTGAAGGCTCCTCAAAATCATTAGTCATTAGGGCAATGAAAATACAAACCACAGTAAGTATCACTTCACACCAACTAGCATGGCTCTAATCAAAAACAAAGAAATAACTAGTGTTGATGAGGATATGGAGAACTTGATACTGCTGGTAGGAATGCAAAATAGTGTGGCCACTGTGGAAGACAATTTGCCGGTTTCTAAAATTGCTAAATATAGAATTACTACATAAGCCAATAATCCACTCCTTGATACATACCCAACAAAATTATAAACAAGCACTCAAGTAGTTACTTGCATGCCAGTGTTCCTAATGGCATTATTCACAATAGCCGAAAGTAGAAATATCACATGTCCATCAACAGGTAAATCAATAAACAAAATACACTATATATGAAGGATTTTCAGCCATCAAAAAAATTAAGTTCTGACATATGCAACAATATGGATGAACACTGAAAACTTTATGCCAATGATATTTTGGTTTTGTAATTAAACAAGAGATTTCTTCCTCTCTCCCCAAAAAAGTCCTCTTTCAGTTTCTACAAACTTCCTCCTTCCCACCCCTATCCATCCACCCAGAGGAATTTTTATGTGTTCCCACCCAAGCAGATTAGAAGCCTTTGTCTTTTAATTTGAGGCCTGGGATGGAAATTAGAGGTCCAATGTCAAGAAAGAGAGGTGTCCCAGAGCCCTGTTCCATCTGAGCCTCCCACACCCCATGACTCACTTTACCCCTTAACACACTTCCCTTCCGGTTTACCATCTAAAAGAAAGAATAAACTTATTTCTCTTATTCACCAATAATTTATATAAACCAAAGATTACAAACAAGGGTGTCCTTAGCAACCTGATCTCATTCTCTTCAAATACCAATTGCTCTCCAGGAAAGGGATTGTCTTTCCAGACAACATCAATTCACTTGGAAATCTCACTTAAAACAGAAAAGTTAAGGTATTCAAAGGTTTGCTGTGGGCAAAACATTTGCAGGAATGCATGGGGCTGAAGGTCAAAGGCAAAGAAAACAAGGCATAAGTTATTTTGCCCTCATTTCATTTGTCCTTGTACGCCCATGGTCAGTGATTAGTAAGGTCACCTGGCAGTGACAAACATCCGCTTTTGATGGCTTTTTTTTTTTTTTTTTGGAGACAGAGTCTTGTTCTGTAGCCCAGGCAGAAGTGCAGTGGCACAATCTCAGCTCACTGCAATCTCCATCTCGTGGGTTCAAGAGATTCTCCTGCTTCAGCCTCCTGAGTAGCTGGGATTAGAGACACCCATCACCATGCCTGGCTAATTTGTGTGTTTTTAGTTAAGGCGGGGTTTCACCATTTGTCCAAACTGGTCTCAAACTCTCACAAGAGAAATGCCATGTGATCTGCCCACCTCAACCTCCCAAAGTGCTGGGATTGCAGGCGTGAGCCACCTCACCCAGCCAGGTTGATTTTCTCCAATGGAAGTCACAAAACAGGTATAATCCAAAAATCACAGATATATCAAAAATTTTAAAACAGTGTTGGAGTCCAGGGGCAATGACTCATGAATATAATCCAAACAACTTGGGAGGCCAAGGCAGGAGAATCACTCGAGACCAAAAGTTTGAGACCATCCTGTCCAACACAGCGAGACCTCTTATCTATAAAACATTTTTAAATGATACTGGAAAATGCTAACTTGGGTAGGGACAGTTTCAATGCATCATTGCCTGGCCTTCTGGGTTTTGCTCTGAACCTCGTGACAGATGATTAAGTCATGTGTCCAAGCTCAGGGACTTCCTGTTGGACACAGATGATGCTCCCTGGAGCACCCTGCTCCAATCCCCCTCCCTTCAACTTGTCCCAGTGTATTATTTTCAGCCCAGACCAGGACAAGCCCCACTCATGCGTCAGCCATGCCCAGGCCA
The DNA here is from genome assembly GCF_049354715.1 of Callithrix jacchus. NCBI lineage: Eukaryota > Metazoa > Chordata > Mammalia > Primates > Cebidae > Callithrix > Callithrix jacchus. Next base: position 63,714 of record NC_133513.1, read on the forward strand.
GCAGCCTAGAAAAAAATCCCCATCAACCCCCACAAAGGGCAGGGTGACTCAGTTCACCCACATGGTTCAGGCCAGCTGCATGCCTTGCACTCTTTCCAGACCTGGCCCAGTGTACAAACTTCACAACCAGGGCCCCGTGCTCAGAAGGGTCCCTAATGCTTGCTTGAAGGCTCTGCTGCTTGAATCATTTTTCTTTTTTTCTGAGAATAGTCTTGCACTGTCACCTAGGCTGGAGTGCAATGGCGTGATCTGAGCTCACTCCAATCTCCACCTCCCGGGTTCAAGCAATTCTCCTGCCTCAGCCTCCCAAGTAGCTGGGATTACAGGCACCCCCCACCATCCCAGCTAAGTTTTGTATTTTTAGTAGAGACAGGGTTTCACCATGTTGGCCAGGCTGGTCTCGAACTCCTGACCTTGTGATCTGCCTGCCTTGGCCTCCCAAAGTGCTGGGATTACAAGCGTGGGCCACTGCACCCAGCCCACCTTCATCTTAATTTCTGAAAATTATTGATTTTCATTTTGTACTGATCCCTGCAAATTAAGTAGCAGTTCCTACTTCAGAGCCATCTTGGATTGCTGGAGCAGGCCAGGATTTAAAGAAGCTGGCCAGGCACAGAGCCCCTACAACAGGGAGACCTTTCCCTTGCTCTAAAGTAACCCTCTAAGAGCCATTTCCTAATGGAGTCTGAAAGAGCCTGGTGACCTGCTCTCAACTATTTTAATCACTGGCTATCCCCTCTTCAAGAGCAGGTGCATTTCACATAAGTGCATAATTAATACTAACAAAAGGGGCTGTGCCCATGGGCTGGGGTCCTGTCAAGGGCATTCTGTGTTTGGAGTCCCTGGGAGGCACAGGACCCAGATCTGTCCTTAGAGTATGACAACAGATCACTCTTCAGTGCCCTGTCCTGAGCAAAACAAGACCTAGCAACCCTTTCGGTCAATGCTGAAGCGTCTCCCAGGCATGAGCAATGGTGGAATTTACAGGATGGTTGGCAGCACTTGGCAGTGGGCCAGCTGTGCCTCAGTGGCTCTGGCGGTTCAAACCCTCAACTCAGCCAACTCACCCTGGACTCCAATCAGCCTGGCTAACTGGGAACAGCTACTCCCAGCTGGACTCAGGCATCTGAGAGAAACTTCCTTTCCCACGAAGCCTCTTTCACGGTTTCAGGAAGGAAATGGAAACAGTAAGGGGAAACCCCAAACCCATGTAACTCTAATAGCATTACCTCTTGGTCCATGGGGGTAGGGGGAGGATGCTTTCTATGTTGAATTTCATCCTGACGCCAGCCTGGTGGGGGTAGGAGCAATACCATTTGCTCCATCTCACAAACAACATTGCATCAGCCCCCACAAGACACAAAGCCAGAAACTGAGACTGGCTAGCAAAACCAGGACTGGAAATGACTGGGGCTTTCTGACTTGGGAGCCTTAGGGCAGGCTGCTGGTGTCTGCAGATCCCACCCTAGTGTATCCTGTGTGATCAGCCAGGGCTGAGGTTCTCTCTGCTGACAGAGCTTTCCCTCTTAAGGACACTGGTGGGGCCGTGGCCCCATCAGATCATCTATCCCTGGGAACACTCTTTTCCAGAGACCTTCAATGACAAAGTGAAAGTGGGTCCACTGACCTCCGTGTCTCTGAAAATACCCTTGTAAAAGTACATAAGGACCCAACACTGCACTTATAATCAGACAGTTCAGGACCCTCCACTCTGAAAGCATCAACATTGGCCATCTCATTCTCCTGTTTGGGTCTGAAACTCTGCCCGTGGAGCCTTGTTTCAAAGGCTAAGTTTCCAGCCAGAAGAAATGCCCATGCTCTTCTCTCCCAACCCCATGCTCCTGCCATAGCCAGGAAGGCTGAGGACAGACATGGTCTTTGCTCCCCTAGACAGAGCTGACCATGACTGAAGGACCCTCAGGGGCAGGCAGAGCCCTTTGTCCTTTTTTGTCACTATGCTGGCCTCCTTGGGAGCTCAGTCTGCTCCTTAAACCTTCTGGGAACACTTAAGGTGCCCAGCACTGCAGAAAGGATTAACTCAACTGAGATGAGACATGTTTTTCCAATTAGTTGTAAACTACCGATGTTGGAGGTTTTCCAAAACTGACTAGTTGCTTTCCCATTACCCGAGATTCCTCATTCTTTCTGCATAAATAATTTCACAAGGTTTTCAAGTAAATTTGGTAGTAAGGCCCATGACCATGGAATAAACAGGATGCTCACAGTGAAATGCTAAAGCCAAAATCTTGTCTTCCATGTGCCATGCTATGAGAAAGGAGATGGAAAGTAACCTCCACCTACCAAACTTCCCTACCTCAGGCTTAAGACACACATCAACAGGTGCAACGACATTTGTGTTGGGACATGCACATAGATAGTAAAATGCCTGTAATCCCAGCACTTTAAGAGGCTGAGTCGGGCAGATCACAAGGTCAATAGATCAATGCCATCCTGGCCAACATGGTGAAACCCCATCTTTACTAAAAAACACAAAAATTAGCTGGGTGTGGTGGCACATGCCTGTAGTCCCAGCTACTCAGGAAGCTGAGGCAAAAGAATCGCTTCAACCTGGAAGGCAGAAGTTGCAGTGAGTGGGGATTGTGTCATTGCACTCCAGCCTGGCAACAGAGCTAGACTCCATCTCAAAAAAAGAAAATATTTTTCCACTGACATTTATTTCTTATGCCAAGTCAGGGACCTGCTGCTGCCAAACTGGGGAGAACAAGATCCCACAGCCAATGTGCTCACTCTCCTTAAAGGGGTGTGACACCAGCGAGAGAGGCGGACAATGTGGTAAAGGCAGGGAAAACACTGTCTCACACTTACGAAGACAGAAGAGGTCTCGCAATGGGCAGGGCAGCCCTGGGAGCGGGTGACTCATAATAACATAAATAGATATTAATGCAAGGGCATCAACACATGGGAGGAATTTAACAAGCCTGTTTCTTTTTTGCGATGAAGTCTTGCTTTGTCACCCAAGCTGAAGGGCAGTGGTGTGACATTGGCTCACTGCAACCTCTGCCTCCTAGGTTCAAGCGATTCTCCTTTCTCAGCCTCCTAAGTAAATTATAGGCATACACCACTGCACCTGGCTAATTTTTTGTATTTTTAGTAAATACAGGATTTCTCCATGTTGGTCAGGCTGGTCTGGAACTCCCATCCTCACGTGATCCACCTCCCTTGGCCTCCCAAAGTGCTGGGATTACAGGTGTGAGCCACTGCATCCGACCAATACATTTGTTTTTTTAAGCTCTTAAGTTTGTGGCAATTCATTACACAGCATTACCAGCACTGACCAGAGATCTCAAGCACCAACCCCAGCTGTCATACCTTTGGAAAATGCCAAGTCCTCACATGCCTCTCCAGGCCTCCAAGAGACCTCCTGTGGTCCCATTAGGCTCCTAGAGGCCCCTTAGGGCACTGTCACTACTCTGTGCAGGAGCCAGGTGAGGGCAGTGAGAAGACGAGTGGCTGCAGAATTTGAAGATTCTAAGTCCTGGCCCCCTAGGGCCTCAGGTGTCTTACCCAGGTGTGCTGTTAAAATGGTGTATCACTTGACATTAAAACCAGCTGGCTGCCACTGTAAAGTTACTCTTATCCCTCTTTCCGTTCTGGAAGAAAGTCACTGTGCACAGCCCACACTGATGGAGGAGGCATCCTCAACTTTTATTTGCTGAGTTTGGCAACCCTGCCTGCCACTCCGGCACATTCCAAGTACTCCATAGATCCATGAGGCTGCTGACAATCACATTAGACAGTGCAGCTCTACTCTAGAACATCAAGGAAAACCAAGTACCCACACATCAGTCTCTCAGGTACTACTGTATTATTGTTTACTTAATAGTTTTCTGTAAAAGGGCTCACTTTTTTTTGAAATAAAATCTCACTCTGACAGCCAGGCTGGAGTGCAATGGAGTGATCTCAGCTCACTACAACCTATGCCTTCTGGGTTCAAGTGACTCTCCTGCCTCAGCCTCCTGAGTAGCTGGGAATATAGGCATACAGCACCACATCTGGTTAATTTTTATATTTTTAGTAGAGACAGGGTTTCACCATGTTGGCCAGGCTGGTCTCGAACACCTGACCTCAGGTGATCCGCCCACTTTGGCCTTCTAAAGTGCTGAGATTACAGGTGTGAGCCACTGCAACCAGTCACAGGGCTTTTTAAAAAGGAAACTTGATATCACTACCTTGCAACGGCCCATATCAAGGATGGCCCTGGACATCCAGGAGGTAGAGAAGCTCTATTCCTAAACATGGGCTTTTCCAGCCTTCCTTTCTTTTCCCCCTCAGAAGCCCGGGGCAGGCAGGGACCCCTTGGTCCTGGTCCCCTGGACTCCAGGGTCCCCACTCAAGGGAGCCTTCACCAGTTCACAACCAGTGTCATGGGCAGCTCTGACCCCTCCTGTGCCCCAGGTGTCTCTGGGCCAGAAAGCTGTAGATCTGTGTCTGCCAAACCTGGTTGATGATGAGAGTCACTGGAGAGCTTTCTAAAAGCTTAGACTTTCTTGAGCCCAAAGCACGTGGCTTCTAATTGAAGATACGGGTAGGGACCAGGTAAAAACAGCCCAGGTGGAGCTGATAATTAGCTACATGCCAGAGTCCTACAAGCAGGACAACCAGGCTTAGCTGTGCTCTGGGAAAATTTTCACCTGTAAGTAATGCGCAGCTGTCCGATGGAAGACCCCAGGGCAGGCCCTGACTCCAACTCTCTTTTTTGTCTCGAGACACAGTCTCACTCTATGGCCCAAGCTGGAGTGCACAGTCATGATCTTGGCTCACTGCAACCTCTGACTCCTGGATTCAAGCGATTCTCCTGCTGCAGTCTACACAGAAGCTAGGACCTCAGGGGTGTACTACCACGCCTCGCTAATTTTTATATTTTTAGTAGTGACAGGGTTTTGCCATGTTGGGCAGGCTGGTCATGAACTCCTGGCTTCAGCATATCTGCCCGCCTTGGCCACCCAAAGTGTTGGGATGACATATGTGAGCCACCGCACCCGGCTTGATTCACTTTCTAAAATGAGCAGTACCCACTGAAGAAAAGTGTCTAGGTCAGCCTTCTCCCAAGTTCACAGGACATGGAATGAGGTGCTGACAGACCCTTTGGAGAAACTCCTTTCCCTATCCTCTGTGACCAGGAGGAAAGGAGGCTTAGTGGTCTGGTATTTCTGGGTGTACAGCTTCTTTGTTTCTTCCTTTTCTTGTCCATATCACATATCAGGTCCCTTGGATCAGGGACAGAACTAGATTATACCCCTCTGGGTGGCCGCTCACTACACTTTAGGGCCAGGTAACTGGTTTACTAAGTTCCAGGAGCCTCCCCCATGCCAGATTGAGGTGATTTAGGTGACGAGGTTTAGAGCAGATTTTGGACTCCTGAGTTGATGTTATAATGGCATGAGGCCTTGGGGCAGGGTGGATGTATTTTGTATTTGGGATGAGCACACATCTTCAGGGTCTAAAGAGCTGACTAGATAGGCAGACTGTTCCTCCCCACACAATATCCATGTCCTAATCCTGAGAACCTCTGAATATGTCACCCTATGTAGCAAAAGGGACTTTGCAGGTGGGATTAGTAAGGGGTTTGAGACAGGGAGATTGGCCTGAATAACCAGGTGAGCCCAATCTAACCACACACGTTCTTAAAAGCACAGTACTTTCTCGGGCTTAAACAGGAACAATAAAGAGGAATGGGAGGTCCAAGAAGTCACCATGCTGCACAGGGAGCAACCATGCATCTCGTTCACCTCGTGTATCCCCAGAGCCTGGAACCCAGCAGGCGTTTGGCCACAGAAAGGCAAATAAAGTGAACTTTTGTGGTTTCCTTTTGTTTTTGAGATGGAGTTTTGCTCTTGTTGCCCAAGTTGTAGTGCAATGGTGCAGTCTTGGCTCACTGCAACCTCTGCCTCCTGGGTTCAGGCGATTCTCCTGTCTCAGCCTCTCGAGTAGCATGTGCCACCACGCACGGATAATTTTTTGTATTTTTCGTAGAAATGGGGTTTCACCATGTTAGCCGGGCTGGTCTCTAACTCCTAACCTCAGCTGATCCACCCGCCTCAGCCTCCCAAAGTGCTGGGATTACAGGCATTAGCCACTAAACTGAACATTTAAGCACTGGATTCCAGCTAGCAGCCATGAATTATTTAACCTCTCTGACCCCCCGTCATCCAGAAGTAAGGGCACTGAAATAACCCACCCAACGTTATCCAATGAATGAACAGTGGGGCTGGCCCCACTGCAAGCTCCTCAGAACCCTTCTGGTTGACAAATCTGACAACTCTCCACCCCCACCTGGGCCTGGCCAAAATGGTCAGAATTCCTGGGTAAACAGGAGTGAAGCTTCTCATGGCCCCATTTTGTTTCTTTGCTTCATTCTGTGCCTTTGCTTTCTGGTGACTGGTTGTCATTCTATTTCCCGAGCACAGACCAGAAGAGTGTGCCAGTGCTCGTGCAGAGATCTTCAGCTCCCAGAGCTGCCCTGGGGAAGAGCTGCTGTATGGAAGGGCCTGCTCCTGACCACCCACAAGTGTCCTTAATGATGAGGGGCACCTACTGGTTCATAACCTGGCTCTGTGACTGGAGAGAGCCCCTGGACAAAGGACTTCATCTCCATGGCTGCAGTTTTCATGGCTGTGAAAGGGGACAGGGGAAATGCACCTCTTTGGGGTACAGGGACAGTAAAATGAAGCAACTTATGAGACGGCTTCTTTCACAGTCCCTGGCACTTCATTCTTTGTTAAACTTCCATTCTTTTTGTTTTGTTTTGTTTGAGACAAAGCTTTGCTCTGTTGCACAGGCTGGAGTGCAGTAGCAGTCTCAGCTCATTGCAACCTCCACCTCCTGGGTTCAACTGATCCTTCTGTGTCAGCCTCCTGAGTAGCTGGGATTACTGGCACCCCCCCCCCCACACACACACACCATGTCTGGCTAATTTTTGCATTTTTAGTAGAGACGTGATATCGCCACGTTGGCCAGGCTGATCTTGAACTCCTCACTCCAGGTGATCTGCCCACCTCAGCCTCCCAAAGTGCTGAGGTTACAGGTGTGAGCCACTGAGCCCAGCTGAATTTGCATTCTTTATCAAGAGTCAATCTTGAAGGCCTCTCATTTCAGATTGTGAACAAACAACATGAATCATTTTTTGGACTCAGCTGACTATCTCCTTTTCCTCCATGCTTTTATGTCTTTACCAAGTCTTCCCTCTGTACTTAAAGAGCACTCCCCAACAGTCTAGCCATCATCCTCAGGTTAACTATAAACTATACAGGGGGCCCAATTCAAAAGGCCCTTCTAAGCAGGGAGCTCCTTTCATTTGAATACTGCTGCAGGCCACGTGTAAATGAAAGGCACTGCCTTTGCTTGTATATTTCCACTGTCTTCCAGCCTAAAACCCAGCCAGTCCTAACACTGAATGACTGCCCATGTATGTTATATAAGACCCCATGCTGGGCAGGGATACTGAGATAAGTAAGAAACACTCACATATCACTGGAAGCACCTCCAACAGAGACAGAGATAGCAACAGATGATTTCAGAACAGCATATGTGCCTGTCTACAGAGACCCACTCTTAAGACGAGAACATTAATTCAGTTCCCAAGAACCTACCAGGTACCACCCTTCAAAGGAAGAGCTCTCCATTTCACAGACTGACTTTCAAGGCCAAAGTCAAAAACGAACCAACAGGACCAGGACCGGACCCCAGGTTTGTCTGACATCACTATCTCCCTTTATGCAAGGAGGCAGAGGCCCCTTGAAGATGTCCTTTTGCACAAGCTCCAAAGTGTCAACTAAATGTAGGTCATTATGGCTGAAAATGCATTTTCTCCTTGTCCTTGCATATGCTCTGTAAGTTTGGGCTTTGGCCTGATGTTCATCTGCCTCAGCCCTAGCCAACTGCTGGCCAACAGATCACAGGGTTGTGACCCTTGGAATTGGAAGCCATTCTACACACAGTGTCTCTTCTAGGTCCTTTTTCTCATCAACCATTAAACCACAAAAAGGCCAAGTGACAAAGCACTCAGTTCCTTCACACGGTCATTCCTTCCCCCTCTTGCTTCACCTGATGCAGAAGAATTTGTCAGTCAAATTTGAGCATTACAAGAATATGCAACAGAAAGAAATAGAGAACTCAGCAATCCAAAATCTGCTAAATGAGGATTTTCTGCATTTTTGGGAGTAATGTAAAGGAGTTCCAAGAAAAGTGAAGTCACAGCCTCTGCAGCTTATTTTCAGTTCTTAGAAAAGAGCCAGTGTCAAAGGGAAAGTGGCTCTGCCCCAGCACACAGACTCCATTGTCTGGCAGGGGGTGTCTTCTGATAAACCAGCTTGGATTTGGCACCAGAAACCAAAAAATTCTGACATTTTTGTAGTTGGTGATATCAAGGAGGAAACACAAGCCAAAGCAGTGAAAGTTATTAACATTCAGGGAAACCACACAGCTCAGCTAACATGTTGGGGTGACACCCTTCCATCACCAAGGCACCAGCAGTTTTGAGGTGACTGTTAGAAAAAACACAGTGGCCTCCTTTTCCTACCCCATGCCCCCACACATTCCTGAGATGTGTTATCACTCAGGTCACCATGTAGGCCCAACCAGCATTTTTCAATGGATATTATTTACCAAAAGATGGGGGAGGACAAATGGGTCAGGATAAGGTACAGGTGGTTTTCAGCAGCTTGGGTCTGCTTTCTGGCATACAAGCAGGTTTAGCCACAGTAGGGCAGACTTTAGGTTAAGATCTTGGGAGGCTACTACACATCCAGCTCAGGCGCTACAACCAGGCGCCCTATAATAATTTTGTGAATAAGGTTTGCCTTTTATTTATTTATTTATTTGTTTGTTTGTTTATTTGAGACAGAATCTGGCTTCATCTTCCAGGCTGGGATACAGTCGCACAGTCTCAGCTCACTGAAACCTCCACCTCCTGAGTTCAAGAAATTCTCACGCCGCAGCCTCCAGAGTAGCTGAGATTACAGATGTGTGCCACCATGCCTGGCAAACATTTTTCTATTTTTAGTAGAGATAGGGTCTCATTATGTTGCCCAAGCTGATCTCAAACTCCTGGCCTCCAGTGATGAGTCCGCCTCGACCTCCCAAAGTGTTGGGATTACAGACATGTGCCACTGCACCCAGCCATTGTGAGTAAATTTTAACCTAAAAATTCTGTAACACAGATCTCATTGTCTGCACCAAAATTTAATTTCAATGTAATCAAAAGAAACTCGAGTGACCCAGCCAGGAAGAGTGCCTAAGGAGAAATGATGATGAGATGGAATGTTATGTCCCAGATGAGACACTGGAACAGGAAAGGACATTAGGAATAATCCCAAGAAATCTGAATGAAGTAGAGACTTGGGTTAATAAAAGCATCTCAATATTTGTCCATTAATTTTAACAAATGCACCTTACTAATGTAAGATGTTAATTATAAGGGAAGCTGGGTACAGGTACATGGGAACTTTTTGTATAATCTCTGCAATTTCTCTGTCTCTCTCTCTCTCTCTCTCTCTTTCTGTATGTGTGTGTGTAGACAAGCAAGAATGTACTTATACTCCCAGCAATAATGATTTGGTGCCTACCAAGTGTCACATACCATGTAAAAGTGATCTACACATATCTTCATTTATTCCTCACACTAGTGCTATGAGCTGGGCATAGTCTGCATTTTACAGATAAAGAAATTGAAGAACAGAGATGCTAGAATACCTTGCTCATAATCACATGGCAAGGTTACTGGCAGATAAAGGGCTCAAATTCAGGTTGACAGGACAGCTCAGCAATATTGCCTAATATATCCCAAACTGTGAACATAAAACAGTTCAAAACAAGCTGCATGAGGGCTATGAAAACAAGGCACACTTTCAAGTCTACCCCATATTAGAAAAAAAAGAGTTTAAAAGCAGAGCACATGCCGGGCACAGTGGCTCATGCCTATAATCCCAGCACTTGGGGAGGCCGAGGCAGTTGGATCATGAGGTCAAAACATTGACACTATCCTGATCAACATGGTGAAACCCCATCTCTACTAAAAACACTTTTTAAAAACATTAGCTGGGCATTGTGGCAGGTGCCTGTAGTCCCAGCTACTCAGGAGGTTGAGGCAGGAGAATTGCTTGAACCTGGGAGGTGGAGTTTGCAGAGAAAAAAAATTATGCCACTGCACTCCAGCCTGGCAACAGAGTGAGATTCAGTCTCAAAAAAAAACAAACAAAAAGCACAGCACACCCAAGACACAACACTCAATGCTGGAGAGGATGTCCATACGTCCACCAATATCACCATACATTCTGTGCAATCAAGAAACTTACTTGGATGGGGGTGGGGTAGGCTCCTGTGTGTAATTCCAGCACTTTGGGAGGCCAATGCCGGTGGATTACCTCAGGTCAGGGGTCTGAGACCAGCCTGGTCAACAGGGCAAAACCCCATTTCTATCAAAAATACAAACATAGCCTGCTGTGGTGGCACACTCCTGTAATTCCAGCTACTCGAAAGGCTGAGCTGGAGAAATGCCTGAGCCTGAGAGGGGGAGGTTGAAGTGAGCTGAGATTTTACCACTGCACTCCAGCCTGGGAGACACAGTGAAACTCCCTCTCGAAAAAAAAAAAAGAAAAAAAGGAGAGCCATGTGCGGTGAGTCACACCTGTAATCTCAGTACTTTGGGAGGCCAAAGTGGGTGGATCACCTGAGGTCAGGAGTTTGAGACCAGCCTAATCAACATGAAGAAACCTAGTTTCTACTAAAAATACAAATATATACATATATAAATATATGCATATATATAGATATATACATGTACATACATACATACATATATATATATATATTTTAGCCAGGCAGTGGCACCACTACCCTATTCATCACCAATGTTTGTTGATTGATGTCCCTTCCTCTCTCTCTCTCTCTTTTTTTTTTTTTTTTGGAGTTGGAGTCTGGCTCTGTAAAGCCTCCTAGGCTGGTGTGCCGTGGGGTGATCTCAGCTCACTGCAACCTCCACCTCCTGGGTTTAAGTGATTCTTCTGTCTCAACCTTCCAAGTAGCTGGGACTACAGGCATGCACTACTACGCCTGGTTAATTTTTGTATTTTTAGTAGGGATGGGGTTTCACCATGTTGGCCAGGATGGTCTCAAACTCCTGACCCCTCCAGTGATCCACCTGCCTTGGGTTCCCAAAGTGATAGGATTACAGGAATGAGCCACCATGCCCCCTTTTTACTTTTTTTGAGTTGGGGTCTCCCTATGTTTCCCAGGTAGGCCCTCAAGCGATCCTCCCACCTCAACCTCCTGAGTTGCTGAGATTGCAGGTGAGTGTCACCTTGCCTGCCATGATTTTGTCGCCACAGACCCCTCTCATTCCCTTTCATAGGAAATCACTGAGAACCGGAAAGCTTGAGCCAAGAACTAGGGAAACTGATATTTGAACTCATTTCTGTTGGGTGCCAAATTTTTCTGTGCCTCTTTCTGTGAAAATTGGAGGTGGCAAGATCCAGTGGCTCACACATATAATCCCAACATTTGGGAGGCCTAGGTGGGTGGATCACCTGAGGCCATTGCACAGCAGTTTGGACAACAAGAGTAAAACTCTATCTTGAAAAACAGAAAGAAAGAGAAAGAAAGGAGAGAGAGGAAGAGAGAATGAGAGAGAGAGAAAGAGAGTTAGAGAGAGAAGAAATAAAGGAAAAAAAAATCAGAGGCTTTGGTCCCTTGATCTGACATTCTGGAGTAATTCTGTTCCTGCTTGAATGTGATCTCCTTGAGGCAAAGTCTGGGTCTCCTTCCTCTTGCGTGCCCACCCTGGCCTGTCTGCCCCACACTAGCTGCTCAATGAAGGCTAGCCCATGTAGAGTATGGGTTTGAGGCATCCCAAGACTTGGAGTTGTAGAAGATGTGAATGAGAAGCCTTGGAATGCTGTGCCCATTAGAAAATGTGTATATCCCACAGTTCATCCAAGAGACTGCTCCCTCCGATGCCAGTGCTCAGAGCTCCCCTACTCAGGGTAAAACCTTGGATGGCCAAGTACATTGGCTCAATATTTGCCTTGAGTAGCTGGGTGCAGTGGCTCCAGCCACTGTTGGATCTGTAATCCTAGCACTTTGAGAGGCTGAGGCAGGTATTCAAAATATGATAAACGTAATATCTGCAATGTTTTGAGTGTAACACAAAATTTGAAAAAAATTTTTAAAATTAGATGTAATTCCTTTACATCAATATAAAAAATCCCCTCATGGCAAAACACGGTAAGCAACATCGAAGGACAAACAACAAACTTAAAAGCAACAGTATAAGTCATATCGCCAAGAGCTAATTTGCTTAATATATCTAAAGCTCCTACATATCATCAATAAAACAGTAACCATATAATAGAGAAATAGGTTGCACATACGAACAGTGAGTCCTCAGAAAAAGAATTACAAATGACTCATTCACATGAAAAGATGCCCAAACTCTGTAATAAGAGATATATAAGTTAAAAATCAGAAGAAAATAACATTTTCGCCAATCAGATAAACTCTAGTAGCACTCTGTATTGTTGAGTGTATAAGGAAAGAAACACACTAAAACTTTGTTGGTGTAAGTACATAACGATAAAATGTTAATGGAGAACAATTTGGAAATGTGAGAGATAATGTATTTGCATGTAAGTATTATGTACTTCAGCATAGATATAACAGGAAAAGTGGCGGGGACAACTGAAACATGTTACATTCAGTCGATGGAGTGAATACTCTACAGCCATCACAAAGAATGAGGCAGTCTCGTAAGTACCAAGATGAAGTGATCTCTTAGATACCCAGAGCAGCAGATCTTCTTCCTTTTTGGCTTCACAACTGGTAGAGTCATCTTTGGTAAGGTAAAGCAGAACATCTAAATCAAGAATATGACTTCCCATAAATACTGAAGAAGAATTCAAAGCTACCAATTGAGGAAAGAGCTTTTTATAAAGCAGTGTAAAAATCTACAAATTACCTAGAAAACAGAACATCCTGCAGAAAATTCTAAAAACATCCAAAATGGAATTCTTTACTGCACTTGCATGCTAACCTGTGTCATCATCCTACCGTATCTGCTTCTATTCCTCCTCAGACAACCCCAGATAACAGCACAGAGAGCCCAGAAATCCTTAAACTGCATGTAAGCTCATGATGTTAAAAACAGCCAGAGGGTGATTAACTCATGTGTGTTCTCAGATCATCCACAGGAACAAGAAAGCAGTCAACTTTTCCAAATGCATAGAAACAGAAGCAGAAAGCAAGTGATTTAATCAAGACACCACAGAGATTAAAGGTAAGCATCTACTTACCACGTGAATGAGTGTTTGTCTCATTTTGATCTCTGTCGTAACCAACTATACAAAATTAGTATGAACTGAGCAAAGGGTTATTATACTCTCTTGTGAAATCAGAGGTACTAGATTAACTGAATCCATAACTGCTAAACTATGAAACACAACTAAAGGCTAAACTATGAAGCTTCAGTTTTATTTTAGGCAACCTCCTGACATAAACACAATCTATATTTTAAAAAAAAAGCTCAACAACATACACACATTCCCAAAAAAATCACACAGAACACAAACACACAGAAAGGGTGGGCCTGCTTCCTATCCACAGCACTGTCAAGCTTGCTCTGGTAAATGAAAGCCAGCAGAAAGCTCATCCCTGAACAGGATGAAGGGGATGAATACAAGAACAAGGAAGCCCTTCTATGAAGAGAGTTTGGAATGTGTCTCTGTGTGTATATGTACTCACATTTTTAGTCTCTTTGGTGTGTGAAAGGAAAATAAATCTTGGGGCCCCTAAATCACTAAGCTAGAGGGAAAAGCCAAGCCTGGAACTGCTTAGGGATAACCTGACTGTCACTGAGATACATGCATAGCTGATTGCCTCCTTTAAAAAGGCTAATCAAAAACTCAAAGAATGCAAGCACTCCTCTCTTTCACCTATCTGTGACCCAGAAGCTCCTTCCAACTTCAAGTCTTTTTTCTGTCTTTGCTTCACGTTGTCCTGCCTTTCTGGACACAACCATTGTACTTCTTACATATGTTGGCTGATGTCTCACGTCTCCCTAAAATGTATAAAACTAAGCTGTGTCCCGACCACCCTGGGCACATGTTATCAGGACTTCCAGAGACTGTCTAAGAAGGGTGCATCCTCAAACTTGGCAAAATAAACTTTCTAAATTAACTGAGACTTGTCTCAAATTTTCAGGATTACAAATAATACCAGCAAATCCTGAGACCCACTGAAGGGAAAAAAGAAGGTAGTCTAACTTCATTATGACTGCAAAAATGCATCTGGTATATACATACAATAGGATATTACTTAGCAAACGGAAGAAAAAGAACTACTGACACAAAAAACACCATGGATGAATCTCAAAATAATCACGTTGAATGAAAAAAGCCAGAAAAAAAGAATACCTACTGTATGATTCTATTTATATAAGTTAGAAAATAAAAAGTAATCTACAGTTACAAAAAGCTTATCAGTGGTTGCCTATGGATCAGAGGCAGGAGGGAGACAGTACTGAAGGGTACACGGAAACTGTTGGGATGATAAGTATGTCTATTATCTCTAGTGGTGACAGCTCTATGGCTGAATACCTATGTGAAAACATCTAACTTTACACTTCTAATATGTGCAGCTTGGGTGTCACTTGACTCCTCAATAAAGCTGTTTAAAATGTTTTGATAAAAATAAGTTCATATTGACCACCAATTGGGTTTAACTGAAACCTTACAAAATGAAGATTATTTTCACTTTCAGAAGGATATCTGATCGCAGTTACATATTATGCTTTGTAAACAAGCCATTTCAGAATAAATACAGATTTCCAATACTTAAATGTCTGTATTTCTTCCCATTCATCCTTTTCATTATTTTAAAGCAGCTACAGCATTTTACAAAAAAAATTCCATCACTTCAAGTTTCTTACAGAGACTCTCTGAAATTCAATAAACAGTTAACTTTTTGAAGAAGATGAGACCTTAAACACCATCCTGTCCAACTTTCTCAATTTAAGGAAGTAAACTTAGCCCCTCCCCTTGTAGGGAGTTCATCCTGTCTCATGGCTTTGAAGTCAGCTCTATGTTGCTGACACCTACCTTTGTCATTTTAATCTTGACCTCACCACTGAACTACAGATATTTATTCCACTGCCCACTAAACCACCTCACTTGACTATCTAATAAGTATCTAAAACCAATTGTGGCCAAAATGTATCTTCTGATTCCCCTCACCACCAACTTCTCCTCGAATTTTCCCCATCTTAGTAATTGAACCATCATACATTCAGTTGCTCAACTAAAACCTAGGAATCAACTCTTGACTACTCATCTCCTGCCTTCCACATAGAATCCACACTTAAGTTCTTAGCTCTGTCTGCAAAGTACATTGCTAAAGCTGGCCCAGGCTCCATCTACACAGCTACTATGGCTTCTTACCCAGACAACAGCTCTGAAAGTTCACCATTTTCTCTTCTACCTCTACCAGTCATCACTACACAGTAGCCACAGTCATGAGCCCATCAATCCCCAGACCTAGAACACTCTACAGACTTGCTGCCATCATTAAAGTGACATCCTAACTCCTTATTCTACCCTAAAATATCAAGGCCCTTTCCACCTCTCTAGCCTCATCTACTACTATTTCTTCTCTGGATACATTCCAACATTTCCTACTGACAGTCTCAAACACCCTAAACTCATTTCCATCCCAAAACCAATGCTTTGCCACCTCCATACCTGGAATGCATACAGATACTTCATCATTCATATCTCAACTCAAATAACGTCTTCAAAAGCTTCCCAAACCTCGCAATCTTCAGAAGCATCCCCTAGTGAGAAGTTGGTGGTAAGGGGAATCAGGAGCCCTCTGACCACAATAAGTTTGGAAATGTATTAGGTATTCAAGTAAATATTTAATTCACTTATCATAGACCCCATTTTACTGATGTTATGGTACTTATCACTATCTCAAATTATCTTGTAAAGTTCTTTACTTATTTATTATATATGTTAATAAAATTCATTCATTCATTCCTGCTATGCCTATCAGAAGCACTAGCCCAAATAAGAACTGTGATCTTTTCTTATTTCACTTGAAAGCATTAATTTTTGGGTGCCTGGTACTACTGGTTAAAAAGTACCCATGTGCATTTTTTTACGTCTATTTTAGTTCTTTTTTAATTCCTAAGTATGACGATTGGGTTTCCCCACTCAAACCTAAGTGTGAACATTTTTACAACATCAGCACGTTACCAGTCTGACGTTTAAAAATAAAGGTCAATTTCAGGACTGAAATAAAAATAAATAAAGGAATGCACATTCCTTAAAATATCAGTGATAAAATATATATAGTCACAGTACGATATATAATCACACTAATACATATATGTCGTGTAATATCACCAAAAAGTATGTATTGTACACATTAGGTATGTATTAGGTACATATGTATAGTGCACATATGATGAAAATATGTATCATGATAACACCGTATGTACACGTATACAAATATGTGCCTACTATTTAAACAATGTACACATGCAGAAATAGGTGCAAACTACATACCTATGCACAGCAGGCTATTACTAAAGTTCTGGTCGTAGCAGCCTCAATGCCCACCCTGGCTGCTTAAATGCCCATAGCTCACTGCAGCCCCAAACTCCTGAGCTCAAGTGACCTTTCTGCCATGGCCTCCTGACAGAAGCTGGGCCAACAGGGCAGCAGGTATGCATCCCCACACCCAGTAATTTTTTTTTTGAGAGATGGGGTACCGCTATGTTGCCCAGACTGCTCTCAAATTCCTGGCCTGAAGCAATTTTCCCATATTAGCCTCCTAAATTTCTAGGATTACAGGTGTGAGCCACTGTGCCCAACAGGTGTTCTAAATGCAATTTCCACACTGCTATTCTGAAGAAGGGCAAGAAGCAAAGAGACCCTCCTTGAAACATAAAAAATAAAAGCATTCACTATTAAGTGGAGGCAGAGTTGATGATCAGCCAAAACTACTTCAACTGTAATCCGGAAGTCCCATTGATACAGGAGTTCTAAAGGAATTATTTAGTCAGAGATTGAAAGTAAGGAAGTCTTTGGTAAGGTTTCCTTTGAATAAAAAGCAGCCCCAAAACCATTTCTAACAAAGAGTTGCCTGTAAAATCGAGCTGCAGATATAGACAAGCAAGCTGGAAGCTTGCACAGGCGAATGCCAGCAGCTGTAACAATAGGAAGCTACTTGGGTGCCAGGCATGCTCAACCCGACGGCTTCATCTTCCTTTTTCTTTATCAACCACAAGTGCAGTAAGGGACAGACCAACATGCACTGGCCAAGTAGAAAACCTATACGCATAAGGAGATTCGGGTGGATAGCCAGCTTCTTCACGAGCTATGTAAAGCTCTCACCTGGTCCAACCCTTATTTGGACACTATGTAAATCAAACACCACCTCCTCAACAAGTCTATAAAACCTTGTGCAGTTCACCGGAAAACCAGAAAACACAGTCTTTATTCAGAATCGGCCGAATACATTCAATGCATTCAGGAGATTGGGAGACATTGTTTAAATTTTCCCCAAAACCCAGAAGAACTCAAAAGTACTCATTGTCTTGGCCTTATTGGTATTTGACTATGAATACAATAGATCCCACAGAAGCAAGTCTAGTAGAGTGGCCTTGGCAAAAGGCTAGGATTTAGGAGCAGGTTTAGGCAACTCAAGCCTTCTCGGCTTCCATTTTCTCATCTGTACTTTCATCATTCTGATTTTTAAGAGCACCTTTGTTGAAAGTAAAGGTTCAGTGAAACAGCACAGATGAAGTCCTTCCTATTTGGTCTGGCAGGTAGTAGTTGCTCAACACGTCTTGTCTATTAATGACGACCACAATGATCATAGTGGACTAATAATGAATTGATAAAATATGATTATGTAAGTTCAAATGAGTTTTGATCTCGCCCCCTCCTCTGTTTCAGAGGCTGTATGGTTTTTATGTTCTACATTGTATGGCTTAACGTTGGCAGGTGGGGGATTTTGATAGACACATGATAAAATCAGAAGCCCCAAGACTTGTATTTTCATCACAGAAATGTATTACTTCCTTGAGTTGTGACCTGGAGAGAGTTACTTTGTCTAAGTTAACCTTACTTTTAAAAATAATCATAAATATACCTGCCCTTTCTCATCATCTCAGCCTCTCCGCAGTCAGTGTGAGGTACCATTGGTATAGTGTATATGAAGGGGTTTGCAAGCTCTGGAGTGCTATCTGTATGCTATTTTGCCTCTTCAATTGTGAGTGGTGTTTTCCCATTCTCCTTAAATGACCCAACACTACGCTCTTGGTAAAATAAATGCATTTGTGCATGAACATTTGGAAAATAATAAGAGCTGCATTTGCAAGAATTTTTCCCTTGAACAGCCAAGTGAGGCACTTGGCTGAAAAAATAGATTTTTTTCGATTCGCGTAAAATTTGAATTTCGGTATTTTACATGAGAGAGCATACTGAGTTGGTGTATATACTCCAAAAGAAAGTAGAATAAGGCATTGTATATTTTTTCTAACATACTATATTCCGAGCCATTTTCTTTTAACTTTGGGGCGCCTAGATATTATTTAGATTTTTTTCGATACGCATAAAATTACAATTTCTGCATTTTACATGAGAGAGCCTATTGAGTTGGTGTATATCCTGCAAAACAGAGTAGAAAAGGGCACTGTATATAGAATGCTTAGCGCCTGCTTTCAGCTTTGCTGCAAACTAAAACACTGACTGACTTTGGTTAACCCCCTAACCTCTTTGAGCCTCAGTTTTTTCATCTGACAAAATCAATGATGGTTTGAATTTCTTCCGAATATGACATTCAGTTATCTCTCTCTCCATTGTGGAAGCACTGGGAGCTATTGTTCTCCTGTGTCTGGTGGCCGTTATGACTTCTGCATTATCAAGGGGCCCTCTCTAACCTAAATAACCCCCCAAAGAAATTAAGTTTGTAATCATTTCTGCCTGGTAAGCGAAATGACAAGAGAAAAGAGCTAGTTGTCAATAGCCCTGTGGATGGCGAATTAATGGGATCTGTGCAAACAGTTGCTTATAGAGCCATAATTTGCCTTTCGTTTTCCTTTGCAACTCAGAAAAAAAGTGAATAATTTTCAAAGAGCCGCTCATTGAACATATTTTTTAAAAACATGTCATTGGCAAAAGGGGCACTTGGTTGCTTGATTGCCATATATCTCTGAGTATGTGGAACAGTTATTTTTAGCTGGGGGTAACTAGCTGAGAAGAAAGCTGCAGCATCTTGGAGGCAGAAGAATCTTTGTATGTCTTATGTTGGCATGGAGAAAGCAAAGCGAAAGGGCAGAGTATAAAAGGTTGTTAACTAGATAAGGGGTCAGCTGCATTTCCTCTGGCTGCTCAGAGGTGAGTTCCTAAAGCAATGGAGACCACATTGTGGGTGGGAATGTGTTTGCAGGGTCTAATTAGTTTACTCAAGAAGAGCAAAAAAGAGAAAGGGCTAAAAATATATAGATTGTAAAATTCATGGCTTCATTTGCTCTTCTTTGCCTTTGAAACCTTTTTAAAACCTTATAGTAGAACAATTTGTAATCCTTGAAGCCTTTTTGCTACCACTCTTGTCAGCTTGTCTAAGGCCACCGTAACTTATCAGCTACTGGGGAAAGTTGTTTAAACTCTCTAAGCCTCCTTTTTTCCCACTGGTTCACTTAGGGGCACTAATTCCTAATGGTTCTGCCTGAGTTATTGTTTTTCAGATCCCATAATTGTTTGCATATGTGCTCTATAAGATGCATCACCTAGCACACATTGTGGGCAACCTCAGGTGTAGAAGTTAGGACATCTTTGTGCCTGGATTTGGCTGTTACTAACAAGACGGAACGGGGAGGAAGGGCAGAGTAGACTACTGTAGAATTTTTCTGGATTCTTTTGGTTTCTCCAGAAAATGATACTGTTCTTATATTTAAAGATAACTATCTGCCTAGGTGTATTGAAATTCTAAGGTTGACACCACTTTGCATTGATCCTAGGGCAGGGTTTCAGGATTGCTGGAGCAGCATCATCCTTTTACAGTATAGATTTCAGTCAGCAGGCTGGTCATGGCCTCCTCAGTGTGCAATCTTCTTACTGATGGTGGGCGTCAGTGGGCTGGACTCACAGTTTCCATCTCTTAGGCTGGGCAGGCCCATGGTGGCAATGGAAAAATTTCATGGGAACATACATCAGAAGTAATAAGAAATCCATCTTCTTAAAGCCTTCATAGGAGATTTACTGAAGATTTATAAAAGGCACTTCATTGATCAAATGACTCTGATGTTTCCCCTCACTGGAAGAAATTCAGGTCACCAGCCCACTTAAAATCATTGTGTTCTCCTTTTGCAATAACCTCTGCTCATATAATTTCTTTATGGCATATTATATACTATTAACTTAATATCCTGATTAGTGGAGCTAGCAAACACTCAGTATCACTATACACTGCAGTATCATAACTGACTTCCTTTAAAAATCATCTAATGTTTCTTTAAAATCACTGGTGCTTTTGTAAAGTAGTTCATATTTAGGAATATGAACATTTTATCATGCTGGAAAATTATTTGAATTCCTTTTCATTTAAAACCTATAGCTTTCTATTTAATCTAGCTTTCACAAATATTTTATTTGCCCACTATAGAAAAATCGAGTTTAGAGATAAATGTAAAGTCACTCATAGCTCCATCCAAAAGTCAACAACTCTTAATATCATTATTTTTGTTCTTGTTCTCAGTATTTTTGCTGAATCTATGTTTCGTAGAGTTTCATCATATGTCAGATAAAACTGCATATATATGAGTTTTTAAACAATACATTTTTATTGTCATAAATGAAATACACATTTAATATGGTATGGCTAGGACATATAGAGAGATATAACAAAGAAAATTAAAGTCATTTAAAATCTTACCAAATCTAATAACCATAAACCTTTCGATGTATTTTCTCAGAATACTTTTTCCTATGCCTTTTATATTTTCTTGATTATCAAGTACTTCAAGCTTATAGAAAAGACAGAAACTAATATAAGCAGCAATGGAAAATTTTAAAATATGGGTATTTTTCTGCATGTGTTTCAGATTGTTTAGTTTTTGTTGTCCTTTGCCCTCCCCACGTGTCCCTTTATTTTCCTGGCAAAACAAAGCATTACAGATATAGTTGCAGCTTCCTATACTCCATTTTATTTTTCTAAAACTTATTGATATTGAAATGTCTACCTCTGGTCTACTTACTTTCCCTGCCGAATAATACTTTACCATATGGAAATACCACGATGTACAATTACATGCATAGTGCCATATACATTTGTTTACAGGTTTCTTGGGAAGAATCTCTCTTACTGTGTTCCCAGAAGAGGGATTGGTAAATTGTAGGGGAGGCTTGTCTTCATTTTTACTATGAATTTCCAATTGTTTAAAGTAGTTGTAACAATTGGTATTCCCACAGGAAATGTGGGGAAACTTGTTTTGTGTTTGGCTTCACTTGATATTCCTAGGCTTTACTTTTTGTTTGTCAATCTTATGAATGTAAAATGGTATGTTTTAATTTATATTGTGCACAGACTTATTATTCGGGACACATGTAACCTTTCTCATGCACCACTGTCATGGATTTGTTTTCAATTTAACTCATTTATTAAGCAAGGAAAATTTTGAGGTTTCTCAAAGATGGCGATGAGAACTGCTGATGGATTTGCTGCATTAGATCCACCCTCTCCAGCTCTGGCCCTCTAGTGTCAGTATTTCTGCCTTCCATTTCTAGTGCTTCCTCTTTTCAGGTTCTGGGAACATTCTGGCTGTAGAAATCAGTTGCAGTAATTGGAAGAACTTTTACTAAAGTGACTTACTTGTCTTCTTACCTAGTAATTATGCAGACTGTAAAATATATTTATGAAAAATTCAAGTTATATACAAAACCAGACACTACCAAAGCATATACAAGTTCATAATCTCTTTTATTTTTCTCTTCTTCCTCTTCCAATATATAACCACTTGTAGAGAGCCCCTACTATTTCCTTTGTATTTATGTTTATGTCCAAATGCAATAGATATTCTCTAACATATCTCCTTGGATCCATAAGAAGAAGGTGAATGTAATTTTTAAAAATGAATATGATATCTCTACATCAGCACAGTATTGCATTATACGGAAATAAGAGAAAGAATCTAACTCTTCCATGGACATTTAGGTTGCTTGTAGTTTTCTATTATTTTAAACAGTGTTGTGGAAAACGTTCTTGTAAATGTCTTTGGACATCGATGTGAAAATTGTCTTAGGAGATATTTGTAGAAATGCTATTTACATGGTCTTTTTTGCCTACTTTATTCATTTTTATTTAGAACATTTTATAGAACTTTAGGAATTGGTGACTTCTAAGTAGGTGTAAAACACAGTACCGGGCCAGGCATGGTGGCTCACACCTGTAATCCCAGCACTTCGGGAGGCCGAGGCGGGTGGATCACGAGGTCAAGAGATCGAGACCATCCTGGTCAACATGGTGAAACCCCATCTCTACTAAAGATACAAAAAATTAGCTGGGCATGGTGGTGCGTTCCTGTAGTCCCAGCTACTTGGGAGGCTGAGGCACGAGAATTTCCTGAACCCAGAATGCGGAGCTTGCAGTGAGCCGAGATCACGCCATTGCACTTCAGCCTGGGTGGCATGAGCAAAACTCCATCTCAAAAACAAAACAAACAAAAAAAAAAACACAGTACCTGGATTCTCTGAGCTTTATGTTCTGTTTGAAGCAGGGGAAGTGACAGTAACTACCTGTTAGGGTGATTTTGAGGATTAAATGTGATACTGTGTACAAAGTGTATAGCATGGGTTTTGGATCACAGCAGAGAGTAAAAAGTTCACTTTTGCCTCCTCTTAGTCGGTCCCGAACCCAAATATACTTTTAAATATTCTTTCAGCACAGATTTTAAAGTTTGATAGAAATAGAATTATATTGTGATCACTCCATATGTAAGGTTTGTTTTAGTCAAGAAAATGTTTTTGATATTCAGCCATGTTTTTGCACATGTCAATAGTTCTTTCCTTTTTTATCCTCCTATCTCAGGTCTTAAAAAAGGAATACTGCAAAAAAAATGAAACAATATTTCCACTTGTATTCGGTTTTGGTCTACAGTTGACATTGTTCTCAAGTATCACTAACAGGTTCCCATGGAGAGAAAAATTTATTTTCTGTCCACAACAAAACAGGAATTATAACAGATGCAGAAGGCCTACTAGCCCTGTGTGAAAATCATCATGGTGACTATATTTCTCAAAAGTTAAACTCACGTGTATGGGCAGCTGTCAGTCTTTGTTTCCTCACTATCAATCCCACCACTTTTATTTTTTCATTTGGGGAAAAATAATAATGACTGTAAGAACAATGAAAAATAATAAAAGGACAGTAAAAAGGTTGAATGCACTGACTGTGGCAGGGAGCAATCAGAAATGGTTTGTTATTTCCCTTCACTTTATCAAAGTTGCTACGTGGACTCATTCTTACCCACCTGTTGGGTAGAATCTTTGATATTTTCTATTTCACTGAGCAATTTAAGATATTAAGAAATTCTGTCTAGTTCAAAACAGGAGCAGAAAACCAAGCACCACACTTTCTCACTCATAATTGGGAGTCGAACAGTGAGAACACATGGACACAGGGAGAAAACAACACACATTGGGGCCAGTTGGGGGTCAGAGGAGTGTGAGACGGGGAGACCATTAGGACAAATAGCTAGTGCATGTGAAGCTTAAAACCTAGATGAACGGTTGATAGGTGCAGCAAAGCACCATGGTACACATATACCTATATAATAAACCTACACATTCTGCACCTGTATCCTGGAACTTAAGAAAAATCCTGTTTAGTTTAATTTCCAAACTCAAAAATCTCATTCAGCTGAAAACTTAACCCTTTTTTTACATATTTTAACACATAAAATAATCAACAATGAAAACAGGTAGAGGTTGAGCATCTCTGATCCATAAACCCCAAAATCCAAAATATTCCAAGATCTGAAATTCATCCACATCGATGGCTGAGGTAGCGATATGTGTGCTTTCTGATGGTTCAATGTATACAAACTTTGATTCGTGCACAAAATTGCTAAAAATATGTAAAATTTTATTTGCGTTATGTGTATGAGGTGTACGTAAACATAGGTGAATTTTGTGTTTAGACTTCAGTTATATCTTTAAGAGATCTCTTTATGTATATGTAAATGTTCCAAAATATGAAAAAAGTTTAAAATCCAAAACTCTTCTAGTCCCAAGGAATTCAGATAAGGAATATTCAACCACTACATCTAATAAGTCATGGATACTTTAAAATGAAATTTTAAAAGTATTTAAAGAGTCCAAAAGACATCAGGAGAAAAGGGACAGGACAAAAAGTGGGGAAGGGGATGCAAACGAAAACAAACAAAATAATGAAACAAACCATTCAATTGTAAGCTTGAATCCAATTACATCATTCGACCACTAATAAATCTATATTTAATAACGTTAAATGTTATTGAATCATACCACATACTCCAATTAAAGTGCAGAGATTGCCAGAATTGATTTAAAATACCCACAAGACCCAGTGCTGTATATGAAATACACACTTTGAATAGAAAAAAAGAAGACAAATATACGTAGGTCTAAATAAGTACATTTGAATTTTTTTAAGACAGTGTCCTACTCTATCCCCTAGGCTGGAGTACAGTGGTGCAATCTCTGCTCACTGTAAACTCCGCCTCCTGGGTTCGAGCAATTCTCCTGCCTCAGCCTTTTGAGTAGCCGGGAATACAGAAACCTGCCACCACGCCTAGCTAAATGTTGGGGTATTTTTAAGAAAGCTGGGGTTTCACTGCATGGGATAGGCTTGTCCTAAACTTTTGACCTCAAGTGATCTACCTGCCTCAGCCTCCCAAAGTGCTGGGATTGCAGGTGTGAGCCACTGTACCTCACCCTAAATGAGTACATTTAAAATGATATACTATGCAAACAGTCAGCAATGGAAGTGTGAAGAAGCTATATTAATACCAAATAAAATGTGCTTAAGTCAAAACAGTATTTCCAAAGATAAAGAGGGATAGTTCATGATTACAGAAGAGTCATTTCATCAAAAAAATGGATTAAAAATAATTTGTGCATCAATTTGCACAAAACAAAATTGAACTAAAGGAATAAACAAACAATCCACAATTTTGATTGGTGATTTTAATACCCATCTCCCAAGCAGTTGATAGATAAACTAGACAAAATCTTAGTCAAGATGCAGATGACCTGAACAACACTCTCCACCATCTTAAACAAACCAATGGAAGACGACACCCAATAACCACAGAATACTGTATGTTTCAAGTACATGTAGTGTTCACTAGGATAGGTCACATGCTAGGTCGTAAAACAAGACTGAATAGATTAAATCAAATTGAATTCATGCAGTGTATGTTACCTGACCACAATAGGATTAAAACAGAAATTAACAATAAGAGAACTAGGAAAGCTCCAAGTACTTGGAGATTAAATATAATACACAAGCCCAAGAAGAAATCAAAAGGTAGAATATAAAATATTTTATTCTAAGGGATAATCAAAATACAACATGCCAACACTTATGAATTACAGCTATGGGAGTTCCCAGAGGGAAGTATAGCCGTACATGCTTATACTGCAATAGAAGAAAAAGAGAAAGGTCTAAAATCAATGACGTAAATGTTCACCTAAAGAAGATTGAAAACCCACACACACACACACACACACACACACACACAGAGCAAAGAAAACTCCAACGAAGTAGTAAGAAGGAAACAATAAAGGTAAAAGTGCAGAGATAAACCAAATTGAAGACAGACAAAATAATAGAGAAAACTAACAAAGCAAAGAAGCTGGTTGTTTTAAAATATCAACATTAATAAACCTTAAGCTACTCTGATCATGAAAAAAAGAGAGGAAACACAAATGGTCAGTATCAATATCAGAAGTGAAAGCGAAGTGAAACTATCACTACAGATCCTGCAGACGTGAAAAGGATAATAAGAGACTATCATAAACAACGTCATGGTGACAAATTCTGCAACTTAGATGAAATGAACAAAGTATCTGAAAAATACAACAAAAACTAACACGAATTTTGCAGAAAATGTGTCCGGGAAAATTAAAAGATACATTAAACAAAAGAATATGCAAGCCACAGCCTGACAGAAAATGGTCATAAATCTATTTTCAGTAAAGAGCCTGATTTCCAGAATATAGAAAGCAGTTTTATAACCTGAAAATAAGGCTGGGCACAGTGGCTCACACCTGTAGTGCCAGTACTTTGGGAGGCCGAGGAGGATGAATGGCTTAAGGCCAGGAGTTTGAGACTAGTCTGGGCAACATGGTGAGACCCTGATACCTAGTATAAGTACAAAAAATTAGCCTTGTATGTGGGCTAATATCAATACAAAAAGTTAGCCTGGTATCAGCTAATTGGGAGACTGAGGTGGGAGGATCGCTTGAGCCCAGGAAGCAGAGGCTGTAGTGAGCCAAGATTGCACCATTGCCTTCCAGCCTGGATGACAGAACAACTAAAAGAAAAAAAGATAACAATTACTGTTTAGAAGGGGAAAAAATTGGGGGAGCCACTTTGCAAAGATAATATACAAGTGGGACAAAATGGTTAACATCAAGGAAATGCAGATTAAAACCACAGTGAGATACTACTACACACCCCACAAAATAACTAGGTTGGGAAAGACTAAACACCAAATGTTGGCAAGAATACAGCACAACTACAACTATTGCTAATGGGACTATAAAACAGTACAACTACTTTGTCAAATTTCTGGAATTTTCTTATAGAACGAATATACATCTCATCTATAATAAATTTCCGAGTTAGGAATCTACCCCAATTAGTGAAAATACATGTTAATAAAAATACTTACAGAAGACCACAATAGCTTTACTCATAATAATCAAAAGTTGAAAATATTTCTGGTGACCACAAATAGAGGATCAGGTAGCGAACTACGTTATTTCATAGCATGAAATACTACTCAGCAATAAAAATGAAAGAGATACTGATATGTGTAACCTGACTGATAAATATAAAAATTATTTTGTGGACTGAAGGGAGCCTTATATATAGGGTTATCACAACATGATTCAAGTTATGTGGAATTTCTAAAGTTGGCAAACTTAGTCGACAATGAAAAAAATCCAAGGGTACAGAGCTGGAGACTGAGACAAGTCATGAGGAAACTTTCTGGGATTGTATTAGTCCGTTTTTTCACTGCTGATAAAGAAATACCTGATACTGGGTACTTTATTCAAAAAAGGTTTAAGGGACTCACAGTTGCACCTGGCTGGGGAGGCCTCATCATCACGGCAGAAAGTCAAAGGGACATCTTACATGGTGGCAGACAAGAGAGAAATGAGAAACAAGCAAAAGGGCTTTCCTCTTATAGAAGCATCAGCTCTTGTGAGACTTATTCACTATCACAAGAACAGTATGGGGGAAACTGTCACCATGATTAAATTCTCTCCCACCAGGTCCCTCCCACAACACGTGGGAATTCTGGGAGCTACAATTCAAGAAGAGATTTGGGTGAGGACACAGCCAAACCATATCAGGGATTATAGTAATGTTCTTTATTTGATAGAGTTTTGGGTTACACATATGTATACTTTTGTCAAAATTCGGTAAATACATACTTAAAATTTTTGCATTTCATCATTTGTAAACTTTACACCAAAAGGAAAAAAAAAGGTACCAAATTCTAGTTAATGCACGTTGAGTTACTGATGTCTGCAATTTACTTTAAAATGCCTAAAAACTATAATGGATTACTGGATGGATAGAAAGATGGATCTATGGATGGACATGAGATAAAACAAGACTCCAAGTTGGTGGAGATACAGTTAAAGTGTTCACTGTAAAGTTTTTTCAACTTTGTTGTACGTTCATAAATGTTCATCATAAAATATCAACGAAAACAATTTTCATCCCTCCTCCTCTGTGACAGCCTCAGCCTGAGAAACCCACAGTGGGAAGGGAAAGGAGGACAGTGTGTTTGTTTATGACCACCCACCCTCACTTCTTAGCAGTGCTTTCTGGCTCTTCTAGGGTTGGATAGGGGCAGGGAGAAAGGAGAGACAGAGGAACAGATAGGGCTTTATTGAATAGTTCAGCTGTATTATGGTGTCACATTTTAGGAGCAGTCATGCAGTTTTGGGCCCTTTCTCATGCGTTCCTGAGAAATTCTCCTGGTAGGGATCTCTGACAGCAGTTCACTACCTCAGGTAATACAGTTTCTAGGAAGCCACTAAGAGCCCTCCTACCACCTGCCTCTGGGGGTCCTGGGCAGCCTCTTCCTTACCCCTGGCAGGAAGCTTTTCAGGGCAGCGTCCTCCTTAAAATCAATGGTTTTCTCTATTATGGAATTCCTATTTGGCCCATATAAAACATGCAAACACCTTTGTTTGGCTTAACTTGAAGTACGGGCCACTCCCAGCTCCAGTCTTTATCGCTTCTATCTGCCCCATTATTTCAACTTGGCCACAGCCTTTTGCCTTTGGATTGTATTCAGATGGGATAGCAGTTCCCGTGTTCTCCAGCCTTCAGGGACAGGAGCTAATCAGTTTGAATTGTTAATTAGAAGTTCCTGTTCATGCAGCTCGTTAGCTTTAAAATGAAGCAGCAGCATTTTCCCATCCATGAGAATTGGGTGAGGAAGGAGTTCATACAACACACAACCCTTTCAAAAGTCTTCAGTGTAATTAAAAAAAAATGCCCAGTGTGGTGGCTCACATCTGTAATCCCAGTACTTTGGGCAGCTCAGGTAGGCAGATCATAAGGTCAGGCTTTGGAGACTACCCTGGCAAACACGGGGAGACATTCATTCCCAAAGCAAAATTTTGGAATTGTAATTCCAAAAGCAAAAATCCAACCACAAAAGATAAAGTCTTAATCAGTAGAGCTTTACAGAAGGAAGTAATGTAGGTAGTAAGGGCACTTTCGGAAATGTCTGGAATCAGAGGAGTCGATGTATCACCTGTTAGAAATTGTACTCGCTTGGTAGCAAAATTTTCCTTGTGTTCACTTAAAATAATAGTCTTGTTGTTTTAAAACCAACGCACAGTCAGAGGGTGACTTGGATGTTTATTTTTTATTCTCTTTGCCTTCTTGTTTTAAGAATGGATTTTTCCTAAATTCTAATTATTATTGTAACTTACATAAGTGCAGCCGATTTTGCTTTTAAGGATAAAACTACATTTAAGTAGCTTTGTCTGGATTATCAAAACCAGGCCCTGAAGAAGTGAGTTCCTAAAGGGTAGGAACTTTGCTTATGTCTATATCTCAGTTGTGTTAAACAGAATAACTGGCGCAAATTAGCAAATGATGCACTGAGGAATCATAGAACAAAAGACTTTATGAAGAACTAAGTTTCAGATTCAGGGTGACGCTAAGGAGCTAGTGTACCAGAGGATGGTATGCCTTCTGCAATCACAAAAGCAGCATTCAGTCTGATCTGGGCTCTAAGAAGTGCTCCTTGAGACATGAAATTTTATCCTAACACTGCCACTAACAGGTTAAGTCAGAAAGAGTTCACTTCCCAGAGCTTTCGATTTCTGGTTTCCAAATCAGCACAATGAGAAACTGAAAAGAAGGAAAGAGGAAAAAAAGAGAGGGTCAGAGATCCCTCCTGCTTGTACAATGCCATGATTTGGACACAGGGTTTGGGCAACCATGGCCCATCCACCAATTCCTGCCTGTCGTCTCTTGTCAGACAGCTCATGAGCCACGAATGTGAAAGAATTCAAAAAAGTAACAATATCTTGGGACATGTCAACAATTATATAAAATGCAATTTTCAGTTCTCATAAAAGTACTTTGGAACTCAGCCCCACTCCTTTATTACCCATTTCTATGGCTGCTTTCACACCACAACCACAGAGATGAGTAGCTGTGACAGAGACCATATGGGCTGCCAAGCCTAAAATATTTACTGCCTAGACCTTTCCAGAAAAAAAAAAAGGATTGCTGATCTTTTACACAGACAATCAAGCAAGCGATCACCTGAGAACATTAAAATCTGTGTCTAGGACAAATGGGGCCTATATAAACTAGGGAATAATCTTCCCCACTACTTATGCAAGAACATTCACCGTTGAGAGAGCAGGCTACATGGCTTGGCAGCACTACTGCCACCAGTCCAGACTTCCCCTCACCTGTGCCCTATAAGCGACCAGCATTTCTAGGCATCCGTGGAGCAGCGGGGTGCATTCTCATGGCTGGCCCCACACCTTCCCTTCCTCCTGCTTCCTCACATTCTATTTTCTGAGTGGTTGTCAAAGGAACGCTGAATTTTGCTGTCACTTTTTCAGACCCCAATTCCACTTATGACAGTCTTGGTACCAGAAAGCATCCCGAGCTCCTATCTCATCACCACAACCGCCTGCTTCTCACTTAGTCCAGACGAGCTTGCCACAGTGCACTTGCTTTTTAATCGCTCTCTCTCTTCTTGCCTTCACCTCCTCTCCCTCCCTCTCTCCCTGGCTCTTTCTGTCACACGGGTGTGTGCACATACACAAGTTCCGATTAGATAAAAGAAGAAACACTTTTTAAGTTTCTTTCTAGGCCTAATAGAAAATTCTTTTTTTTTTTTTTTTTTTTTTTACAAAAACAGAGCTGTTTTTTTCCATTGCAAAAAATAATAAAATAGATTTATGAGGTACAGAGGCGTGCAGAAAAGTATTTTAGAAGTGGAGTCAGAACTCTACTGTGGAAAGGGGGCTTTCTTTGAGCCCCTCGCACTCATGGACGCCATCTCTAATGCACCGTTCACGCCTAGACCCACGCCTCAGCCTTTCCGGGGGTCGTTCAGAGCCACCTGCCAGGCAGGCACTACCACGCCGGCCTCTCCGGAGCACAGACTTCTGCTCCGTCTACATCCCAGCCTGTGCACCCGAAGGGACCCAACAGCTGAGTCCCAGCCCCACTGCGGCAGAGGGCAGGGACCAGCACGCACACCCTCAAGTCTACATGAAGACCCTCGCCGAGACTGTCGCCAGCACTTACCCCTGGATCACCCCGGCCCTGGGCGACGGATGGGGGTCTGGGGCGCATGCCCCAGAGGCATGGAGGCAGAGAGGAGGCCAGCGGAAGTTAGAGGTCACTGGGACAGGCTTGTCTTCCCCTCCCTTCCAGCAGTGGCGGGCCCCAGTCCCCACCCCTCTCCCAGGCCCCCGGTCTGGTGGCACCATGGCCACAAAGGGCAGCGAGGGTGCGTGCCCGACGCCTCGGTGCCTCGTGGTACCTCAACCCACTTGGTCGAGTGGCAGCTGCACCGCATCGCCGAGGGGCCGCGGCAGGGTGGAGTCCGTGGTACTGGCGGTGCCGGAGGGCGATGGAAAGTCTTAGACTAGGGACTGCTCTCCACCTTGCGCCCAGTGCCGCCCGCGCTCATTGCGAGTGACCGCTCCCTCGCCTCCAACTTCCAGCAACTTTCAACGCTGGTTCTCCACGTTGTGCACGCAGGCGCGGACAGCTGCCCACAGCACAATCCCGGCGTGGAACCCTGACGCGGCAGGCAATCAGAGAGCGCCGGCTGCACAGCGCCCCTCCCCCGTGCTGAGGGGCGGGGCAAAGGGAGGAGGCTCACGGAAGGTTGTAGCCTGAGGGCGCCTCCTGGGCCGAGTGGGATGCCTTTCTGGGGTGAAACTTTAGAAGGGTGTCGTTGCCCCTTCGCCCCTCCCTTTTTGCTCCCTGGAATGTCATGGCCATCCACCTCTCTCTAGGAGGGACAGCACGCAACCTAGGGGTGGGCAGTGGCCCCCCAAAAAAACAGCAAAGTGAGGGACGTCCAAAGCATTGCTGGGGACATTGGGGACCAAGCTTGGGCCTGGGAGGAGGGGAACGGTGAACCAAACCTAGCTGAAAAGCCCTTTTGTCTTCAAAACTGCTGTGTAAAAGCCCAAAGTGGAAAACAATCCCGTGGTCTGACCCTTTCAGTCCCCCTCCAGCTGCACCTCAGCCATCCAGGCGGAGCCAGGTGTTCCTGGGTTGGATGCCTGTGGTTGCGGGGAGATGGACTCACCTTTGTTGCGTTAAAATTTAGTTCTTTGGTAGCCACCCGCTCTTATTGAACGTCCTGCCTTCCTCCTCAAAGAGGTGGTTTCTAAGCATCCCTTCACCCCCTGAGCACAGTCACCCTCAGACTTTTGAATTCTGCATGTCCGCATACCTTCTGGGTGTTGAGGGAGGGTTATATACATGTGTAATTCATTTGCCCCAAACTTCATAAAAGTAATCCATTTGGGCTCTTTGAAAATGCAACATCAAGTTTTGTTCAGCAGACGTTTAGAAGAGGAATGCCACAGGAGGGTTCCTAATTCCCCTTGGGAGCTCAAGACTTAAGGGATTGGCAGTTTGTGATTTGGGTAAAAATAGTGTTTACTGGGAGTTTAACTACATGTTTTAATACTTTTGGTAGAATAGGTCAATAATAAAAAAGATTTTATTACATTCAGGACTGAATAAAGACTGTTAGAAAAAATACACAATGCCTTATTCTACTTAGTTTTGGATTATATACACCAACTCAGTATGCTCGCTCAGGGAAAATACCGAAATTTTAATTTTATGCGAATCGAAAAAAATCTAAATATTATCTAGGCACCCCAATGTTAAAAGCAAAATTGCTGTGAATATAATCTGTCAGAAAAAATATACAATGCCCTTTTGTACTCTGTTTTGGAGTATATACACCAATTCAATATGCTCTCTCATGTAAACTACCAAAATTCTAACTTTATGCGAATTGAAAAAAATCTAAATATTATCTAGGCACCCCAATGTTAAAAGGAAAATTGCTCTGAATATAATCTGTCATAAAAAATATACAATGCCCTTTTCTACTGTGTTTTGCAGTATATACACCAACTAGATATGCCCTCTCATGTAAAATACCGAAATTTTAATTTTACGCAAATCGAAAAAAATCTAAATAATATCTAGGCCTCCCACAGCTAAAAGAAAATGGCTCTGAATATAGTCTGTTAGTTAAAATATACAATACCTTATTCTACTCTGTTTTGGAGTATATACAGCAACTCCGTATGCTCTCTCATGTAAAATACAGAAATTCTAATTTTACCCGAATCGAAAAAATCTAAATACGATCTAGGCAACCCAATATTAAAAACAAAATTGCTCTGAATCAAATCTGTCAGAAAAAATATACAATGCCCTATTCTACTCTGTGTTGGAGTATATAAACCAACTCAATATGCTCTCTCATGTAAAATACCGAAATTCGAATTTTACGTGAATCGAAAAAAATCTAAATATTTTCTAGGCACCCGAATGTTAAAAGCAAAATTGCTCTGAATATATTCTGTCAGAAAAAATATACAATGCTTTTTTCTACACTGTTTTGTAGTATATACACCAACTCAGTATGCTCTCTCATGTAAAATACCGAAATTCTAATTTTACGTGAATCGAAAAAAATCTAAATAACATCTAGGTGCCACAAAGTTAAAATAAACTGGCTCTGAATATAGTCTGTTAGAAATAATATACAATGCCTTTTTCTACTCTATTTTGGAGTATATAAAACAACTCAGTATGCTCTCTCATGTAAAATACAGAAATCGTAATTTTACCCAAATCGAATAAATCTAAATGATTTCTAGGCACCCCAAGTTTAAAAACAAAATTGCTCTGAATATAATCTGTCAGAGAAAATATACAATGCCCTATTCTACTGTGTTTTGGAGTATATATACCAACTCCATATGCTCTCTCATGTTAAATACAGAAATTATATATTTAAGCGAATCGAAAAAAGTGTAAATATAATCTAGGCACCCAATATTAAAAGCAAAATTTCTACTAATATAATCTGTGAAAAAAATATACAATGCTTATTCTACTTGGTTTTGGAGTATATACGCCAACTCAGTATGCTCTCTCATGTAAAATACTAAAATTCTAATTTTACGGAAATCGAAGAAAATCTAAATAATATCTAGGCGCCCCAATGTTAAAAGAAAATGGTTCTCAATATAGTGTGTTAGAAAAAATATACAATGCCTCATTCTACTCTATTTTGGAGTATATACGCCAACTCAGTATGCTCTCTCATGTAAAATACCGTATTTCTAATTTTATGTGAATCAAAAATAATCTAAATTTTTTCAGGCACCCCAATGATAAAAGCAAAATTACTCTGAATATAATCTGTAAAGAAAAAATTTACAATGCCCTTTTCTACTATGTTTTGGTGTATGTACACCAACTCAATATGCTCTCTCATGTAAAATACCGAAATTCTAATTTTATGCGAATCGAAAAAAATCTAAAAAATGACTAGGCGCCCCAAAGTTAAAATAAAATGGCTCTGAATATAGTCTGTAAGAAAAATTATACAATGCCTTATTCTACTCTGTTTTGGAGTATATACACCAACTCCTTATGCTCTCTCAGGTAAAATAGAGAAATTCTATATTTAAGCGAATCGAAAAAAATCTAAATAATATCTAGGCACCCCAATGTTAAAAGCAAAACTTCTCTGAATATAATCTGTCAGAAAAAATATACAATGCTGTTTTCTACTCTGTTTTGTTGTATATACACCAACTCAATATGCTCTCTCATGTAAAATACCGAAATTCTAATTTTATGAGAATCGAAAAAAATCTAAATAATATCTAGGTGCCCCAAAGTTAAAAGAAAATGGCTCTGAGTATAGTCAGCTAGAAAAAAATATACAATGCCGTATTCTACTCCGTTTTGGAGTATATACACCAACTCAGTTTGCTCTCTCATGTAAAATACCGAAATTCTATTTTAACGTGAATCGAAAAAAATCTAAATAATATCTAGGTGCCCCAAAGTTAAAAGAAAATGGCTCTGTATGTAGACTGTTAGAAAAAATATACAATGCCTTATTCTACTTAGGTTTGGATTATATACACCAACTCAGTATGCTCGCTCAGGGAAAATACCGAAATTTTAATTTTATGCGAATCGAAAAAAATCTAAATATTATCTAGGCACCCCAATGTTAAAAGCAAAATTGCTGTGAATATAATCTGTCAGAAAAAATATACAATGCCCTTTTGTACTCTGTTTTGGAGTATATACACCAATTCAATATGCTCTCTCATGTAAACTACCAAAATTCTAACTTTATGCGAATCGAAAAAAATCTAAATATTATCTAGGCACCCCAATGTTAAAAGGAAAATTGCTCTGAATATAATCTGTCATAAAAAATATACAATGCCCTTTTCTACTGTGTTTTGCAGTATATACACCAACTAAATATGCCCTCTCATATAAAATACCGAAATTTTAATTTTACGCAAATCGAAAAAAATCTAAATAATATCTAGGCCTCCCACAGCTAAAAGAAAATGGCTCTGAATATAGTCTGTTAGTTAAAATATACAATACCTTATTCTACTCTGTTTTGGAGTATATACAGCAACTCCGTATGCTCTCTCATGTAAAATACAGAAATTCTAATTTTACCCGAATCGAAAAAATCTAAATACGATCTAGGCAACCCAATATTAAAAACAAAATTGCTCTGAATCAAATCTGTCAGAAAAAATATACAATGCCCTATTCTACTCTGTGTTGGAGTATATACACCACCTCCATATGCTCTCTCATGTAAAATACAGAAATTCTATATTTAAGCGAATCGAAAAAAATCTACATTTTATCTAGGCACCTTAATGTTAATAGAAAAATTGCTCTGAATATAATCTGTCAGAATAAATATACAATGCCTTACTCTACTCTGTTTTGGAGTATATACACCAACTCAATATGCTCTCTCATGTAAAATACCGAAATTCTAATTTTACGTAAATCGAAAAAAATCTAAATATTATCTAGGCAACCGAATAATAAAAGAAAAATTGCTCTGAATATAATCTGTCAGAAAAAATATACAATGTCCTTTTCTACTCTGTTTTGGAGTATATACACCAACTCAATATGTTCTCTCATGTAAAATACGGAAATTCTAATTTTACGTGAATTGAAAAAATCTAAGTGTTATCTAGGTGCCCCAAAATTAAAAGAAACCGTCTCTGAATATAGTCTCTAAGAAAAAATATACAATGCCTATTTCTACTCTTTTTTGGAGTATATACCCCAACTCAGTATGCTGTCGCATGTAAACTACCAAAATTCTAATTTTACGTGAATCGAAAAAAATCTAAATATTATCTAGGCACCCCAATGTTAAAAGGAAAATTGCTCTGAATAAAATCTGTCATAAAAAATATAAATTGCCCTTTTCTACTCTGTTTTGCAGTATATACACCAACTAAATATGCTCTCTCATGTAAAATACCAAAATTCTAATTTTACGCGAATCGAAAAAAATCTAAATAATATCTAGGCCTCCCACAGCTAAAAGAAAATGGCTCAGAATATAGTCTGTTAGGTAAAATATACAATACCTTATTCTACTCTGTTCTGGAGTAGATAAAGCAACTCCGTATGCTCTCTCATGTAAAATAGAGAAATTCTAATTTTACCCGAAACAAAAAAATCTAAATATGATCTAGGCACCTGAATATTAAAAACAAAATTGCTCTGAACAAAATCTGTCAGAAAAAATATACAATGCCATTTTCTACTCTGTTTTGTAGTATATACACCAACTCAATATGCTCTCTCATGTAAAATTCCGAAATTCTAATTTGGCGCGAATCGAAAAAAATCTAAATAATATCTAGGTGCCCAAAGTTTAAAGAAAATGGCTCTGAATATAATCTGTTAGAAAAAATATGCAGTGCCCTATTCTACTCTGTTTTGGAGTATATACACCAACTCCCTATGTTCTCTCATGTAAAATATAGAAATTCTAATTTTACCCGAATCAAAAAAATCTAAATATGATCTAGGCACCCCAATGTTAAAAGCAAAATTTCTCTGAATATAATCTGTAAAAAAAAATATACAATGCCCTATTCTACTCTGTTTTGGAGTATATACACCAACTCCATATTCTCTCTCATGTAAAATACGGAAATTCTATATTTAACAGAATCGAAAAAAATCTAAATATTATCTAGGCACCCCAATGTTAAAATAAAAATTGCGCTGAATATAATCTGTCAGGGAAAATATACAATGACCTATTCTACTCTGTTTTGGAGTATATACAACTACATATGCTCTCTCATGTAAAATACCGAAATTCTAATTTTACGTGAATCGAAAAAAATCTAAATAATATCTAGGCGCCCCAAAGTTAAAAGAAAATGGCTCTGAATATAGTCTGTTAGACAAAATTTACAATGCCTTATTCTACTTTGTTTTGGGGTATATACACCAACACACTTTGCTCTCTCATGTAAAATACAAAAATTCTACATTTACCCGAATCGAAAACATCTAAATATTATCTAGGCACCCCAATGTTAAAAACAAAATTGCTCTGAATATAATCTGTCAGAACAAATATACAATGCCCTATTCTAATCTATTTTGGATTATATACACCAACTCCATGTGCTCTCCCATGTAAAATAAAAAAATTCTATAATGAAGCGAATCGAAAAAAATCTAAATACTATCTAGGCACCGCAATGTTAAAAGCAAAATTGCTCTGAATATGGTCTGTCAGAAAAAATATACAACGCCCATTTTTACTCTGGTTTGGAGTATATACACCAACTCTATATGCTCTCTCATGAAAAATAATGGAATTCTACAGTTACGTAAATCGAAAAATAACTAAATAATATCTAGGCGCCCCAAAATTAAAATAAATTGGCTCTGAATATAGTCTCTTAGAAAAAATATACAATGCCTTATTCTACTCTGTTTTGGAGTATATACACCAACTCAGTATGCTCTCTCATGTAAAATACAGAAATTTTTATTTTACCCAAATTTAAAAAATCTAAATATTATCTAGCCACCCCAATGTTAAAAACAAAATTGCTCTGAATATAATCTGTCTGAAAAAATATACAATGGCCTATTCTACTCTTTCTTAGAGTATATAAAAAAACACCATATGCTCTCTCATATAAAATACAGAAATTCTATATTTAAGCGAATCGAAAAAAGTCTAAATATTATCCAGGTACTCCAATGTTAAAAGCAAAATTGCTCTGAATATAATCTGTGAAAGAAAAATTTACAATGCCCTTTTAAACTATGTTTTGGTGTATATACACAAACTCAGTATGCTCTGTCATGTAAAATACCGAAATTCTACTTTTATGTGAATCGAAAAAAATCTAAATATTATCTAGGCAACCGAATAATAAAAGTAAAATTGCTCTGAATATAATCTGACAGAAAAAATATACAATGTCCTTTTCTACTCTGTTTTGGAGTATATACACCAACTCAATATGTTCTCTCATGTAAAATACGGAAATTATAATTTTACGTGAATCGAAAAAATGTAAGTATTATCTAGGTGCCCCAAAATTAAAAGAAACCGTCTCTGAATATAGTCCCTAAGAAAAAATATACAATGCCTATTTCTACTCTTTTTTGGAGTATATACCCCAACTCAGTATGCTCTCTCATGTAAAATACCGAAATTTTAATTTTACCCTAATCGAAAAAAACTAAATATGATCTAGGCAACCCATGTTAAAAACAAAATTGCTGTGAATATCATCTGTCAGAAAAAATATACAATACGCTATTCTACTCTGCTTTGGACTATATACACCAACTCCATATGCTCTCTCATGTAAAATACTGAAATTCTATATTTAAGCGAATCGAAAAAAATCTAAATATTATATAGGCACCTTAATGTTAAAAGCAAAATTGCTCTGAATATACGCTGTCATAAAAAATATACAATGCCTTATTCTACTCTGTTTTGGAGTATATACACCAACTCAGTGTGCTCTCTGATGTAAAATACCGAAATTCTAATTTTACGCTAATCGAAAAAAATCTAAATAATATCTAGGCACCCAAAAGTAAAAAGAAAATGGCTATGAATATAGTCTGTTAGAAAAAATATACACTGCCTTATTCTACTCTGTTTTGGAGTATATACACCAACTCAGTGTGCTCTCTCATGTAAAATGCAGAAATTCTAATTTTACCCGAGTCAAAAAAATCTAAATATAATCTAGGCACCCCAATGATAAAAACAATATTGCTCTGTATATAGTCTGTAAGAAAAATTATACCATGCCATATTTTACTTTGTTTTGGAGTATATACACCAACTTGATATGTTCTCTCATGTAATATACAAAAACTCTATATTTAAGCGAATCGAAAAAAATCTAAATATTATCTAGGCACCCCAACGTTAAAAGCAAAATAGCTCTGAATATAATCTGTCAGAAAAAAATATACAATGCTTTTTTCTACTATGTTTTGTAGTATATACACCAACTCAAAATGCTCTCTCATGTAAAGTATCGAAATTCTAATTTTACGTGAATCGAAAAAAATCTAAGTAATATCTAGGCACCCCAAAGTTAAACAAAAATGGCTCTGAATATAGCCTGTTAGAAAAAATATACAATGCCTTATTGTACTCTGTTTTGGATTACATACACCAACTCCATATGCTCTCTCATGTAAAATAACGAAATTCTTATTTCACGTGAATCGAAAAAAATCTAAATATTATCTAGGCAACCCAGTGTTAAAAGCAAATTTTCTCTGAATATAATCTGTCAGAAAAAATATACAATGCCCTTTTCTACTCTGTTTTGGAGTACATACACCAACTTTATATGCTCTCTCATGTAAAATACAGAAATTCTATATTTAAGCAAATCGAAAATAATCTAAATATTATCTAGGCACCCCAATGTTAAAAACAAAATTGCTCTGAATACAATCTGTCAGAGAAAATATACAATGCCCTATTCTACTCTGTCTTGGAGTATATACACCAACTCAATATGCTCTCTCATGTAAAATATCGAAATTCTAATTTTACGTGAATCGAAATAAATCTAAATAATATCTAGGCACCCCAACGTTAAAAGAAAATTTCTCTGAATATAGTCTGTTAAAGAAATATACATTGCCTTATTCTACTCTGTTTTGGAGTATATACACCTTCTCAGTATGCTCTCTCATGTTAAATAACAAAATTCTAATTTTTCGCAAAACGAAAACAATCTAAGTAATATCTAGGCGCCCCGAAGATAAAAGAATATGGCTCTGAATATAATCTGTTAGAAAAAATACACAATGCCTTATTCTACTCTGTTTTGGAGTATATAAACCAACAAAGTATGCTCTCTCATGTAAAATACAGAAATTCTAATTTTACCCAAATTGAAAAAATCTAAATATTATCTAGGCACCTCAATGTTAAAAAAAAAATTGCTCTGAATATAATCTGTCAGAAAATATATACAATGCCCTATTCTACTTTCCTTTGGAATATGTACACCAACACCATATGCTCTCTCATATAAAATATAGAAATTCTAGATTTAAGTCAATCGAAAAAAATCTAAATATTATCCAGGTACTCCAATGTTAAGAGCAAAATTGCTCTGAATATAATCTCTGAGAGAAAATACACAATGCCCTATTCTACTCTGTGTTGGAGTATATACACCAACTCAATATGCTCTCGCATGTAAAATACCGAAATTCTAATTTTATGCGAATCGAAAAAAATCTAAATAATGTCTAGGCGCCCGAAAGTTAAAGGAAATGGCTCTGAATATAGTCTGTTAGAAAAAATATACAATGCCTTATTCTACTTTTTTTTGGAGAATACAAACCAACGCAGTATGCTCTCTCATGTAAAATACCGAAATTCTAATTTTACCCAAATCAAAAAAATCTGAATATTATCTAGGCACTTCAATGTTAAAAGAAAAATTTCTCTGAATATAATCTGTGAGAAAAAATATACAATGCCCTATTCTACTCTATTTTGGAGTATATACACCAACTCCATATGCTCTCTCATGTAAAATACAGAAATCCTCTATTTAAGCAAATCGAAAAAATCCTAAATATTATCTAGGCACTTCAATGTTAAAAGAAAAATTTCTCTGAATATAATCTTTCAGAAAAGATATACAATGCCCTATTCTACTCTGTTTTGGAGTATATACCCCAACGCCATATGCTCTCTCATGTAAAATAGAGAAATTCTATATTTACCTGAATCGAAAAAATCTAAATATTATCTAGGCACCCCAATGTTAAAAACAAAATTTATCTGAATATAATTTGTCAGAAAAAATATAAAATTCCCTATTCTCTTCTGTTTTGGAGTATATACACCAACTCCATATGCTCTCTCATGTAAAATACAGAAATTCTATATTTAAGCGAATTGAAATAAATCTAAAAAATATCTAGGCACCCCAATGTATTAACCAAAATTGCTCTGAATATAATCTGTCAGAAAAAATATACAATGCCCTTTTGAACTCTGGTTTGAAGTATATAAACCAACTCAATATGCTCTCTCATGTAAAATACCGAAATTCTAACTTTACGTGAATCGAAAAAATCTAAATATTTTCTAGGCACCCGAATGTTAAAAGCAAAATTGCTCTGAATATAATCTGTCAGAAAAAATATACAATGCTTTTTTCTACACTGTTTTGTAGTATATACACCAACTCAGTATGCTCTCTCATATAAAATACCGAAATTCTAATTTTACGTGAATCAAAATAATCGAAATATTAACTAGGCAACCGAATGTTAAAAGCAAAATTTCTCTGAATATAATCTGTCAGAAAAAATATACAATGCTTTATTCTACTCTGTTTTGAAGTATATATACCAACTCAGTATGCTCTCTCATGTAAAAAACCGAAATTCTAATTTTACACGAATTGAAAGAAATCTAAATAATATGTAGGTGCCCCAAAGCTAAAAGAAACTGGCCCTGAATATAGTCTGTTAGAGAAAATATACAATGCCTTATTCTACTCTGTTTTGCAGAATATACACCAACTCAATATGCTCTCTCACCTAAAAAACCGAAATTCTAATTTTACGTGAATCGAAAAAAATCTAAATAATATCTAGGCGCCCCAAAGTTAAAAGAAACTGGCTCTGAATATAATCTGTTAGGGAAAATATACAATGCCTTATTCTACTCTGTTTTGCAGTATATACACCAATTCAATATGCTCTCTCACCTAAAAAACCGAAATTCTACTTTTAGGCGAACCGAAAAAAATCTAAATAATATCTAGGCACACCAAAGTTAAAAGAAACTGGCTCTGAATATAGTCTGTTAGAGAAAATATACAATGCCGTATTCTACTCTGTTTGGGAGTATATACACCAACTCAGTATGCTCTCTCATGTAAAATACAGAAATTCTAATTTTACCACAATCTAATAAATCTAAATGTTTTCTAGGCACCAAAATGTTAAAAACAAAATTGCTCTGAATATAATCTGTCAGAAAAAATATACAATGCCCTATGCTACTCTGTTTTGGAGTATATAAACCAACAAAGTATGCTCTCTCATGTAAAATACAGAAATTCTATATTTAAGGGAATCGAAAAAAATCTAAATATTATCTAGGCACCCCAAAGTTAATAGAAAATGGCTCTCAATATAGTCTGTTAGAAAAAATATACAATGCCTTATTCTACTCTGTTTTGCAGTATATACACCAACTCAGTATGCTCTCTCATGTAAAATACAGAAATAATAATATTACGCGAATCGAAAAAATCTAAATATAATCTACGCACTTCAATGTTAAAAACAAAATTGCTCTGAATATAGTCTATCAGAAAAAATATACAATGCCATATTCTACTGTGTTTTGGAGTATATACACCAACTCCATATGCTCTCTCATGTAAAATACCGAAATTTGAATTTTACGCGAATAGAAAAAATTATAAATAATATCTAGGCACCCGAAAGCTAAAAGAAAATGGCTCTGAAATTAGTCTGTTAGAAAAAATATACAATGCCCTATTCTACTCTCTTGGAGTATATACACCAACTCAGTATGCTCTCTCATGTAATATATTGTATTTCTAATTTTACGTGCATCAAAAATAATCTAAATTTTTTAGGCACCCCAATGTTAAAAGCAAAATTACTCTGAATATAATTTGTCAGAAAAAATATACAATGCCGTTTTCTACTCTGTTTTGGAGTATATACACCAACTAAATATGCTCTCTCATGTAAAATACCGAAATTCTAATTTTACGCGAATCGGAAAAAATCTAAATAATATCTAGGCGCCCCAAAGTTAAAAGAAAATGGCTCTGCATATAGTCTGTTAGAAAAGATATACAATGCCTTATTCTACTCTGTTCTGGGGTATATACACCAACTCAGTATGCTCTCTCATGTAAAATACAGAAATTCTATATTTAAGCGAATCGAAAAAAAATCTAAATATTATCTAGGCACCTCAGTGTTTAAAGCAAAATTGCTCTGAATATAATCTGTCAGAAAAATTATACAACGCCCTATTCTACTCTGTTTTGGAATATATGCACCAACTCCATATGCTCTCTCATGTAAAATACAGGAATTCTATATTTAAGCGAATCGAAAAAAATCTAAATATTATCTAGGCACCCCAATGTTAAAAGGAAAATTGCTCTGAATATAATCGGTCAGAAAAAATATACAATGCCTTATTCTACCCTGTTTTGGAGTATATACACTAACTCAGTGTGCTCTCTCATGTAAAATACCAAAATTCAAATTTTACGTGAATTGAAAAAAATCTAAATATTATCTAGGCACCCGAATGTTAAAAGCAAAATTGCTCTGAATATAATCTGTTCAGACAAAAATATGCAATGCCCTTTTCTACTCTTTTCTGGATTATATTCACCAACTCAATATGCTCTCTAATGTAAAGAACCGAAATTCTAATTTTATGCGTATTGAAAAAAATCTAAATAATATCTAGGCGAAAAATTTTAAATATTATCTAGGCATCCGAATGTTAAAAGCAAAATTGCTCTGAACATAATCTCT
The DNA here is from genome assembly GCF_049354715.1 of Callithrix jacchus. Lineage (NCBI taxonomy): Eukaryota > Metazoa > Chordata > Mammalia > Primates > Cebidae > Callithrix > Callithrix jacchus. The sequence goes on from NC_133513.1 coordinate 107,700, forward strand.
TCAGAGAAAATATACAATGCCCTTTTCTACTCTGTTTTGGAATATATACACCAACTCAATATGCTCTCTCATGTAAAAAAACGAAATTCTAATTTTACGCGAATCAAAAAAAATCTAAATAATATCTAGGCGCCCCAAAGTTAAAAGAAACTGGCTCTAAATATAGTCTGTTAGAGAAAATATACAATGCCTTATTCTACTCTGTTTTGCAGTATATACACCAACTCCATATGCTCTCTCACATAAAAAAACGAAATTCTAATTTTACACGAATCGAAAAAAATCTAAATAATATCTAGGCGTCTCAAAGTTAAAAGAAACCGGCTCTGAATATAGTGTGTTAGGGAACATATACAATGCCTTATTCTACTCTGTTTTGGAGTATATACACCAACTCATTATGCTCGTTCATGTAAAATACATAAATTCTAATTTTACCCGAATTGAAAAAATCTAAATATTATCTAGGCACCCCAATGTTAAAAACAAAATTTCTCTGAATATAATTTGTCAGAAAAAATATAAAATTCCCTATTCTCTTCTGTTTTGGAGTATATACACCAACTCCATATGCTCTCTCATACAAAATACAGAAAATCTATATTTAACGGAATCGACACAAATCTAAATATGATCTAGGCACCCCAATGTTAAAAGCAAAATTGCTCTGAATATAATCTGTCAGAAAAAATATACAATGCCTTATTCTACTCGGTTTTGGAGTATATACACCAACTCAGTATGCACTCTCATGTAAAATACCAAAATTCTAATTTTACGTGAATCGAAAAAAAATCTAAGTAATATCTAGGCACACCAACGATAAAAAAAAAATTGCTCTGAATATAATCTGTCAGAGAAAATATACAATGCCCTATTCTACTCTGTTTTAAAGTATATACACCAACTCCATATGCTCTCTCATGTAAAATACAAAAATTCTACATTTAAGCGAATCGAAATAAATCTAAATATTATCTAGGCACCCGAATGTATTAACCAAAATTGCTCTGAATATTATCTGTCAGAAAAAATATATAAAGCCCCGTTCTACTCTGTTTTGGAGTATATACACCAACTCAATATGCTCTCTCATGTAAAATACCGAAATTCTAATTTTACGTGAATCGAAAAAAATCTAAATAATATCTAGGCGCCCCAAAGTAAAAGAAACTGGTTCTTAATATAGTCTGTTAGAAATAATATACAATGCCTTTTTCTCCTCTGTTTTGGAGTATATAAACCAACTCAGGATGCTCTCTCATGTAAAATACAGAAATTCTAATTTTACCCGAATCGAATACATCTAACTGTTTTCTAGGCACCCCAATTTTAAAAACAAAATTGCTCTGAATATAATCTGTCAGAGAAAATATACAATGCCCTATTCTACTGTGTTTTGGAGTATATACACCAACTCCATATGCTCTCTAATGTAAAATACTGAAATTCTATATTTAATCGAATCGAAAAAATCTAAATATAATCTAGGCACCCCAATATTAAAAGCAAAATTTCTATTAATATAATCTGTCAAAAAATATACAATGCCCTTTTCTACTTTGTTTTGGATTATATACACCAACTCAATATGCTCTCTCATATAAAATACTGAAATTCTAATTTTCCAGAAATCGAAGGAAATCTAAATAATATCTAGGCACCCCAATGTTAAAAGAAAATGGTTCTGAATATAGTCCGTTAGAAAAAATATACAATACCTTATTCTACTCTGTTTGGGAGTATATACACCAACTCAGTATGTTCTCTCATGTAAAATACCGAAATTCAAATTTTACGTTAATCGAAAAATTTTAAATATTATCTAGGCATCCAAATGTTAAAAGCAAAATTGCTCTGAATATAATCTGTCATAAAAAATATAAAATGCCCTTTTCTACTCTGTTTTGGAGTATATAAACCAACTCAAAATGCTCTCTCATGTAAAATACCGAAATTCGAATTTTACGTGAATCGAAAAAAATCTAAATAATATTGAGGAGCCCAAAAGCAAAAAGCAAATGGCTGTGAATATAGTCTGTTATAAAAAATATACAATGCCTTATTCTACTCTGTTTTGGAGTATATACACCAACTCAGTTTGCACTCTCATGTAAAATACCTAAATTCTAATTTTACGTGAATCAAAAAAAATCTAAATATTATCCAGGCACCATAATGGTAAAAGCAAAATTGCTCTGAATATACACTGTCAGAGAAAATATACAATGCCTTATTCTACTCTGTTGTGGAGTATATAAAACAACTCAGTATGCTCTCTCATGTAAACTACCGAAATTCTAATTATATGTGAATCGAAAAAAATCTAAATATTATTTAGGCACACTAATGGTATCAGCAATATTGCTCTGAATATACACTGTCAGAAAAAATATACAATGCCCTTTTCTACCCTTTTTTGGGGTATATACACCAACTGAATATGCTCTCTAAAGTGAAATACCGAAATTCTAAATTTACGTGAATCGAAAAAAATCTAAATATAATCTAGGAAACCCAATGTTAAAAACAAAATTTCTCTGAATATACTCTGTCAGAAAAAATATACAATGCCCTATTCTACTCTGTTTTGGAGTATATACACCAACTCCATATGCTCTCTCATGTAAAATACAGAAATTCTATATTTAAGCAAATTGAAAAAAAATCTAAATATAATCTAGGAACCCCAATATTAAAAACAAAATTGCTCTGAATATAATCTGTCAGAAAAAATATACAATGCCTTATTCTACTCTGTTTTAAAGTATATACACCAACTCAGGATGCTCTCTCATGTAAAATAACGAAATTCTAATTTTACGTGAATCGAAAAAATCTAAATATTATCTAGGCAACCGAACGTTAAAAGCAAAATTGCTCTGAATATAATCTGTCAGTAAAAATATATAATGCCCTTTTCTACTCTGTTTTGGAGTATACACACGAACTCAATATGCTCTCTCATGTAAAAAAGAGAAATTCTAATTTTACGTGAATCGATAATAATCTAAATATATCTAGGCACCCCAAAGCTAAAAGAAAATGGCTCTGAAAATAGTCTGTTAGAGAAAATATACAATGCCCTATTCTACTCTCTTGGAGTATATACACCAACTCAGTATGCTCTCTCATGTAAAATAACTTAATTCTAAATTAAGTGAATCAAAAATAATCTAAATATTATCCAGGCACCACAATGTTAAAAGCAAAATTACTCTGAATATAATCTGTTCAGAGAAATATACAATGTTCTTTTCTACTTTGTTTTGGAGTATATGCACCAACTCCATATGCTCTCTCATGTAAAATACACAAATTCTATATTTAAGCGAATCGAAAAAAATCTAAATATTATCCAGGCGCCCCAATGTGAAAAGCAAAATTGCTCTGAATATAATCTGTTCATAAAAAATATACAATGTTCTTTTCTACTCTGTTTTAAATTATATACACCAAGTCAATATGCTCTCTCATGTAAAAAACCGAAATTCTAATTTTACGCGAAACGAAAAAAATCTAAATAATATCTAGGCTCCACAAAGTTAAAAGAAACTGGCTCTGAATATAGTCTGTTAGAGAAAATATACAATGCCTTATTCTACTCTGTTTTGCAGTATATACACCAACTCAATATGCTCTCGCACGTAAAAAACCGAACTACTAATTCTACGCGAATCGAAAAAAATCTAAATAATATCTAGCAGCCCCAAAGTTAAAAAAAACTGGCTCTGAATATAGTCTGTTAGAGAAAAAACAATGCCTTATTCTACTCTGTTTTGCAGTATATACACCAAGTCAGTATGCTCTCTCATGTAAAATACAGAAATTCAAATTTTACCAGAATCTAATAAATCTAAATGTTTTCTAGGCAACCCAATGTTAAAAAAAAATTGCTCTGAATATAATCTGTCAGAAAAAATATACAATGCCCTTTTCTACTTTGTTTTGGAGTATATACACCAACTCAATATGCCCTCCCATGTAAAATAACGAAATTCTAATTTTACCCGAATCGAAATAATCTAAATATATTCTAGGCTACCCAATGTTAAAAGCAATATTTCTCTGAATATAATCTGACATAAAAAATACAAAATGCCCTTTTCTACTCTCTTTTTTTGTATATACACCACCTCAATATGCTCTATCATGTAAAATACAGAAATTCAAAATTTACGTGAATCCAAAAAAATCTAAATAATATCTAGGCGCCCCAAAGTTAAAAGAAAATTGCTCTGAATATAGTCTGTTAGAAAAAATATACAATGCCTTATTCTTCTCTGTTTTACAGTATATACACCAACTCAGTATGCTCTCTCATGTAAAATACAGAAATTATAATATTACCGGAATCGAAAAAACCTAAATATTCTCTAGGCACCCAAATGTTAAAAACAAAATTGCTCTGCATATAATCTCTTAGAAAAAATATACAATGCCCTTTTCTACACTGTTTTAAAGTATATACAACAACTCAATATGCTCTCTCATGTAAAATACCGAAATTCAAATTTTAAATTAGTCGAAAATAAACTAAATAATATATAGGCGCCCCAAAGGTAAAAGAAAATGGCTCTGAGTATAGTCTCTTAAAAAAAATACACAATGCCTGATTCTATTCTGTTTTGGAGTATATAAACAAACTCAGTATGCTCTCCCTCATAAAATACAGAAATTCTAATTTTACCCTAATAGAAATAATCTAAATATTATCTAGGCACCCCAATGTTAAAAACAAAACTGCTCTGAATATAATCTGTCTGACAAAATATACAATGCCCTATTCTACTCTGTTTTGGAGTATATTCACCAACATCATATGCTCTCTCCTGTAAAATACAGAAATTCTATATTTAGCGAATCGAAAAAAATCTAAATATTATCTAGGCACCACAATGTTAAAAACAAATTGCGCTAAATATAATCTTTGAGAAAAAATATACAATGCCCTAATCTAATCAGTTTTTACGTATATACACCAACTCCATATGTTCTCTCAGGTAAAATACAGAAATTGTATATTTAAGCGAATCGAAAAAAATCTAAATATTATCTAGGCAACACAATGTTAAAAAAAATATTTCTCTGTGTATAATCTGTCAGAGAAAATATACAATGCCTTTTTCTACTCTGCTTTGTAGTATATACACCAACTCCATATGCTCTCTCATGTAAAATACAAAAATTCTAATTTTACCCAAATCGAAAAAATCTAAATATTATCTAGGCACCCCAATGTTAAAAACAAAATTGCTCTGAATATAATCTGTCAGAAAAAATATACAATGCCCGATTCTTCTCTGTTTTGGACTATACACCAACTCCATATGCTCTCTCATGTAAAATACAGAAATTCTATATTTAAGAGACTCGAAAAAAATCTAAATATTATCTAGGCACCCCTATGTTACAAAAAAAAATTCCTCTGAATATAACCTGTCAGAACAAATATACAATGCCCTATTCTACTCTGTTTTGGAGCATATACAACAACTCTGTATGCTCTCTCATGTAAAATACCGAAATTCTTATTTTAAGTGAATCCATAAGTTTCTAAATATTATCTAGGCACTGCAATGTTAAAATCAAAATTGCTCTTAATAAAATCTGTCAGAAAAAATGTACAATGCCCTTTTCTACTCTGTTTTGTAGGATATACACCAACTTCATATGCTCTCTCATGTAAAATACAGAAATTCTTATTTTCCGAGAATCGAGAAAAATCTAAATATTATCTAGGCACCCCAATGTTAAAAAAAAATTGCTCTGAATATAATATGTCCGAAAAATATACAATGCCCTTTTCTACTCTGTTTTGTAGTTTATACACCAACACAATATGCTGTCATGTAAAATACAGAAATTCTAATTCTACCTGAATCAAAAAAATCTAAATATTATTTAGTCAACCCAATGTTAAAAACAAAATTGCTCTGAATATAATCTGTCAGAAAAAATATACAATTTCTTATTCTACACTGTTTTGGAGTATATACACAAACTCAATATGCTCTCTCATGTAAAATACAGAAATTCTATATTTAAGCGAATCAAAAGAAATCTAAATATTATCTAGGCACCCCAATGTTAAAAGCAAAATTGCTCTGAATATAACCTGTCAGAAAAAATATACAATGACCTATTCTACTCTGTTTTGGAGTATATACACCAACTCCATATGCTCTCTCATGTAAAATACAAAAATTCTGTATTTAAGCGAATGGAAAAAAATATAAAAATTATCTAGGCACCCCAATGTTAAAAGCAAAATTGCTCTGAATATAATCTCTCATAAAAAATAGACAATGCCTTTTACGACTCTGTTTTGTAGTATATACACCAAGTAAATATGCTCTCTCATGTAAAATACCAAAATTCTGATTTTACGTAAATCAAAAAAAATCTAAATAATATCTAGGCGCCCCAAAGTTAAAAGAAAATGGCTCTGAATATAGTCTGTTAGAAAAAATATACAATGCCTTATTCTACTCTGTTTTGGAGTATATACACCAACTCAGTATGCTCTCTCATGTAAAATACAGAAATTCTAATTTTACGCGAATCGAAAAAAATCTAAATATTATCTAGGCACCCTAATGTTAAAAACAAAACTGCTCTGAATATAATCTGTCAGAAAAATTATACAATGCCCTATTCTACTTTGTTTTGGAGTATATACACCAACTCAGTATGCTCTCTCATATAAAATACAGAAATTCTATATTTAAGTGAATCGAAAAAAATCTAAATATTATCTAGGCACCCCAATGTTAAAAACAAAATTTCTCTGAATATAATCTGTCAGAGAAAATATACAATGCCCTATTCTACTCTGTTTTGGAGTATATACAACAACTCTGTATGCTCTCTCATGTAAAATACCGAAATTCTTATTTTAAGTGAATCCATAAGTTTCTAAATATTATCTAGGCACCGCAATGTTAAAATCAAAATTGACCTTAATAAAATCTGTCAGAAAAAATGTACAATGCCCTTTTCTACTCTGTTTTGTAGGATATACACCAACTCCATATGCTCTCTCATGTAAAATACAGAAATTCTAATTTTCCTAGAATCGAGAATAATCTAAATATTATCTAGGCCATCCAATGTTAAAAAAAAAATTGCTCTGAATATAATATGTCCGAAAAATATACAATGCCCTTTTCTACTCTGTTTTGTAGTTTATACACGAACACAATATGCTCTGTCATGTAAAATACAGAAATTCTAATTCTACCCAAATGAAAAAAATCTAAATATTATTTAGTCTACCCAATGTTAAAAACAAAATTTCTCTGAATATAATCTGTAAGAAAAAATATACAATTCCTTATTCTACACTGTTTTGGAGTATATACACAAACTCAATATGCTCTCTCATGTAAAATACCGAAATTCTATATTTAAGCGAATCGAAAGAAATCTAAATATTATCTAGGCACCCCAATGTTAAAAGCAAAATTGCTCTGAATATAAACTGTCAGAAAAAATATACAATGCCCTATTCTATTCTGTTTTGGAGTATATACACCAACTCCATATGCTCTCTCATGTAAAATACAAAAATTCTGTATTTAAGCGAATTGAAAAAAATCTAAAAATTATCTAGGCACCCCAATGTTAAAAGCAAAATTTCTCTGAATATAATCTGTCAGAAAAAATATACAATGCCTTTTACGACTCTGTTTTGTAGTATATACACCAAGTAAATATGCTCTCTCATGTAAAATACCGAAATTCAGATTTTACACGAATCAAAAAAAATCTAAATAATATCTAGGCGCCCCAAAGTTAAAAGAAAATGGCTCTGAATGTAGTGTGTTAGAGAAAATATACAATGCCTTATTCTACTCTGTTTTGGAGTATATACACCAACTCAGTATGCTCTCTCATGTAAAATACAGAAATTGTAATTTTACGTGAATCGAAGAAAATCTAAATATTATCTAGGCACCCGAATGTTAAAACCAAAATTGCTCTGAATATAATCTGTCAGAAAAAATATACAATGCCCATTTCTACTCTGTTTTAAAGTATAAAAACCAACTTAATATGCTCTCCCTTATAAAATACAGAAATTCTATATTGAAGCGAATCGAAAAGATCTAAATATTATCTAGGCACCCCAATGTTAAAAAAAAATTGCTCTGAATATCATCTGTCAGAAAAAATATACAATGCCCTTTTCTACTTTGTTTTGGAGTATATACACAAACTCAGTATGCTCTCTCATGTAAAATACAGAAATTCTAATTTTACGTGAATCGAAAAAAATCTAAATATTATATAGGAACCGCAATGTTTAAAGCAAAATTGCTCTGAATATAATCTGTCTTACCAAATATACAATGTCCTTGTCTAGTCTGTTTTGGAGTGTATACACCAACTCTATATGCTCTCTCATGTAAAATACCGAAATTCTTATTTTATGCGAATCTAAAGAAATCTAAATAATATCTAGGCACCCCAATGATAAAAACAAAACTACTCTGAATATTATCTGTCAGAAACATTATACAATGCCCTATTTTACTCTGTTTCGGGGTATATAAAACAACTCCATATGCTCTCTCATGTAAAATACCGAAATTCTAATTTTACGTGAATCGAAAAAAATCTAAATATTATCTAGGCGCCCCAAAGTTAAAAGAAAATGGCTCTGAATATAGTCTGTTAGAAAAATATACAATGCCCTATTCTACTCTGTTTTGGAGTATATACACCAACTCAGTGTGCTCCCTCATGTAAAATACTGAAATTCTAAATTTTCCCGAAACGAAAAAATCTAAATATTATCTAGGCAACCCAATGTTAAAAAAAAAAAAATGCTCGAAATATAATCAGTCAGAAAAAATATACAATGCCCTATTCTACTCTGTTTTCGAGTATCTACACCAACTCAGTATGCTCTCTCATGTAAAATACAGAAATTCTATATTTAAGCAAATCGAAAAAAATCTAAATATTATCTAGGCACCACAATGTTAAAAGCAAAATTGCTCTAAATATAGTTTGTCAGAAAAAATATACACTGCGATTTTCTACTCTGCTTTGTAGTATATTCATCAACTCAATATGCTCTCTCATGTAAAATACAGAAATTCTAATTTTAAACAAATCGAAAAAATCTAAATATAATCGAGGCACCCTATGTGAAAAACAAAATTGCGTTGAATATAATCTGTCGGAAAAAATATAGAATGCCCTATTCTACTCTGTTTTGAAGTATATACACCAACTCCATATGCTCTCTCATGTAAAATACAGAAAGTCTATATTTAAGCGAATCGAAAGAAATCTAAATATTATCTAGGCACCCCAATGCTAAAAACAAAATTGCTCTGAATATAAACTGTCAGAAAACATATACAATTCCCTATTCTACTCTGTTTTGGAGTATATACACCAACTCAGTGTGCTCCCTCATGTAAAATACTGAAATTCTAAATTTTCCCGAAACGAAAAAATCTAAATATTATCTAGGCAACCCAATGTTAAAAAAAAAAAAATGCTCGAAATATAATCAGTCAGAAAAAATATACAATGCCCTATTCTACTCTGTTTTCGAGTATCTACACCAACTCAGTATGCTCTCTCATGTAAAATACAGAAATTCTATATTTAAGCAAATCGAAAAAAATCTAAATATTATCTAGGCACCACAATGTTAAAAGCAAAATTGCTCTAAATATAGTTTGTCAGAAAAAATATACACTGCGATTTTCTACTCTGCTTTGTAGTATATTCATCAACTCAATATGCTCTCTCATGTAAAATACAGAAATTCTAATTTTAAACAAATCGAAAAAATCTAAATATAATCGAGGCACCCTATGTGAAAAACAAAATTGCGTTGAATATAATCTGTCGGAAAAAATATAGAATGCCCTATTCTACTCTGTTTTGGAGTATATACACCAACTCCATATGCTCTCTCATGTAAAATACAGAAATTCTATCTTTAAGAGAATCGAAAATATCTAAATATTATCTTGGCACCCTAATGTTAAAAACAAAATTCCTCTGAATATAATATGTAAGAAAAAATATACAATGCCCTTTTCGACTCTGTTTTGGAGAATATACACCAACTGCATATGCTCGCTCATGTAAAATTGAGAAATTCTGTATTTAAGCGAATCGATAAAAGTCTAAATATTATCGAGGCACCCCAATGTTAAAAGAAAAATTTCTCTGAATATAAACTGTCAGAAAAAACATACAATGCCATTTTCTACTCTGTTTTTTAGTTTATACACCAAATCAATATGCTCTCATATAAAATACCGAAATTCTAATTTCACGTGAATCGAATAAAATCTAAATATTATCTAGACACCCCTATGTTAAAAGCAAAATTGCTCTGAATATAATGTGTCAGAAAAAATATACAATGCCCTTTTCTACTCTGTTTTGGATTATATACAGCAATTCAATATGCTCTCTCATGTAAAACACAGATATTCTATATTTAAGCGAATCGAAAAATATCTAAATAATATCTAGGAGCCTCAAAGTTAAAAGAAAATGGCTCTGAATATAGTCTGTTTGAGAAAATTTACAATGCCTTCTTCTACTCTGTTTTGGAGTATATACACCAACTCAGTATGCTCTCTCGTGTACAATACAGAAATTCTGATTTTACCCGAATCGAAAAAATCTAAATATTATCAAGGTACCCCAAAGTTAAAAACAAAACTGCTCTGAATATAAACTCTCAGAAAAAATATACAATGACCTATTCTACTCTTATTTGGAGAATATACACCAACTCCATATGCTCACTCATGTAAAATACAGAAATTCTAATTTTACCCGAATCAAAAAAATCTAAATATTATCAAGGCACCCCAGTGTTAAAAACAATATTGCTCTGAATATAATCTGTCAGAAATAATATACAATGCCCTATTCTACCTTTTTTTGGAGTATACACACCAACTCCATATGCTATCTAATAGAAAATACATAACTTCAATATATAAGCGAATCGAAAAAAATCTAAATATTATCTAGGCACCCCAATGTAAAAAGCAAAATTTCTCAGAATATAATCTGTCATAAAAAATATACAATGCCCTTTTCCACTCTGTTTTGGAGTATATACACCAACTCAGTATGCTCTCTCATGTAAAATACCAAAATTCTAATTTTACATGAATTGAAAATAATCTAAATATTATCTAGGCACCCCAATATGAAAAGCAAAATTGCTCTGAATATAATCTGTCTGACAAAATATACAATGCCCTATTCTACTCTGTTTTGGAGTATATACACCAATGCAGTATGCTCTCTCATGTAAAATAGCGAAATTCTAATTTTACCCGAATCGAATAAATCTAAATATTATGTAGGCAACCAAATGTTAAAAGCAATATTGCTCTGAACATAATCTGACAGAAAAAATATAAAACTCCCTTTTCTACTCTCTTTTGTAATATATACACCACCTCAATATGCTCTCTCACGTAAAATACAGAAGTTCGAAATTTACATGAATTGAAAAAAATCTAAATAATATCTAGGCGCCCAAAAGTTAAAAGAAAATGGCTATGAATACAGTCTGTTAGAAAAAATATACAATGCCTTATTCTTCTCTGTTTTAAAGTATATACACCAACTCAGTATGCTCTCTTATGTAAAATACTGAAATTATAATATTACCGGAATTGAAAAAATCTAAATATTATCTAGGCACCCCAATGTTAAAAAAAAATTGCTCTGAACATATCTGTCATAAAAAATATACAATGCCCTATTCTACTCTGTTTTGGAGTATATACACCAACTTCATATGCTCTCTCATGTAAAATACAGAAATTCTATATTTAGCGAATCAAAAAAAATCTAAATATAATCTAGGCACCCCAATGTTAAACACAAAATTGCTCTGAATATAATCTGTCAGAAAAAATATACAATGCCCTATTCTAATCGGTTTTTGCATATATACACCAAATCCATATGCTCTCTCATGTAAAATACAGAAATTCTATATTTAAGTGAATCGAGAAAATGTAAATATTATCTAGGCACCCCAATGTTGAATACAATATTGTTCTGAGTATAATTTGTCAGAGACAATATACAATGCCCTTTTCTACTCTGTTTTGTATTATATACACCAACTCAATATGCTCTTTCATGAAAAATACAATAATTCTAATTTTACATGAATCGAAAATATCTAACTATTATCACAGCACCCCAATGTTAAAAACAAAACTGCTCTGAATATAATCTGTCAGAAAAAATATACAATGACCTATTCTACTCTATTTTGGAGTATATACACCAACTCCACATGCTCTCTAATGTAAAATACAAAAATTCTAATTTCACCCGAATCGAAAAACTCTAAAAATTATCTAGGCACCCCAATGTTAAAAGCAAAATTGCTCTTAATATAATCTGTCAGAAAAAATATACAATTCCCTATTCTACTCTGCTTTAAAGTATATACACCAACTCAATATGCTCGCTCATGTAAAATACAGAAATTCTAATATTAAGTGAATGGAAAAAAACCTAAAGAATATCTAGGCACCCCAAAGGTAAGAGAAAATGGTTCTGAATATAGTCTGTAAGATAAGAAAAACAATGCCTTACTCTACTCTGTTTTGGAGAATATACAGCAACTCAGTATGCTCTCTCATGTAAAATACCGAAATTCTAATTATACGCGAATTGAAAAAAATCTAAATAATATCTACGCGACCCAAAGTTAAAAGAAAATGGCTCTGAATATAGTCTGTTAAAAAAAATATACAATACCTTATTCTACTCTGTTTTACAGTATATACACCAAGTCAGTATGCTCCCTCATGTAAAATATCAAAATTCGAAACTTACGCGAATCGAAAAAACTGTAAATAACATCTAGGCACCCGAAAGTTAAAAGAAAATGGCTCTGAATATAGTCTGTTAGACAAAATATACAATGCCTTATTCTACTCTGTTTTGGAGTATATACACCAACTCAGTATGCTCTCTCATGTAATATACAGAAATTCTAATTTTAAGTGAATTGAAAATAATCTAAATAATATCTAGGCACCCCAAAGTTAAAAGAAAATGGCTCTGAATACAGTATGCTCTCTCATGTAAAATACAGAAATTCTAATTTTACCCGAATTGAAAAAATCTAAATATTATCTAGGCATCGCAATATTAAAAACAAAATGGCTCTGAATATAATCTGTCAGAAAAAATATACAATGCCCTATTCTACTCTGTTTTGGAGTACATACACCAACTCCATATGCTCTCTCATGTAAAATACAGAAATTCTATATTTAAGGGAATCGAAAAATTCTAAATATTATCTGGGCACCCGAAGGTTAAAAGAAAAATTGCTCTGAATATATTCTGTCAGAAATAATATATAATGCCCTATTCTACTTTGTTTTGGAATATATACACCAACTCCATATGCTCTCTCATGTAAAATACTGAAATTCTAATTTTACGTGAATGGAAATAAACCTAAAGAATATCTAGGTGCCCCAAAGTTAACAGAAAATGGCTCTGAATATAATCTGTAAGAAAAAATATACAATGCCTTATTCTACTCTGTTTTGGAGTATATACACCAACTCAGTATGCTCTCTCATGTAAAATACAGAAATTCTAAATTTACTCGAATCGAAAAAAATCTAAATATGATCTAGGCACCCTAAAGTTAAAAAAGAAATTGCTCTGAATATAATCTGTCAGAAAAAATATACAATGCCCTATTCTACCTGTTTTTGGTGTATATAAACCAACTCAGTATGCTCTCTCATGTAAAATAGAGAAATTCTAAATTTACATAGATCTAAAAAAATCTAAATATTATCTAGGCACCCCAAAGTTAAAAGCAAAATTGCTCTGAATATAATCTGTCAGAAACAATATACAATGCCATATTCTACTCTGTTTTGGAGTATATACACCAACTCCATAAGCTCTCTCATGAAAAATACAGAAATTCTATATTTAAGCGAATAGAGAAGATCTAAATATTATCTAGGCACCCAAATGTGTAAAACAATATTGTTCTGGGTATAATCTGTCAGAGAAAATATACAATGCCCTTTTCTACTCTGTTTTGTAGTATATACACCAACTCAATATGCTCTTTCATGTAAAATACAAAAATTCTAATTTTACCCGAATCGAATATATCTAAATATTATCAAAGCACCCCAATGTTAAAAACAAAACTGCTCTGAATATAATCTGTCAGAAAAAATATACAATTCCCTATTCTACTCTGCTTTGGAGTATATACACCAACTCAATATGCTCTCTCATGTAAGATACAGAAATTCTATATTTAAGCGAATCGAAAAACATCTAAATATTATCTAGGCACCACAAGGTTAAAAGCAAAATTGCTGTAAATATAATCTGTCAGAAAAAATATACAATGCCCTTTTCGACTCTGTTTTGGAGTATATGCAGCAACTCAATATGCGATCTCATGTAAAATACAGAAATTATAATTTTATGCGAATTGAAAAAAATATAAATAATATCTAGGCACCCCAAAGTTAAACGAAAATGGCTCTGAATATAGTCTGTTAGAAAAAATATACAATGCCTTATTCTAATCTGTTTGGGAGTATATACACAAACTCAATATGCTCTCTCATGTAAAATACCGAAATTCTAATTTTAAGTGAATTGAAAATAATCTAAATAATATCTAGGCGCCCAAAAGTTAAAAGAAAATGGCTCTGAATATAGTCTGTAAGAAAAAATATACAATGCCTTATTCTACTCTGTTTTGGAGTATATACACCAACTCAGTATGCTCTCTCATGTAAAATACCGAAATTCTACTTTTACCCGAATCGAAAAAATCTAAATATGATCTAGGCACCCCAATGTTAAAAAAAAAATTGCTCTGAATATAATCTGTCCGAAAAAATATACAATGCCCTATTCTACTCTTTTTTGGTGTATATAAACCGACTCAGTATGCTCTCTCATGTAAAATAGAGAAATTCTAAATTCACGTGGATCTAAAAAAATCTAAAAATTATCTAGACACCCCAAAGTTAAAAGCAAAATTGCTCTGAATATAATCTGTCAGAAAAAATATACAATGCCCTATTCTACTGTGTTTGGAGTATATACACCAACTCCATATGCTCTCTCATGTAAAATACAGAAATTCTATATTTAAGCGAATAGAGAAAATCTAAATATAATCTAGGCAATCCAATGTTAAAAGCAAAATTGTTCCGAATATAATCTGTCAGAAAAAATATCCAATGGCCTTTTCTACTCTGTTATGGTGTATATACACCAACTCAATATGCTCTCTAATGTAAAATACCGAAATTCTAAGTCTACGTGAATCGAAAAAAACTAAATAATATCTACGCACCCCAAAGTTAAAAGAAAATGGCTCTGAATATAGTCTGTTAAAAAAATATACAATACCTTATTCTACTGTGTTTTACAGTATATACACAAACTCAGTATGCTCCCTCATGTAAAATACCGAAATTCTAAATTTACGCAAATCGAAAAAAATGTAAATAACATCTAGACGCACCAAGTTAAAAGAAAATGGCTCTGAATATAGTCTGTTAGAAAAAACATACAATGACTTATTCTACTTTGTTTTGGAGTATATACACCAACTCCATATGCTCTCTCATGTAAAATACAGAAATTCTATATTTAAGCGAATCGAAACAAATATAAATATTATCTAGGCACCCCAAAGTTAAACACAAAATTTCTCCGAATATAGTCTGTCAGAAAAAATATACAATGCCCTATTCTATTCTGTTTTGGTGTATATACACTAACTCAGTATGCTCTCTCATGTAAAATAGAGAAATTCTAAATTTACGTGAACCTAAATGAATCTAAATATTATCTAGGTACCCCAAAGTTAATAGAAAAATTGCTCTGAATATAATCTGTCAGAAAAAATATACAATGCCCTTTTCTACTCCGTTTTGGAGTATATGCAGCAACTCAATAAGTGCTCTCCTGTAAAATACCGAAATTCCAATTTTACGTAAATTAAGAAAAATATAAATAATATCTAGGCACCCCAAAGTTAAAAGAAAATGGCTCTGAATATAGTCTGTTAGAAAAAATATACAATGCCTTATTCTAATCTGTTTTGGAGTATATACACCAACTCAGTATGCTCTCTCATGTAAAATACCGAAATTCCAATTTTACATGAATCGAAAAAATCCTAATATGATCTAGGCACCCTAATGTTAAAAACAAAATTTCTCTGGATATACTCTGTCACAAAAAATATTCAATCCCCTATTCTACTCTGTTTTGGTGTATATACACCAACTCAGTATGCTCTCTCAGGTAAAATAGAGAAATTCTAAATTTACGTGAATCTAAAAAAATCTAAATATTATCTAGGCAGCCGAAGTTTAAAGCAAAATTGCTCTGAATACAATCTGTCAGAAAAAATATACAATGCCCTATTCTACTCTGTTTTGGAGTACATACACCAACTAAATATGCTCTCTCATGAAAAATACAGAAATTCTATAATTAAGCGAATCAAAAAAATCTAAATATTATCTAGGCACCCGAAGGTTAAAAGCAAAATTTCTCTGAATATAATCTGTCAGAAATAATATATAATGCCCTATTCTTCTCTGTTTTGGAGTATATACACCAACTCCATATGCTCTCTCACGTAAAATACTGAAATTCTAATTTTACGTGCATGGAAAAAAACCTAAAGAATATCTAGGTGCCCCAATGTTAAAAGAAAATGGCTCTGAATATAGTCTGTAATAAAAAATATACAATGATTTATTCTACTCTGTTTTGCAGTATATACACCAACTCAGTATGCTCTCTCATGTAAAATAATGAAATTCTAATTTTACCCGAATCGAAAAAATCTAAATATAATCTAGGCACCCCAATGTTAAAAACAAAATTACTCTGAATATAATCAGTCAGAAAAAATATACAATGCCCTATTCTACTCTTTTTTGGTGTATATAAACCAACTCAGTATGCTCTCTCATGTAAAATAGAGAAATTCTAAATTTACGTGGATCTAAACAAATCTAAATATTATCTAGGCACCCCAAAGTTAAAAGCAAAATTGCTCTGAATATAATTGTCTAAAAAAATATACAATGCCCTTCTCTATTCTGTTTTGGATTATATGCAGCAACTCAATATGCGCTCTAATGTAAAATACCGAAATTCTAATTTTACGCGAATTGAGAAAAATATAAATAATATCTAGGCACCCCAAAGTTAAAAGAAAATGGCTCTGAATACAGTCTGTTAGAAAAAATATACAATGCCTCATTCTAATCTGTTTTGAAGTATATACACCAACTCAGTACGCTCTCTCATGTAAAATACCGAAATTCTCATTATACCCGAATCGAAAAATCTAAATATTATCTATGCACCCCAATGATAAAAACAAAATTGCTCTGAATATAATCTGTCAGAAAAAATATACCATGCCCTTTTCTACTCTGTTTTGGAGTATATACACCAACTCCATATGCTCTCTAATGTAAAATACAGAAATTCAATATTTAAGCGATTCAAAGAAAATATAAGTATTATCTAGGCACCCCAATGTTAAAAACAAAATTGCTCTGAATATAATCTGTCACAAAAAATATTCAATCCCCTATACTACTCCGTTTTGGTGTATATACACCAACTCAGTATGCTCTCCCATGTAAAATAGAAAAATTCTAATTCTACGTGAATCTAAAAAAATCTAAATATTATCTAGGCACTCCAAAGTTAAAAGCAAAATTGCTCTGAATATAATCTGTCAGAAAAAATATACAATGCCCTATTCTACTCTGTTTTGGAGTATATACACCAACTCCATATGCTCTCTCATGTAAAACTCAGGAATTCTATATTTAAGCGAATCAAAAACAATTTAAATATTATCTAAGCACCCCAATATTAAAAGCAAAATTGCGCTGAATATAATCTGTGAGAAAAAATATACAATGCTCTATTCTACTCTGTTTTGGAGTATATACACCAACTCCATATGGTCTCTCATGTAAAATACAGAAATTCAAATTCAACCCGAATCGAAAAAATAAAAATATAGTCTTGGCATTCCAATGTTAAAAACAAAATTGCTCTGAATATAATCTGTCAGAAAAAATATACAATGCCCTTTTCTACTCTGTTTTGTAGTATATACACCAACTCAATATGGTCTCTCATGTAAACTACAGAAATTCGAATTTTATCCGAATCAAAAAAATCTAAATATTATGTAGGTACGCCAATGTTAAAGAAAAATTGCTTTGAATATAATCTGACAGAAAAAATATACAATGCTTTATTCTACTGTGTTTTAAAGTATATACACCAAGTCAGTATGCTCTCTTATGTAAAATAGCGAAATTCTAATTTTACCCGAATCAAAAAATCAAAATATTATGTAGGCACCCCAATGTTAAAAACAAAACTGCTATGAATATAATCTGTCAGAAAAAATATACAATGCCCTATTCTACTTTGTTTTGGAGTATATACAGCAACTCTATATGCTCTCTCATGTAAAATACAGAAATTGTAATTTTACGCGAATCGAAATAAATCTAAATAATATCTAGGCGCCCCAACGTTCAACAAAAATGGCTCTGAATATAGTCTGTTAGAAAAAATGTACAATGCCTTATTCGACTTTGTTTTGGAGTATATACACAAACTCCATATGCTCTCTCATGTAAAATACAAAAATTCTAATTCTACCAGAATCGAATAAATATAAATATTGTCTAGACACCCCAATGTTAAAAGCAAAATTGCTCTGAATATAATATGTCAGAGAAAATATACAATGCCCTATTCTACTCTGTTTTGTAGTTTATACACCAACTCAATATGCTCTCTCATGTAAAATACAGAAATTCTAATTTTACCCGAATCGAAAAAATCTAAATATTATTTAGGCAATCCAATGTTAAAAACAAAATTGCTGTAAATATAATCAGTCAGGAAAAATATAAAATGCACTATTTTACTCTGTTTTAAAGTATATAAACCAGCTCCGTATGCTCTATCATGTAAAATACAGAAATTCTATATTTAAGTGAATCGAAAAATATCTAAATATTAACTAGGCACCCCCAAAGTTAAAAGGGAAATTGCTCCGAATATAATCTGTCAGAAAAAATACACAATGCCCTATTCTACTCTGTTTTGGAGTATATACACCAACTCCGTCTGCTCTCTGATGGAAAATACATAAATTCTGTATTTATGCGAATCGAAAAAAATCTAAGTATTATCTAGGCACCGCAATGTTAAAAACAAAATCGCTCTGAATATAATCTGTCAGAAAAAATATACAATGCCCTATTCTACTCTGTTTTGAAGTACATACATTAACTCCATATGCTCTCTCATGTAAAATACAGAAATTCTTTATTTATGCGAATCTAAAAAAATGTAAATATTATAAAGGCACCCCAATGTTAACAGAAAACTTGCTCTGAATATAATCTGTCAGAAAAAATATACAAAGCCCTCTTCTATTCTGTTTTGTAGTATAAACACCAACTCAATATGCTCTGTCATGTAAAATACAGAAATTCTAATTCTACCCGAATCGAAAAAATCTAAATATTTTCTAGGCAACCCAATGTTAAAAGCAATATTGCTCTGAATATAATCTGACAGAAAAAATATAAACTGCCCTTTTCTACTCTCTTTTGTAGTATATACACCAACTCAATATGCTCTCTCAGGTAAAATACAGAAATTCGAAATTTACGTGAATCGAAAAAAATCTAAATAATATCTATGCACCCCAAAGTTAAAAGAAAATGGCCCTGAATATAGTCTGTTAAAAAAATACGCAATACCTTATTCTACTGTGTTTTACAGTATATAAACTAACTCAGTATGCTCCCTCATGTAAAATACCGAAATTCTAAATTTACACCAATAGAAAAAAATGTAAATAACATCTAGACACCCAAAGTTAAAAGAAAATGGCTCTGAATATATTCTGTTAGAAAAAATATGCAATGACTTATTCTACTTTGTTTTGGAGTATATACACCAACGCAGTATGCTCTCTCATGTAAAATACAGAAATTCTAATTTTACCCGAATGAAAAAAAATCTAATTATTATCTAGGCACCGCAATGTAAATATCATCTGTCAGAAAAAATATACAATGCCCTATTCTACTCTTTTTTGGAGCGTATACACCAACTCCATATGCTCTCTCATGTAAAATACAGAAATTCTATATTTAAGCAAATTGAAACAAATATAAATATTATCTAGGCACCCCAAAGTTAAAAACAAAATTGCTCCGAATATAATCTGTCAGAAAAAATATACAATGCCCTATTCTATTCTGTTTCGGTGTATATACACCAACTCAGTATGCTCTCTCATGTAAAATAGAGAAATTCTAATTTTACGTGAATCTAAAAAAATCTAAATATTATCTAGGCACCTCAAAGTTCAAAGCAAAATTGCTCTGAATATAATCTATCAGAAAATATATACCATGCCCTTTTGTACTGTTTTGGAGTATATGCAGCAACTCAATATGCGCTCTCATGTAAAATACCAAAATTCTAATTTTACGCAAATTGAAAAAAATAGAAATAATATCTAGGCACCCCAAAGTTAAAAAAAATGGCTCTGAATATAGTCTGTTACAAAAAATATACAATGCCTTATTCTAATCTGTTTTGGAGTATATACACCAACTAAGGAAGCTCTCTCTTGTAAAATACCGAAATTCTAATTTTACACGAATCGAAAAAATCTAAATATTATCTGGCACCCCAATGTTAGAAACAAAATTTCTCTGAATATAATCTGTCACAAAAAATATTCAATCCCCTATTCTACTCTGTATTGGTGTATATACACCAACTCAGTATGCTCTCCCATGTAAAATAGAGAAATTCTAAGTTTACCTGAATCTTTACAAATCTAATTATCTAGGCACCCCAAAGTTAAAAGCAAAATTGCTCTGAATATAGTCTGTCAGAAAAAATATACAATGCCCTATTCTACTCTGTTTTAGAGTATATACACCAACTCCATATGCTCTCTCATGTAAAATACAGGAATTCTATATTTAGGCGAATAGAGAAAACTCTAAATATTATATAGGCACTCCAATGTTAAAAGCAAAATTGCTCTGAATATAATCTGTCAGAAAAAATATACAATGCCCTATTCTACTCTGTTTTGCAGTATATACAGACTCCATGTGCTCTCTCATGTAAAATACAGAAATTCTGTATTTAAGCGAATCGAAAAAAATCTAAATATTTTCTAGGCAACACAATGTTAAATGGAAAACTGCTCTGCATATATTCTGTCATAAAAAATATACAATATCCTTTTCTACTCTGTTTTGGAGTATATACACCAACTCAATATGCTCTCTCAGGTAAAATACCGAAATTCTATATTTAGCGAATCGAAAAAAATCTAAATATTATCTAGGCTTCCGAATGTTAAAAACAAAATTGCTCTGAGTATAATATGTCAGAAAATATACACAATGCCCTATTCTACTCTGCTTTGGAATATATACACCAACTCCATATGCTCTCTCATGTAAAATACCGAAATTCTACTTTTACGTGAATCGAAAAAAATCTAAATAATATCTAGGGCCCACAAAGTTAAAATAAAATGACTGAGAATTTAGTCTGTTAGAAAAAATACACAATGCCTTATTCTACTCTGTTTTTGAGTATATACACCAACTCAGTATGCTCTCTCATGTAAAATACCGAAATTCTAATTTTACGTGAATCGAAAAAAATCTAAATAGTATCTAGGTACCCCAATGTTAAAAGCAACATGGCTCTGAATATAATCTGTCAGAGAAAATATATAATGTCCTTTTCTACTCTGTTTTGGAATATATACTCCAACTCAATATGCTCTCTCATGTAAAATACCGAAATTTTAATTTTACGCGAATCGAAAAAAATCTAATAACTAGGCGTCCCAAAGTTGAAGGAAAATGGCTCTGAATATAATCTGTTAGAAAAAATATACAATGCCTTATTCTACTCTGTTTTGGAGTATATACACAAGTCAGTATGCTCTCTCATGTAAAATACTTGAATTCTAATTTTACGTGAATAGAAAAAAAATCTAAATAATATCTAGGCACCCCAATGTTAAAAGCAAAATTGCTCTGAATATAATCTGTCTGAAAAAATGTACAATGCTTTTTTCTACTCTGTTTGGAGTATATAGACCAACTCAATATGCTATCTCATATAAAATAAAGAAATTCTAATTTTACGTGAATCAAAAAAATCTAAATATTATCTAGGCACCCCAATGCTAAAAACAAAATTGCTCTGAATATAATCTGTCAGATAAAATATACAATGCCCTATTCTACTCTGTTTCGGAGTAAATACACCAACTCAGTACGCTCGATCATGTAAAATACAGAAAATCTATATTTAAGCAATTCGAAACAAATCTATATATTATCTAGGCACCCCAATGTTAAAAACAAAATTGCTCTGAATACAATCTGTCAGAAGAAATATACAATGCCCTATTCTACTCTGTTTTGTAGTATATATACCAACTCAGTATGCTCTCTCATGTAAAATACCGAAATTCTATTTTTATGCGAATCGAACAAAATCTAAATAATATCTAGGTGCCTCAAAGTTAAAAGAAAATGGCTCTGAATATAGTCTGTTAAAAAAAACATTCAATGACTTATTCTACTCTTTTTTGGAGTGTATACACCAACTCAGTATGCTCTCTAATGAAATAAACAGAAATTCTAATTTTACGTAAATTAAAAAAAATCTAAATATTATCTAGGCACCCCAATGTTAAAAACAGAATTGCTCTGAATATAATCTGTCAG
Organism: Callithrix jacchus; assembly: GCF_049354715.1. NCBI lineage: Eukaryota > Metazoa > Chordata > Mammalia > Primates > Cebidae > Callithrix > Callithrix jacchus. The sequence goes on from NC_133513.1 coordinate 130,586, forward strand.
AAAAAATATACAATGCCCTATTCTACTCTCTTTTGGAGTATATACACAAACTTTATATTCTCTCTTATGTAAAATACCGAAATTCTAAATTTACGTGAATGGAAAAAAATCTAAATATTATCTAGCCACCCCAATGTTAAAAGCAAAATTTCTCTGAATATCATCTGTCAAAAAATATATACAATGCCCTTTTTGACTCTGTTTTGTACTATATACACCAACTAAATATGCTCTCTCATGTAAAATAGAGAGATTCTAATTTTACCCGAATCAAAAAAATCTAAATATTATCTAGGCACCTTAATGTTAAAAACAAAATTTCTCTAAATATAATCTGTCAGAAAAAATATACAATGCCATATTGTACTCTGTTTTGTAGTATATACACCAACTCAGTATGCTCTCTGTTGTAAAGTACTGAAATTCTGAATTTACCTAAAGAGAAAAGAATCTAAATATTAGCTAGGAACCCCAATGTTAAAAACAAAATTGCTCTGAATATAATCTGTCAGAAAAAATATACAATGCCCTATTCTACTCTGTTTTGGAGTATATACACCAACTTTATATGCTCTCTCATGTAAAATACAGATATTCTAATTTTACGTGAATCGAAAAAAATCTAAATAGTATCTAGGCACCACAATGTTAAAAGCAAAATTGCTTTGAATACAATCTGCCAGAGAAAATATACAATGCCCTATTCTACTCTGTTTTGGAGTATATATACCAACTTTATATGCTCTCTCATGTAAAATACAGAAATTCTAATTTTACGTGAATCGAAAAAAATCTAAATAGTATCTAGGCACCACAATGTTAAAAGCAAAATTGCTTTGAATATAATCTGTCAGAGAAAATATACAATGCCTTTTCTACTGTGTTTTGTAGTATATACACCAACTCAATATGCTCTCTCATGTAAAATACAGAAATTCTAATTTTACCCGATTTGAAAAATCCTTAAAATTATCTAGGCACCCCATGTTAAAAACAAAATTTCTCTGAATATAATCTGTCATAATAAATATGCAATGCCCTATTCTACTCTGTTTTGGAGTATATACACAAACTCAGTATGCTATCTAATATAAAATACCGAAATCCTAATTTTACGTGAATCGAAAAAAATATAAATATTATCGAGGCGCCCTCAAGTTAAAAGAAAAAGGCTCTGAATATAGTCTGTTAGAAAAAATATACGATGCCTTATTGTACTCTGTTTTGGAGTATATACACCAACTCAGTAGGCTCTCTCATGTAAAAAACAGAAATTCAAATTTGACGTGAATCAAAAAAATTCTAAATATTATCTAGGCACCCCAATGTTAAAAACAAAATTGTTCTGAATATAATCTGTCAGAAAAAATATAAAATGCTTTATTCTACTTTGTTTTGGAATATATACATTAACTCCATATGCTCTCTCATGGAAAATACAGAAATTGTATATTTACATGAATCCAAAAAAATCTAAATATCATCTAGACACCCCAATGTTAAAAACACTATTGCTCTGAATATATTCTTTTAGAGAAAATATACAATGACCTATGCTACACTGTTTTGGAGTATATACACCAACACAGTATGCTCTCCCATGTAAAATACAGAAATTCTGTATTTAAGCGAATCGAAAAACATCTAAATATTATCTGGGCACCCCAATGTTAGAAGCCAAATTTTTATGAATATAATCTGTCAGAAAAAATATACAATGACCTTTTCTACTCTGTTTTGTAGTATATACACCAACTCAGTATTTTCTTTCATGTAAAGTACCGAAATTGTAATTCTACATGAATCGAAATAAACCTAAATATTATCTAGGCACCCCAATGTTAAAAACAAAATTGCTCTGATTATAATCTGTCAGATAAAATATACAATGCCGTTTTATACTCTGTTTTGGAGTATATACAACAACTGAGAATGCTCCCTCATGTAAAATAACGAAATTCTAATTTTACGTGAATCGAAAAAAATCTAAATAATCTATAGGCACCTAAAATTTAAAAGAAAAAGGCTCTGAATATAGTCTGTTAGAAAAAATATACAATGCCTTATTCGACTCTGTTTTGGAGTATATTCACCAACTCAGTATACTCTCTCATGTAAAATACCGAAATTTTAATTCTACATGAATCGAAAAAAATCTAAATATTATCTAGTCACCCCAATGTTAAAAGCAAAATTGCTCTGAATATAATCTGTCGGAAAAATATACAAGGCCCTTTTCTACTATTTTTTGGAGTATATACACCAACTCCATATGCTCTCTCATGTAAAATACAGAAATTCAATATCTAAGCGAATCGAAAAATATCTAAATATTATCTAGGCAACCCAATGTTAAAAAAAAAATTGCTCTGAATATAATTTGTCAGAAAAAATATACATTGCTATTTTTTACTGTTTTGTAGTATATACACAGATTCAATACTGTGTCTAATGTAAAATACCGAAATACTAATTTGACGCGAATCGAAGAACATCTAAATATTATCGAGGCACCCCAATATTAAAAGCAAATTTTCTCTGAATATAATCTGTCAGAAAAAATATACAATGCCCTATTCTACTGTGTTTTGGAGTATGTAAACCAACTAGATATCCTCTCTCACATAAAATACCGAAATTCAAATTTTATGCGAATCAAAATACATCTAAATAATATCTAGGTATCCCAAATTTAAAAGAAAATGGCTCTAAAAATAGTCTCTTAGAAAAAATATACAATGCCATATTCTACTGTGTTTTGGAGTATATACACCAACTAAGTTTGCTCTCTCATGTAAAATAACGAAATTCTAATTTTACCCGAATCAAAAAAATCTAAATATTATCTAGGCACCACAATGTTAAAAACAAAATTGCTCTGAATATAATCTGTCAGAAAAAATATACAATGTTTTATTCTACTCTGTTTTGGATTATATACACCAACTCAGTCTACTCTCTCATGTAAAATACCGAAATTCTAATTTTACATGAATAAAAAAAATTTAAATATTATCTAGGCACCCCAATGTTAAAAGCAAAATTGCTCTGAATATAATCTCTTAGAAAAAATATACAATGCCCTTTTCTACTCTGTTTGGAGTATATACACCAACTCAATATTCTCTCTCATGTAAAATACCGAAATTCTAATTTTTCACGAATCGAAAAAAATCTAAACAATATCTAGGCGCCCCAAAATTAAAAGAAAATGGCTCTGAATAAAGTCAGTTAGAAAAAATATGTAATGCCTTATTCGACTATGTTTTGGAGTATATACACCCACTCAGTATGCTCCCTCATGTTAAAACCGAAATTCTAATTTTATGTGAATCAAAAAAATCTAAATATTATCTGGGCACCCCAATGTTAAAAGCAAAATTGCTCTGAATATAATCTGTCCGAAAAAATATACAATGACCTTTTCTACTCTGTTTTGGAGTATATACAAAAATCAATATGCTCTCTCATGTAAAATACAGAAATTATATATTTAAGCAAATCGAAAAAGATCTAAATATTATCTAGGCAACCCAATGTTAAAGCAAAATTGCTCTGAATATAATCTGTCAGAAAAATTACACAATGCTTTTTTCTACTCTGTTTTGTAGTAAATACACCAATTCAATATGCTCTCTCTTGTAAAATACAGAAATTCTAAATTTACGTGAACCAAAAAAAACTAAATATTATCTAGGCACCCCAATGTTTAAAGCAAAATGGCTCTGAATATAATATGTCAGTAAAAATATACAATGTTCATTTATACTTTGTTTTCGAAAATATACACTAACTCCATTTGCTCTCTCATGTAAAATATTGAAATTCTTATTTTACGCGAATTGAAAAAAACCTAAATAATATCTAGGCGCCCCAAAGTTAAAAGAAAATGGCTCTGAATATAGTCCATTAGAAAAAATATACAATGCCTTATTCTACTCTGTTTTGGAGTATATACACCAATTCAATATACTCTCTCATGTAAAATACAGAAATTCTAATTTTACCCGAATCGAAAAAATCTAAATATTATCTAGGCACCCCAATGTTAAAAACAAAATTGCTCTGAATATGATCAGTCAGATAAAATATACAATGCCCTATTCTACTTTGTTTTGGAGTATATACACCAACTCCGTATACTCTCTCATGTAAAATAGAGAAATTCTATATTTAAGCGAATCGAAATAATCTAAATATTATCTAGGTGCCCCAAAGTTAAAAGAAAATGGCTCTGAATATAGTCCATTAGAAGAAATATACAATGCTTTATTCTACTCTGTTTTGGAGTATATACACCAACTCAGTATGCTCTCTCATATAAAATACCGAAATTCTAATTTTATGTGAATCGAAAAATATCTAAATATTATCTAGGCACCCCAATGTAAAAAAAGAAATTGCTCTGAATATAATCTGTCAGAAAAAATATACAATGCCCTATTCTACTCTGTTTTGTAGTATATACACCAACTCCATATGCTCTCTCATGTAAAATACAGAAATTCTATATTTAAGCAAATCGAAAGAAATCTAAATATTATCTAGGCATTCCAATGTTAAAAGCAAAATTGCTCTGAATATAATATGTCAGAAAAAATATACAATACCCGATTGTACTCTTTATTCGAATATATACACAAACGCCATATGCTCTCTCATGTAAAATAAAAAAATTCAATATTTAAGTTAATCGAAAAAAATCTAAATATTATCTAGGCACCCCAATGTTAAAGCAAATTTGTTCTGAATATAATCTGTCAGAAAAAATATACAATGCCCTTTTCTACTCTTTTACTGAGTATATACACCAACTCAATATGCTCTCTCATGTAAAATACCGAAATTCTAATTTTACGCGAATCGAGAGAAATCTAAATATTATCTAGGCACCCGAATGTTTGAAGCAAAATTACTCTGAATATAATCTGTCAGAAAATATATACACTGTTCTATTCTACTCTGTTTTGGAGTATATACACCAACTCAGTATGGTTTCTCATGTAAAATACCGAAATTCTAATTATACGTCAATCTAAATAAATCTAAATATTATCTAGGCACCCGAATGTTAAAAGCAAAATTGCTCTGAATATAATCTGTCAGAAAAAATATACAATGCCCTTTTCTACTCTGTTTTAAAGTATATACACAAACTCAATATGCTCTCATGTAAAATACCAAAATTATAATTTTACGTGAATCGATAAAAATTGAAATAATATCTAGGCACCTCAAAGTTAAAAGACAATGGCTCATAATATAGTCTGTTAAAAAAAGTTTACAATGCCTTATTCTACTCTGTTTTGGAGTATATAAACCAACTCAGTATGTTCTCTCATGTTAAATACCGAAATTCTAATTTTACGTGAATCGAAAAAAATCTAAATATAATCTAGGAACCCCAATGTTAAAAACAAACTTGCTCTGAATATAATTTGTCAGAAAAAATATACAATGCCGTATTCTACTCTGTTTTGGATTATATACACCAACTCAGAATGCTCTCTCATGTAAAATACAGAAATTATAATTTTACCGGTATCAAAAAAATCTAAATATTATCTAGGCACCTGAATGTTAAAAGCAAAATTGCTCTGAATATAATCTGCCAGAGAAAATACACAATGCCCTATTCTACTCTGTTTTGGAGTATATACATCAACACACTATGCTCTCTCATGTAAAGTACTGAAATTCTAATTTTACACAAATCGATAAAAATCTAAAGATTATCTAGGCGCCCCAAGTTACAAGAAAATGGCTCTGAATATAGTCGGTTAGAAAAACTATACAATGCCTATTCCTACTTTGTTTTGGAGTATATACACCAACTCACTATGCTCTCTCATGTAAAATACAGAAATTATAATTTTACGCGTATCGAAAAAATCTAAATATTATCTAGGCACCCGAATGTTAAAAGCAAAATAAATCTGAATATAATCTGCCAGAGAAAATACACAATACCCTATTCTACTCTGTTTTGGAGTATATACACCAACTCACTATGCTCTCTCATATAAAATACTGAAATTCTAATTTTACACGAATTGAATAAATCTAAATATTATCTAGGCACCCCAATGTTAAAAACAAAAATGCTCTGAATATAGTCTGTTATAAAAAATACACAATGCCTTATTCTACTCTGTTTTCGAGTATATACACCAACTCAGTATGCTCTCTCATGTAAAATACCGAAATTTTAATTTTACGTGAACCGAAAAAAATCTAAATATTATCTAGGCACCCCAATGTTTAAAACAAATTGCTCTGAATATAATCTGTCAGAAAAAATATACAATGCACTATTGTACTATGTTTTGGAGTATATACACCAAATCAGTATGCTCTCTCATGTAAATTTCAGAAATTCTAATTGTACGTGAAAAGAAAAAAATCTAAATATTATCTAGGCACGCCAATGTTAGAAGAAAAATTTCTCTGAATATAGTCTGTCAGAAAAAATATACAATGCCCTATTCTACTCTGTTTTGGAGTATATACACCAACTCAATATACTCTCTCATGTAAAATACCGAAATTCTAATTTTTCACGAATCGAAAAAAATCTAAACAATATCTAGGCGCCCCAAAATTAAAAGAAAATGGCTCTGAATAAAGTCAGTTAGAAAAAATATGTAATGCCTTATTCGACTATGTTTTGGAGTATATACACCCACTCAGTATGCTCCCTCATGTTAAAACCGAAATTCTAATTTTATGTGAATCAAAAAAATCTAAATATTATCTGGGCACCCCAATGTTAAAAGCAAAATTGCTCTGAATATAATCTGTCCGAAAAAATATACAATGACCTTTTCTACTCTGTTTTGGAGTATATACAAAAATCAATATGCTCTCTCATGTAAAATACAGAAATTATATATTTAAGCAAATCGAAAAAGATCTAAATATTATCTAGGCAACCCAATGTTAAAGCAAAATTGCTCTGAATATAATCTGTCAGAAAAATTACACAATGCTTTTTTCTACTCTGTTTTGTAGTAAATACACCAATTCAATATGCTCTCTCTTGTAAAATACAGAAATTCTAAATTTACGTGAACCAAAAAAAACTAAATATTATCTAGGCACCCCAATGTTTAAAGCAAAATGGCTCTGAATATAATATGTCAGTAAAAATATACAATGTTCATTTATACTTTGTTTTCGAAAATATACACTAACTCCATTTGCTCTCTCATGTAAAATATTGAAATTCTTATTTTACGTGAATTGAAAAAAACCTAAATAATATCTAGGCGCCCCAAAGTTAAAAGAAAATGGCTCTGAATATAGTCCATTAGAAAAAATATACAATGCCTTATTCTACTCTGTTTTGGAGTATATACACCAATTCAATATACTCTCTCATGTAAAATACAGAAATTCTAATTTTACCCGAATCGAAAAAATCTAAATATTATCTAGGCACCCCAATGTTAAAAACAAAATTGCTCTGAATATGATCAGTCAGATAAAATATACAATGCCCTATTCTACTTTGTTTTGGAGTATATACACCAACTCCGTATACTCTCTCATGTAAAATAGAGAAATTCTATATTTAAGCGAATCGAAATAATCTAAATATTATCTAGGTGCCCCAAAGTTAAAAGAAAATGGCTCTGAATATAGTCCATTAGAAGAAATATACAATGCTTTATTCTACTCTGTTTTGGAGTATATACACCAACTCAGTATGCTCTCTCATATAAAATACCGAAATTCTAATTTTATGTGAATCGAAAAATATCTAAATATTATCTAGGCACCCCAATGTAAAAAAAGAAATTGCTCTGAATATAATCTGTCAGAAAAAATATACAATGCCCTATTCTACTCTGTTTTGTAGTATATACACCAACTCCATATGCTCTCTCATGTAAAATACAGAAATTCTATATTTAAGCAAATCGAAAGAAATCTAAATATTATCTAGGCATTCCAATGTTAAAAGCAAAATTGCTCTGAATATAATATGTCAGAAAAAATATACAATACCCGATTGTACTCTTTATTCGAATATATACACAAACGCCATATGCTCTCTCATGTAAAATAAAAAAATTCAATATTTAAGTTAATCGAAAAAAATCTAAATATTATCTAGGCACCCCAATGTTAAAGCAAATTTGTTCTGAATATAATCTGTCAGAAAAAATATACAATGCCCTTTTCTACTCTTTTACTGAGTATATACACCAACTCAATATGCTCTCTCATGTAAAATACCGAAATTCTAATTTTACGCGAATCGAGAGAAATCTAAATATTATCTAGGCACCCGAATGTTTGAAGCAAAATTACTCTGAATATAATCTGTCAGAAAATATATACACTGTTCTATTCTACTCTGTTTTGGAGTATATACACCAACTCAGTATGGTTTCTCATGTAAAATACCGAAATTCTAATTATACGTCAATCTAAATAAATCTAAATATTATCTAGGCACCCGAATGTTAAAAGCAAAATTGCTCTGAATATAATCTGTCAGAAAAAATATACAATGCCCTTTTCTACTCTGTTTTAAAGTATATACACAAACTCAATATGCTCTCTCATGTAAAATACCAAAATTATAATTTTACGTGAATCGATAAAAATTGAAATAATATCTAGGCACCTCAAAGTTAAAAGACAATGGCTCATAATATAGTCTGTTAAAAAAAGTTTACAATGCCTTATTCTACTCTGTTTTGGAGTATATAAACCAACTCAGTATGTTCTCTCATGTAAAATACCGAAATTCTAATTTTACGTGAATCGAAAAAAATCTAAATATAATCTAGGAACCCCAATGTTAAAAACAAACTTGCTCTGAATATAATTTGTCAGAAAAAATATACAATGCCGTATTCTACTCTGTTTTGGATTATATACACCAACTCAGAATGCTCTCTCATGTAAAATACAGAAATTATAATTTTACCGGTATCAAAAAAATCTAAATATTATCTAGGCACCTGAATGTTAAAAGCAAAATTGCTCTGAATATAATCTGCCAGAGAAAATACACAATGCCCTATTCTACTCTGTTTTGGAGTATATACATCAACACACTATGCTCTCTCATGTAAAGTACTGAAATTCTAATTTTACACAAATCGATAAAAATCTAAAGATTATCTAGGCGCCCCAAGTTACAAGAAAATGGCTCTGAATATAGTCGGTTAGAAAAACTATACAATGCCTATTCCTACTTTGTTTTGGAGTATATACACCAACTCACTATGCTCTCTCATGTAAAATACAGAAATTATAATTTTACGCGTATCGAAAAAATCTAAATATTATCTAGGCACCCGAATGTTAAAAGCAAAATAAATCTGAATATAATCTGCCAGAGAAAATACACAATACCCTATTCTACTCTGTTTTGGAGTATATACACCAACTCACTATGCTCTCTCATATAAAATACTGAAATTCTAATTTTACACGAATTGAATAAATCTAAATATTATCTAGGCACCCCAATGTTAAAAACAAAAATGCTCTGAATATAGTCTGTTATAAAAAATACACAATGCCTTATTCTACTCTGTTTTCGAGTATATACACCAACTCAGTATGCTCTCTCATGTAAAATACCGAAATTTTAATTTTACGTGAACCGAAAAAAATCTAAATATTATCTAGGCACCCCAATGTTTAAAACAAATTGCTCTGAATATAATCTGTCAGAAAAAATATACAATGCACTATTGTACTATGTTTTGGAGTATATACACCAAATCAGTATGCTCTCTCATGTAAATTTCAGAAATTCTAATTGTACGTGAAAAGAAAAAAATCTAAATATTATCTAGGCACGCCAATGTTAGAAGAAAAATTTCTCTGAATATAGTCTGTCAGAAAAAATATACAATGCCCTATTCTACTCTGTTTTGGAGTATATACACCAACTCAATATACTCTCTCATGTAAAATACAGAAATTAAAATTTTATGCGAATAGTTAAAAACCTAAATAATATCTAGGCGCCCGAAATGTAAAATAAAATGGCTCTGAATATAGTCTGTTAGAAAAAATATACAATGACTTATTCTATTTCGTTTTGGTGTATATACACCAACTCAGTATGCTCTCTCATGTAAAATAAAGAAATTCTAATTTTACCCGAATCAAAAAAATCTAAATATTATCTAGGCACCCCAGTGTTAAAAACAAAATTTCTCTGAATATATTCTGTCAGAAATAATATACAATGCCCTATTCTATTCTGTTTTGGAGTCTATACACCAAATTCATATGCTCTCTAATTTAAAATACCGAAATTCTAATTTTACGCGAATCGATAAAAATCTAAATAATATCTAGGCGTTCGAAAGCTAAACGAAAATGTCTCTGAGTATATTATGTTAGAAAAAATATACAATGCTTTTTTCTACTCTGTTTTGTAGTATATACACCAACTCCCTATGCTCTCTCATTTAAAATGCCGAAATTCTAATTTTACGCCAATCGATAAAAATCTAAATAATATCTAGGTGCCTCAAAGTTAAAAGAAAATGTCTCTGAATATAGTCTGTTAGAAAATATATATAATGCCTTTTTCTACTCTGTTTTGCAGGAAATACATTAACTCAGTATGCTCTCTCATTTAAAATACCGAAATTTAATTTTACGTGAAATGAAAAATATCTAAATATTATCTAGGCACCCGAATGTTAAAAGCAAAATTTCTCTGAATATAATCTGTCAGAAAAAATATATAATGCCCTATTCTACTTTGTTTTGGAGTATATACACGAACTGCATATGCTCTCACATGTAAAATACAGAAATTATATATTTAAGCGAATTGAAACAAATCTAAATATTATCTAAGCACGCCAATGTTAAAAGCAAAATTTCTCTGAATATAATCTGTCAGTAGAAATATACAATGCTCTTTTCTCCTCTGTTTTGCAGTATATACACCAACTCAATATGCTATCTCATGTAAAATACCGAAATTCTAATTTTATGCGAATTGAAGAAATCTAAATAATATCAAGGCACCCAAAGTTAAAAGAAAATGCCTCTAAATATAATCTGCTAGAAAAAATATACAATACCTTATTCTACTCTGTTTTGGAGTATATACACCAACTCAGTATGCTCTCTCATGTAAAATAAAGAAATTATAATTTTACCCGAATCGAAAAAATCTAAATATTATCTATGAACCCGAATGTTAAAAGCAAATTTTCTCTGAATATAATCTGTCAGAAAAAATATACAATGCCCTATTCTACTCTGTTTTGGAGTATATACACCAACTCCATATTCTCTCTCATGTAAAATACAGAAATTCTGTATTTAAGCAAATCGAAAAAAATCTATATATTATCTAGGCACCACAATGTTAATAGCATAATTGCTCTGAATATAATCTATCAGAGAAAATATACAATGCCCTCTTCTACTCTTTTGTAGTATATACACCAACTCAATATGCTCTCTCATATAAAATACAGTAATTCTAATTTTTCCCGAATCGAAAATATCTAAATATTATCTAGGCACACCAATGTTAAAAACTAAATTGTTCTGAATATAATCTGTCAGAAAAAACATACAATGAACTATTCTACTCTGTTTGGGAGTATATACACCAACTCAGTTTGCTCTCATGTAAAATACTCAAATTCTAATTTTACGTGAATTGAAAAAAATCTAAATATTATCTAGGCACCCCAATGTTAAAAACAAAATTGCACTTAATATAATCTGTCAGAATAAATATACAATGCCCTTTTCTACTTTTTTTTGGAGTATATACACCAACTCAATATGCTCTCATGTAAAATACCGAAATTCTAATTTTACGCAAATCAAAAAAATCTAAATACTATCTAGGCGCCCCAAAGTTAAAAGAAAATGTCTCTGAATATAGTCTGTTAGAAAAAATATACAATGTCTTATTCTACTCTGTTTTGGAGTATATACACCAACTCAGTATGCTCTCTCATGTAAAATACCAAAATTCTAATATTACGTGAATTGAAAAAAATCTAAATATTATCTAGGCACCCCAATGTTAAAAGCAAAATTGCTCTGAATGTAATCTGTCAGAAATAATATACAATGAACTGTTCTACTCTGTTTTGGAGTATATACACCAACTCAATATGCTCTCTCATGTAAAATACAGAAATTCTAATCTTACGCGAATCCAAAAAAATCTTAAAAATACGTAGTTGCCCCAAAGTTAAAAGAAAATGGCTCTGAATATAGTCTGTTAGAGAAAATAAACAATTCCTTATTCTACTCTGTTTTGGAGTATATACACCAACTCAGTATGCTCTCTCAAGTAAAATACCGAAATTATAATTTAACGTGAATCCAGAAAAATCTAAATATTATTTAGGCACCCGATTGTTGATAGCAAAATTGCTCTGAATATAAACTGTCAGAAAAAATTTACAATGCCCTTTTCAACTTTGTTTTGTAGTATATACACCAACTCAATCTGCTCTCTCATGTAAAATACCGAAATTCTAATTTTACACGAATCGAAAAAAATCTAAATAATATCTAGGCGCCCCAAAGTTAAAAGAAAATGGCTCTGAGGCGGGAGGACTTAAGATGGCGCTGTGAGAACAACCCAGGTTTGGAGCTCGCGTTGAATCCGCAAACGGTGAGTTCGAGCTGCATTTCCAGACTGATCGTTGTTGCCCACAGTACGGGGAAACTCCCAAGTATAAAAAAGACACGGGACGCCAGGCAGTACGTCTGCCTGGCGAACCTGGCAGCCGGGGCGGCGGCGGCCAGCCCTACCTAGCAATCCCCATGGGGCGCGCTTGTCCGGTGCCCTGTTGAACCGGCAACCTGAGACTTGAGAGGGCTGGACTTGAGACTGGACGAGACTTGGACAGTAGGCCAGCCCAGGGGATTGCAGGATCATATCATTTGGGATATGCAGTGGGACGAACAAAACCGCGATTTCAAACTATTCCGAGCAGACAGTCCGAGACGCTCTGTGGGGGAGGGGCGTCCACCACTACGGAGGCAACCCACCTCAACTGAGATACACGCCCACTGCTGACGCAGCCAGCTGTTGCCGAGGCAACCCGTCCCTACTGAGATACACGCCCACTGCTGACGCAGCCTGCCGTTGCCGAGGCAACACGCTACAACGAAAAGACTCCTCCACAGGGCGTGGCGGAGAACACAGTAGAGCCTGCAGGAACAGGGTGAATCACACAACAGCAGGGCGGAGCCTCGGCAGCCAAACAGTGGCTAGTCTGCCTTCTAGCTGGGCAGGACACCTCATTGAACATCCAAAAGTAAAGCCCAAACCCCTCAACACAGAGCATTTGAGAAAAAAAGGGTTTTTTAATGAGCTCTGTTGCAGCAGAATCAAACATAGCAGCCTAACAGCCCTGAATGAACAACAGAGCTCACAGCTCAGCAATTAAGCCCATATAAAGTACAAACTGTCTCCTCAAGCAGTTACCTGACCCCTCTATATCCAAAAGACTGACATTAGGCAGGCATCATCCTGGGACAAAGATAGCAGAAAAAGAAACTGGTAGCATCCCTTGCTGTGCCACAGCTGCTAGAGGTGCACCCCAGACAAGCAGGTCTGGAGCAGACCTCAGCAGTCATACAGCGAAGGGGCTAGACTGGTAGAAGGGAAACCAAGCAACAGAAATACTTCATCATCAACATTCTGGGTGTCCACTCAGAGACCCAATCGAAAAGTCAGCAACTACGCAGACGACCAGCGGACAAATCCACAAAGATGGGAAGAAACCAGCGCAAAAAGGAGGAAAACACCCGAAACCAGAACACCTAGCCTCCTAGAAAGGACCAAAACTCCTCACCAGCAAGGCAACAAAGCTGGATGGAGAATGAATGTGACGAAATGATGGAATTAGACTTCAGAAGATGGATAATGAGAAACTTTTGTGAGCTAAAAAATTATGTATTAAATCAATGCAAAGAAACTAAGAACCTTGAAAAAAGATTCGAGGAAATGATAAGAATGGATAACTTAGAGAGGAATATGAATGAATTAAAGGAGCTGAAAAACACCATACGAGAACTTCGCGAATCAAACACAAGTTTCAATAGCCGAATTGACCAAGCAGAAGAAAGGATATCTGAAGTCGAAGACCAACTCAATGAAATAAAACGAGAAACCAAGATTAGAGAAAAAAGCGCAAAAAGGAATGAACAAAGTCTCCAAGAAATGTGGGACTATGTGAAAAGACCTAACCTACGTTTGATAGGTGTACCAGAAGGGGACGAAGAGAATGAATCCAAGCTGGAAAATACTCTTCAGGACATCATCCAGGAAAATTTCCCCCACCTAGCAAGACAGGCCAACACTCAATTGCAGGAAATACAGAGAACACCACAAAGATATTCCGCAAGAAGAGCAACCCCAAGGCACATAATCGTCAGATTCAACAGAGTTGAAATAAAGGAGAGAATACTAAGGGCAGCCAGAGAGAAAGGTCGGGTCACCCACAAAGGGAAGCCCATCAGACTCACAGCAGATCTCTCGGCAGAAACACTACAAGCCAGAAGACAGTGGGGGCCAATATTCAACATTCTTAAAGAAAAGAACTTTCAACCCAGAATTTCATATCCAGCCAAACTGAGCTTCAGAAGTGAAGGAAAAATAAAATCCTTTGCGAACAAGCAAGTACTCAGAGATTTTGTCACCACCAGGCCTGCTTTACAAGAGCTCCTAAAAGAGGCACTACACATAGAAAGGATCAACCAGTACCAGCCATTCAAAAATCACACTGAATGCTAAAGAGCTTCAACATAATGAAGAATCTACAACAACTAACAGGCAAAACGGCCACTTAGCATCAAAATGGCAGTATCAAATTCACACATAACAATCTTAACCCTAAATGTAAATGGACTAAATGCACCAATCAAAAGACACAGACTGGCAAATTGGATAAAAATCCAAAACCCATCAGTGTGCTGTATCCAGAAAACCCATCTCACATGCAAGGATACACAAAGGCTCAAAATAAAGGGATGGAGGAAGATTTACCAAGCTAATGGAAAGCAAAAAAAAGCAGGAGCTGCAATTCTCATCTCTGATAAAATAGACTTTAAAGCAACAAAGATCAAAAGAGACAAAGAAGGCCATTACATAATGGTAAAAGGATCAATACAACAAGAAGAGCTAACAATCCTAAACGTATATGGACCCAATACAGGAGCACCCAGATACATAAGGCAAGTTCTTAATGACTTACAAAAGGACTTAGACTCCCACACAATAATAGTGGGAGACTTTAACACTCCACTGTCAATACTAGACAGATCAACCAGACAGAAAATCAACAAGGATATCCAGGGCTTGAACTCAGACCTGGAGCAAGCAAACCTGATAGACATTTACAGAACTCTCCACCCCAAATCCACAGAATACACATTCTTCTCAGCACCACATCACACCTACTCTAAAATTGACCACATAATTGGAAGTAAAGCACTGCTCAACAAATGCAAAACAACTGAAATCATAACAAACAGCCTCTCAGACCATAGTGCAATCAAGTTAGAACTCAGAATTCAGAAACCGACCCAGAACCGCACAGCTTCATGGAAACTGAACAACTGGCTCTTGAATGTTGACTGGGTAAACAACGAAATGAAGGCAGAAATAAAGAAGTTCTTTGAAACCAATGAGAACGAAGACACAACGTGCCAGAACCCCTGGGACACATTTAAAGCAGTCTCTCTCATGTAAAATACAGAAATTCTAATTCTACCCAAATTGACAAAATCTAAATATCATCGAGGCACCCCAATGTTTAAAACAAAATTGCTCTGAATATAATCTGTCATAAAAAATATACAATGCCCTATTCTACTCTGTTTTGGAGTATATACACCAACTCCATATGCTCTCTCATGTAAAATATTGAAATTCTAATTTTACGCGAATCAAAAAAAACCTAAATAATATCTAGCCGCCCCAAAGTTTAAAGAAAATGGGTCTGAATATAGTCTGTTAAAAAAAATATACAATGCCTTATTCTACTCTGTTTTGGAGTATATACACCAACTCTGTATGCTCTCTCATGTAAAATATAGAAATCCTAATTTTACGTGAATTGAAAAAAATCTAAATATTATCTAGGCAACCCAATGTTAAAAACAAAATTGCTCTGAATATACTCTGTCACAATAATTATACAATGCCCTATTCTACTCGGTTTTTGGGTATATACACCAACTCAGTATGCTCTCTCATGTAAAATACAGAAATTCTATATTTAAGCAAATCGAGAAAAATCTAAATATTATCTAGGTACCCCAATGTTAAAAACAAAATTTCTCTGAATATAATCTGTCAGATAAAATATACAATGCCCTTTTCTACTCTTTTTAAAAGTATATACACCAACTCCATATGCTCTCTCATGTAAAATACAGAAATTCTATATTTAAGCGAATAGAGAAAATCTAAATATTATCTAGGCAATCCAATGTTAAAAGCAAAATTTCTCCGAAAATAATCTGTCATAAAAAATATCCAATGGCCTCTTCTACTCTGCTATGGTGTATATACACCAACTCAATATGCTCGCTCATGTAAAATACCGAAATTCTAATTTTACGCGAATCGAAAAAAATCTAAATAATATCTACGTGCCCCAAAGTTAAAAGAAAATGGCTCTGAATATAGTCTGTTAAAAAAAATATACAATACCTTATTCTACTGTGTTTTACAGTATATACACAAACTCAATATGCTCCCTCATGTAAAATACAGAAATTCTAAATTTACGCGAATCGAAAAAAATGTAAATAACATCTAGACGCACCAAGTTAAAAGAAAATGGCTCTGAATATAGTCTGTTAGAAAAAATATACAATGAAATATTTTCCTTTTTTTGGAGTATATACACAAACGCAGTATGCTCTCTGATGTAAAATACAGAAATCCTAATTTCACCCGAATCGAAAAAATCTAAATATTATCTAGGCATCGCAGTGTTAAAAACAAAATTGCTCTGAATATCATCTGTCAGAAAAAATATACAATGCCCTATTCTACTCTTTTTTGGAGCGTATACACCAACTCCATATGCTCTCTCATGTAAAATACAGAAATTCTATATTTAAGCGAATCGAAACAAATATAAATATTATCTAGGCACCCCAAAGTTAAAAACAAAATTGCTCCGAATATAATCTGTCAGAAAAAATATACAATGCCCTATTCTATTCTGTTTTGGTGTATATACACCAACTCAGTATTCTCTCTCATGTAAAATACAGAAATTCTAAATTTACGTGAATCTAAAAAAGTCTAAATATTATCTAGGCACCCCAAAGTTAAAAGCAAAATTTCTCTGAATATAATCTGTCAGAAAAAATATACAATGCCCTATTCTACTCTGTTTTGAAGTATATGCAGCAACTCAATAAGCGCTCTCATGTAAAATACCGAAATTCCAATTTTACGCGAATTTAAAAAAATATAAATAATATCTAGGCACCCCAAAGTTAAAAGAAAATGGCTCTGAATATAGTCTGTTAGAAAAAATATACAATCCCTTATTCTAATCTGTTTTGGAGTATATAAACCAATTCAGTATGCTCTCTTATGTAAAATACCAAAATTCTAATTTTACACGAATCGAAAAAATCTTAATATTATCTAGGCACCCCAATGTTAAAAACAAAATTCCTCGGAATATAATCTGTCACAAAAAATATTCAATCCCCTATTCTGCTCTGTTTTGGTGTATATACACCAACTCAGTATGCTCTCTCATGAAAAATACAGAAATTCTAATTTTACGTTTACCTAAAAAAATCTAAATATTATCTAGGCAGCCCAAAGGTAAAAGCAAAATTGCTCTGAATATAATCTGTCAGAAAAAATATACAATGCCCTATTCTACTCTGTTTTGGAGTACATACACCAACTCCATATGCTCTCTCATGAAAAATACAGAAATTCTATATTTAAGCGATTAAAAGAAAATATAAGTATTATCTAGGCACCCCAATGTTAAAAACAAAATTGCTCTGAATATAATCTTTCACAAAAAATATTCAATCCCCTATTGTACTTTGTTTTGGTGTATATACACCAACTCAGTATGCTCTCCCATGTAAAATAGAGAAATTCTAATTCTACTTGAATCTAAATAAATCTAAATATTATCTAGGCACACCAAAGTTAAAAGCAAAATTGCTCTGAATATAATCTGTCAGAAAAAATATACAATGCCCTATTCTACTCTGTTTTGGAGTATATACACCAACTCCATATGCTCTCTCATGTAAAATACAGGAATTCTATATTTAAGCGAATTGAAAACAATTTAAATATTATATAAGCACCCCAATGTTAAAAACAAAATTGCTCTGAATATAGTCTGTGAGAAAAAATATACAATGACCTATTCTACTCTGTTTTGGAGTATATACACCAACTCCATATGCTCTCTCATGTAAAATACAGAAATTCAAATTCTACGCGAATCGAAAAGATACAAATATAGTCTTGGCATTCCAATGTTAAAAACAAAATTTCTCTGAATATAATCTGTCAGAAAAAATATACAATGCCCTTTTCTACTCTGTTTTTTAGTATATACAGCAACTCAATATGGTCTCTCATGTAAAATACAGGAATTCGAATTGTATCTGAATCGAAAAAATCTAAATATTATGTAGGCATGCCAATGTTA
The DNA here is from genome assembly GCF_049354715.1 of Callithrix jacchus. NCBI lineage: Eukaryota > Metazoa > Chordata > Mammalia > Primates > Cebidae > Callithrix > Callithrix jacchus. The sequence goes on from NC_133513.1 coordinate 149,272, forward strand.
AAGAAAAATTGCTCTGAATATAATCTGACAGAAAAAATATGCAATGCCCTATTCTACTGTGTTTTAAAGTATATACACCAAGTCAGTATGCTCTCTCATGTAAATTACCGATATTCTAATTTTACCCGAATCAAAAAATCAAAATATTAAGTAGGCACCCCATTGTTAAAAACAAAATTGCTCTGAATATAATCTGTCAGAAAAAATATACAATGCACTATTCTACTCTTTTTTGGAGTATATACAGAAACTCTATATGCTCTCTCATGTAAAATACAGAAATTCTAATTTTACACAAATTGAAATAAAACTAAATAATATCTAGGCGCCCCAACGTTCAACAAAAATGGCTCTGAATATAGTCTGTTAGAAAAAATATACAATGCCTTATTCGACTTTGTTTTGGAGTATATACACCAACTCCATATGCTCTCTCACGTAAAATACAAAAATTCTAATTCTACCAGAATCGAATAAATATAAATAGTGTCTAGGCACCCCAATGTTAAAAGCAAAATTGCCCTGAATATAATATTTCAGAGAAAATATACAATGCCCTATTCTACTCTGTTTTGTAGTTTATACACCAACTCAATATGCTCTCTCATGTAAAATACAGAAATTCTAATTTTACCCGAATCGAAAAAATCTAAATATTATTTAGGCAACCCAATGTTAAAAACAAAATTGCTCTGAATATAATCAGTCATAAAAAATATACAATGCACTATTCTACTCTGTTTTAAAGTATATAAACCAGCTACGTATGCTCTATCATGTAAAATACAGAAATTCTATATTTAAGCGAATTGAAAACAATTAAAATATTATCTCGGCACGCCAATGTTAAAAAAAAAATTACTCTGAATATAATCTGTCAGAAAAAATATAGAATGCCCTATTCTACTCTTTTTTGGAGTATATACACCGACTCCATATGCTCTCTCATCTAAAATACAGAAATTCTATATTTAAGTGAATCGAAAAATATCTAAATATTACCTAGGCACCCCCAAAGTTAAAAGCAAAATTGCTCTGAATATAATATGACAGAAAAAATATACAATGCCCTATTCTACTCTGTTTTGGAATATATACACCAACTCCATATGCTCTCTCATGTAAAATACAGAAATTCTTTATTTATGCAAATCGAAAAAAATGTAAATATTATCTAGGCACCCCAATGTTAACAGCAAACTTGCTCTGAATATAATCTGTCAGAAAAAATATACAATGCCCTATTCTACTCTCTTTTGTAGTATATATACCAACTCAATATGCTCTCTCATGTAAAATTCAGAAATTCTAATTCTACCCAAATTGAAAAAATCTAAATATTATCTAGGCACCCCAATGTTTAAAACAAAATTGTTCTGAATATAATCGGTCAGAAAAAACACACAATGCCCTATTCTACTCTGTTTTGTAGTATATACACCAACTCCATATGCTCTCTCATGTAAAATATTGAAATTCTAATTTTACGCAAATCGAAAAAAATCTAAATAATATCTAGCCTCCCCAAAGTTAGAAGAAAATGGGTCTGAATATAGTCTGTTAGTAAAAATATACAATGCCTTATTCTACTCTTTTTTGGAGTATATACACCAACTCAGTATGCTCACTCATGTATAATACAGAAATTCAAATTTTACGTGAATCGAGAAAGATCTAAATATTATCTAGGCACCCCAATGATAAAACAAAATTGCTCGGAATATAATCTGTCTAAATAATTATGCAATGCCCTATTCTACTTGGTTTTGGGGTATATACACTAACCCAGTATTCTCTCTCATGTAAAATACAGAAATTCTATATTTAAGCAAATCAAAAAATATATAAATATTATCTAGGCACCCCAATGTTAAAAGCAAAATTGCTAAGAATATAGTCTGTCATAAAAAATATACAATGCCCTTTTCTACTTTGTTTTGTAGTATATACACCAACTCAATATTCTCTCTCATGTAAAATACAGAAATTCTATATTTACCCGATCCGAAAAAATCTAAAGATTATCTAGGCACCACAATGTTAAAAGCAAAATTGCTCTGGATATAATCTGTCAGAAAAAATATACAATGCCCTCTTCTATTCTGTTTTGTAGTATAAACACCAACTCAATATGCTCTGTCATGTAAAATACAGAAATTCTAATTCTACCCGAATCGAAAAAAATCTAAATATTATCTAGGCACCCCAATGTTAAAAGCAAAATTGCTCTGAATATAATCTGTCAGACAAAATATACAATGCCCTTTTCTACTCTGTTTTGAGTATATACACCAACTCAATATGCTCTCTCATATAAAATACTGAAATTCTAATTTTAGGTGAATCAAAAAAAATCTAAATAATATCTAGGCGCCCCAAACTTAAAAGAAAATGGCTCTGAATATAGTCTGTTAGAAAAAATATACAATGGCTTATTCTACTCTTTTTTAGAGTATATAGACCAACTCAGTATGCTCTCTCATGAACATCACAGAAATTCTAATTTTACGGGAATGAAAAAAAATTTAAATATTATCTAGGCACCCCAATGTTAAAAACAAAATTGCCCTGAATATAATCTGTCAGAAAATATATACAATGCCATATTCTACACTCTTTTAAAGTATATACACCAACTCCATATGCTCTTTCATGTAAAATACAGAAATTCTATATTTAAGCGAATCGAAAAATATCTAAATATTATCTAGGCAGCTTAATGTTAAAAGCAAAATTTCTCTGAATATAATCTGTCAAAAAAAATACACAATGCCATTTTCTACTCTGTTTTTTAGTATATACACCAACTCAATATGCTCTGACATGTAAAATACAGAAATTCTAATTTTATAAGTATCGAAAAAATCTAAATATTATGTAGGCACGTCTATGTTAAAAACAAAATTGCTTTGAATATAATATTTCAGAAAAAATATACAATGCCCTATTCTACTCTGTTTTGGAGTATGTACACCAACTCCGTATGGTCTCTCATGTAAAATACCGAAATTCCAATTTTACCCGAATCGAAAAAATCAAAATATTATTTAGGCAACACGATGTTACAAACAAAATTGCTCTGAATATAATCTGTCACAAAAAATATTCAATCCCCTATTCTACTCTGTGTCGGAGTATATACACCAACTCAATATGCTCTATAATGTAAAATACAGAAATTCTAATTTTACTGGAATAGAAAAAATCTAAATATTATCTAGGCACCTCAGTGTTAATAAAACTGCTCTGAATATAATCTGTCAGAAAAAATATACAATGCCCTATTCTACTCTGTTTTGGAGTATATACAACAACTCCACATTATCTCTCATGTAAAATACAGAAATTCTATATTTAAGCGAATCGAAAAAAATCAAAATATTATCTAGGCACCCCAAAGATAAAAACAAAATCGCTCTGAATATAATCTGTCAGAAAATATATACAATGCCCTATTCTACTCGGTTTTGGTGTGAATACACCAACTCAGTATGCTCTCTCATGTAAAATATAGAAATTCTATATTTAAGCAAATCGAAAAAAATCTAAATATTATCTAGGCACCCCCATGTTAAAAGCAAAATTGCTCAGAATATAATCTGTCAGATAAAATATACAATGCCCTTTACTACTCTGTTTTGTAGTATATACACCAACTCAATATGCTCTCATGTAAAATACAGAAATTCTAAATTTACATGATCCGAAAAAATCTAAATATTATCTAGGCACTCCAATGTTAAAAGCAAAATTGCTCTGAATATAATCTGTCAGATAAAATATACAATGCCCTTTTCTACTCTGTTTTGTAGTATATACACCAACTCAATATGCTCTCTCTTGTAACATACCAAAATTCTAATTTTCCGCGAATTGAAAAAAATCTAAATAATATCTAGACTCCACAAAGTTAAAAGAAAATGGCTCTGAATATAGTCTTTCAGAAAAAATATACAATGCCTTATTCTACTGAGTTTTGGAGTATATACACCAACTCAGTATGCTCTCTCATGTAAAATAGAGAAATTCTCATATTACCCGAATCGAAAAAATCTAAATATTATTTAGGCACCCCAATGTTAAAAACAAAATTGCTCTGAATAAAGTCTGTCAGAGAAAATATACAGTGACCTTTTCTACTCTGTTTTGGAGTATCTACACCAACTCTATATGCTCTCTCATGTAAAATACAGAAATTCAGTATTTAAGACAAACGAAAAAAATCTAAATATTATCTATACAATCCGATGTTAAAAGCAAAATTGCTCTGAATATAATTTGTGAGAAAAAGTATACAATGCCCTTTTCTACTCTGTTTTGTAGTATATACACGAACTCAAATGCTCTCTCATGTAAAATACAGAAATTCTAATTTTACCCGAATCGGAAAAATCTAAATATTACCTAGGCACCCCATTGTTAAAAACAAAATTGCTCTGAATATAATCTGTCAGAAAAAATATACAATGCCATATTCTACTTTGTTTTGGAGTATATACACCAACTCAGTATGCTCTCTCATGTAAAATACAGAAATTCTATATTTAAGCGAATCGAAAATAATCTAAATATTATCTAGGCACTTCAATGTTTAAAACAAAATTGCTCTGAATATAATCTGTCAGAAAAAATATACAATGCTTTATTCTACTCTTTATTGGAGTATATACACTAACTCAATATGCTCTCTCATGTAAAATACAGAAATTCTAATTTTACGTGAGTCAAAAAAATGAAAATGGTATCTAGGCACACCAATGTTATAAGCAAAATTGCTCTGAATATAATCTGTCAGAAAAAATATACAATGCCCTTTTCTACTTTGTTTTGTAGTATATATCCCAACTCAATATGCTCTCTCATGAAAAATACAGATATTCTAATTTTACGCGAATCGAATAAAACCTAAATAATATCTAGGCATCGCAAAGTTAAAGGAAAATGGCACTGAATGTAGTCTGTTAGAAAAAATTTACAATGCCTTATTCTACTCTGTTTTACAGTTTATAAACCAACTCAGTATGCTCGCTCATGTAAAATACCAAAATTCTAATTTTACGTGAATCGAAAAAAATCTAAATATTATCTAGGCACCCAAATGTTAAAAGCAAAATTTCTGAGAATATAATCTGTCAGAAAAGATATACAATGCTTTTTTCTACTCTGTTTTGGAGTATATACACCAACTCAATATGCTCTCTCATGTAAACTTGCGAAATTCTAATTTTACGCGATTCGAAAAAAATCTAAATAATATCTAGGCGTTCCCAATTTAAAAGAAAATGGCTCTCAATATAGTCTGTTAGAAAAAATATACAATGCCTTATTCTACTTTGTTTTGGATTATATACACCAACTCAGTATGGTCTCTCATGTCAAACAGCAAAATTCTAAATTTACGTGAAACGAAAAAAATCTAAATATTATCTAGGCTCCCCAATGTTAAAAGCAAAACTGCTCTGAATATAATCTGTCAGAATAAATATACAATGCCCTTTTCTACTCTCTTGGAGTATATACACCAACTCAATATGCTCTCTTATGTAAAATACCGAAATTCTAATTTTACATGTATCGAGAAAAATCTAAATATTATCTAGGCACCCCAAAGTTAAAAGTACAATTGCTCTGAATATAATGTGTCATAAAAAATATACTATGCCCTTTTTTACTCTGTTTTGCAGTATGTACACCAACTAAATATGCTCTCATGTAAAATAACGAAATTCTAATTTTACACAAATCGAAAAGAATCTAAATAATATCTAGGCGCCCCACAGTTAAAATAAATGGCTCTTAATATAGTCTGTTAGATAAAATATACAATACCTTATTCTACTCTGTTTTGGAGTATATACATCAACTCCGTATGCTCTCTCATGTAAAATACAGAAATTCTAATTTTACCCGAATGAAAATAATCTAAATATGATCTAGGCAGTCCAATGTTAAAAACTAAATTGCTCTGAATATACTCTGTCAGAAAAAATATAAAATGCCTTATTCTACACTGTTTTGGAGTATATACTCCAACTCAGTATGCCTTCTCATGTAAAATACCGAAATTCTAATTTTACGAGAATCGAAAAAAATCTAAATATTATGTAGGCACCCGAATGTTAAAAGCAAAATTGCTCTGAATATAATCTGTGAGAAAAAATATACAATGCCTTATTTTACTCTGTTTTTGAGTATATACACCAACTCAGTATGCTCTCTGATGTAAAATACCGAAATTCAAAATTTACGTGAATCGAAAAAAATCTAAATAATATCTAGGCGCCCCAAAGTTAAAAGAAATGGCTCTGAATATAGTCTGTTAAAAAAATATATACAATGCCTTATTCTACTTTGCTTTGGAGTATATACACCAACTCAGTATGCTCTCTCATGTAAAATACAAGATTCTAATGCTACCCAAATCGAAAAAATCTAAATATACTCTAGGCACCACAATGTTAAAAACAAAATTACCCTGAATATAATCTGTCAGACAAAATATACAATGCCCTATTCTACTCTGTTTTGGAGTATATACACAAACTCAATATGCTGTCTCATGTAACATACAGAAATTTTATATATAAGTGAATCGAAAAAAATCTAAATATAATCTAGGCATCCCTATATTAAAAGCAAAATTTCTATTACTATAATCTGTCAAAAAATATACAATGCCTTATTCTACTCTGTTTCAGAGTATATACGCCAACTCAGTATGTTCTCTCATGTAAAATACCGAAATTCAAATTTTACATTAATCGAAAAATTTTAAATATTATCTAGGCATCTGAATGTTAAAAGCAAAATTGCTCTGAATATAATCTGTTAGAAAAAATATACAATGCCTTATTCTCCTCTGTTTTGGAGTATACACACCAAATGAGAATGCTCTCTCATGTAAAATACAGAAACTGTATATTTAAGCGAATCGAAAAATATCTAAATATTATACAGGCACCCCAATGTTAAAAGCAAAGTTGCTCTGAATATATTCTGTCAGAAGAAATATACAGTGCGCTTTTCTAATTTGTTTTGGAGTATATACACCAAGTCAATAGGCTCCCTCATTTAAAATGCAGAAATTCAAATTTTACGCGAATCGAAAAAAATCTAAATAATATATAGGCACCCAAAGTTAAAAGAAAATGGCTCGGAATATAGTATGTTAGAGAAAATATACAATGCCTTATTCTACTCTGTTTTGGGGTATATACACCAACTCAGTATGCTCTCTCATGTAAAATACCGAAATTCTAATTTTACGCGAATCGAAAAAAATCTAAATAATATCTAGGCGCCCCAAAGTTATAAGAAAATGGCTCGGAATATTATCTGTTGGAAGAAATATACAATGCCTTATTCTCCTCTCTTTTGTAGCATATACACCAACCCAGAATGCTCTCTCATGTAAAATACCAAATTCTAATTTCACCCGAATCGGCAAAATCTAATTATTATTTAGGCACCCGAATGGTAAAAACAAAATTGGTATGAATATAAACTGTCAGAAAAAATATACAATGACCTTTTCTACTCTGTTTTAGGGTATATACACCAACTCAATATGCTCTCTCATGTGAAATACCGAAATTCTAATTTTACGTGAATCGAAAAAAATCTAAATATTATCTAGGCACCCCAAAGTTAAAAAAAAATGGCTCTGAATATAGTCTGTTAGAAAAAATATACAATGCCTTATTCTACTCTGTTTTGGAGTATATACACTAACTCAGTATGCTCTCTCATGTAAAATACAGAATTTCTATATTTAAGCGAATCGAAAAAAATCTAAATACTATCCAGGCACCCCAATGTTAAAAGCAGAATTGCTCTGAATATAATCTGTCAGAAGAAATATACAATGCCCTTTTATACTCTGTTTTGGAGTATATACACCAACTCAATATGCTCTCTCATGTAAAATACAGGAATTCTATATTAAAGCGAATCGAAAAATATCTAAATATAATCTAGGCACCCAAATGTTAAATGCAAAATTGCTCTGAATATAGTCTGTCAGAAAAAATATACAATGCCTTATTCTACTCTGTTTTGGAGTATATACACCAACTCAGTATGCTCTCTCATGTAAAATACGGAAATTCTAATTTTACGTGAATCGAAAAAAATGTAAACATTATTTAGGCACCCGAATGGTAAAAGCAAAATTGCTCTGAATATAAACTGTCAGAAAAAATATACAATGCCCTTTTCCACTCTGTTTTGGGGTATATACACCAACTCCATATGCTCTCTCATGTAAAATACAGAAATTCTATATTTAAGCAAATCGAAAATAATCTAAATATTATCTAGGCACCCCAATGTTAAAAGGAAAATTGCTCTGAATATAATCTGTCAGAGGAAATATAAAATGCCTTATTCTATTCTGTTTTGGAGTATATACACCAACTCAGCGTGCTCTCTCATGTAAATTACCGAAATTCTAATTTTACGTGAAGCGAAAAAAATCTAAATATTATCTAGGCACACGAATGTTAAAAGCAAAATTGGTCTGAATATAATCTGTTCAGAAAAAATATACAATTCTTTTTTCTACTCAGTTTTGGTTTATATACACTAACTCAATATGCTCTCTCACGTATAAAACTGATATTCTAATTTTATGTGAATCGAAAAAAATCTAAATAATATCTAGGCACCCCAAAGTTAAAAGGAACTGGCTCTGAATATAGTCTGTTGGAGAAAATATACAATGCCTTACTCTACTCTGTTTTGGAGTATATACACCAACTCAGTATGCTCTCTCATGTAAAACACAGAAATTCTAATTTTACCCGAATCTAATAAATGTAAATGTTTTCTAGGCACCACAATGTTAAAAACAAAATTTCTCTGAATATAATCTGTTAGAAAAAATATACAATGCCCTATTCAACATTGTTTTTGAGTATATACAGCAACTCTATATGCTCTCTCATGTAAAATACAGGAATTCTATATTAAAGCGAATCGAAAAATATCTAAATATAATCTAGGCTCCCCAATATTAAAAGCAAAATCGCTCTCAATATAATCTGTCAGAAACAATATACAATGCCTCATTCTACTCTGTTTTGGAGTATATACAACAACTCAGTATGCTCTCTCATGTAAAATAAGAAATTCTAATTTTACCCGAATTGACAAAATCTAAATATTATCTAGCAACCCCAATGTTATAAACAAAATTTCTCTGAATATAATCTGTCAGAAAAAATATACAATGCCCTATTCTACTCTGATTTGGAGTATATACCCCGACTCAAAATGCTCTCTCATGTAAAATACAGAAATTCTATATTTAAGCGAATCGAAAAAAATGTACATATAATCGAGGCACGCCAATGTTAAAAACAAAATTGCTCTGAATCTAATCTGTCAGAAAAAATATTCAATGCCTTATTCTACCCTGTTTTGGAGTATTTACACCAACACAGTATGCTCTGTCATGTAAAATACAGAAATTCTATATTTAAGCGAATCGAAAAAAATCTAAATATAATCTACGCACCCCAATGTTGAAAGCAGAATTGCTCTGAATATAATCTGTAAGAAGGAATATACAATTCCCTTTTCTACTCTGTTTTGGAGTATATACACCAACTCAAAAGGCTCTCTCATGTAAAATGCAGAAATTATAATTTTACGCGAATCCAAAAAAAACTAAATAATATCTAGGCGCCTCAAAGTTAAAAGAAAATGGCTCGGAATATAGTATGTTAGAAAAAATATACAATGCCTTATTCTACTCGGTTTTGGAGCATATACACCAACTCAGTATGCTCTCTCATGTAAAATACCGAAATTCTAATTATACGCGAATCGAAAGAAATCTAAATAATATCTAGGCGCCCCAAAGTTATAAGAAAATGGCTCGGAATATAGTCTGTTGGAAAAAATATACAATGCCTTATTCTACTCTGTTTTGGAGTATATACACCAACTCAGTATGCTCTCTCATGTAAAATAGTTAAATTCTAAATTTACGTGGACCGAAAAAAATCTTAATAATATCTAGGCGCCCCAAAGTTAATAAAAAATGGCTCTGAATATAGTCTGTTAAAAAAAATATACAATGCCTTATTCTATTCTGTTTTGGAGTATATACATTAACTCAGTATGCTCTCTCATGTAAAATACCGAAATTCTAATTTTACACGAATCGAAAAAAATCTAAATTTTATATAGGCACCCCAATGTTAAAAAAAAATTGCTCTGAATATAATCTGTCAGAAAATATATTCAATGCCCTATTCTACTCTGTTTTGGGGTTTATACACCAACTCCATATGCTCTCTCATGTAAAATACAGAAATTCTAATTTTACCTGAATTGAATAAATCTACATGTTTTCTAGGCACCCCAGTATTAAAAGCAAAATTTCTATTAATATAATCTGTCAAAGAAAAATACATAATGCCTTATTCTACTCACTTTTGGAGTATATTCACCAACTCAGTATGCTCTCTTATGTAAAATACCGAAATTCTAATTTTACATGAATCGAAAAATATCTAAATATAATCTATGCACCCCAATGTTAAAAGCAAAATTGCTCTGAATATACTCTGTCAAAAAAATATACAATGCCCTTTTCTACTTTGTTTTGGATTGTATACACCAAATCAATATGCTCTCTCATGTAAAATACTGAAATTCTAATTTTACGGAAATCGAAGAAAATCTAAATAATATCTAGGTGCCCCAATGTTAAAAGAAAATGGGTCTGAATGTAGTCTGATAGCAAAAATATACAAATCCTTATTCTACTCTGTTTTGGAGTATATACACAAACACAGTATGCTCTCTCATGTAAAATACAGAAATTCTAATTTTACGCGAATGGAAAAAATCTAAATATAATCTTGGCACACCAATGGTAAAAACAAAATTTCCCTGAATATAATCTGTCAGAAAAAATATACAATGCCCTATTCTACTCTATTTTGGAGTATATACACCAACCCCATATTCTCTCTCACGTAAAATACAGAAATTCTATATTGAAGCGAATTGAAAAAAAATCTAAATATAATCTAGGCACCCCAATATTTAAGGCAAAATTGCTCTGAATATAATCTGTCAGAAAAAATATACAATGCCTTATTTTACTCTGTTATGGAGTATATACACCAACTCAGTATGGTCTCTCATGTAAAATACCGAAATTCTAAATTTACCTGAATCGAAAAGAATCTAAATATTATCTAGGCACCCCAATGTTAAAAGCAAAATTGCTCTGAATATAGTGTGTCTAAAAAAATATACAATGCCATTTTCTACTCTGTTTTGGATTGTATACATCAACTCAATATGCTCTCTCATGTAAAATACCGAAATTCTTATTTTACGGAAATCGAAAAAAATCTAAATAATATCTAGGCGCCCCAAAGTTAAAAGAAAATGGCTCTGAATATAGTCTGTTAGAAAAAATATACAATGCCTTATTCTACTCTGTTTTGGAGTATATACACCAACTCAGTATGCTCTCTCATGTAAAATACATAAATTCTAATTTTACCCGAATCGAAAAAATCTAAATATTATCTAGACACACCAATGTTAAGAACAAAGTTTCTTTGAATTTAATTTGTTAGAAAAAATATAAAATGCTTTATTCTTCTCTGTTTTGTAGTATATACACCAACTCCATATGCTCTCTCCATGTAAAACACAGAAATTCTAAGGGAATGCACAAAAATCTAAATATGATCTAGACACCCCAATGTTAAAAGCAAAATTGCTCTGAATATAATCTGTCAGAAAAAATATACAATGCCTTATTCTACTCTGTTTTGGCGAATATACACCAACTCAGTATGCTCTCTCATGTAAAATTCTGAAATTCAAATTTTACGTGAATTGAAAAAAATCTAAATAATATCTAGGCACCTCAAAGTTAAATGAAACTGGCTCTGAATATATTCTGTTAGAAAAAAATACAATGCCTTATTCTACTTTGTTTTGTAGTATATACACCAACTCAGTATGCTCTCTCATGTAAAATACCAAAATTCTAATTTAACTGAATCGACAAAATCTAAATATTATCTATGCACCCCAATGTTAAAAACAAAATTGCTCTGAATATAATCTGTCAGAAAAAATATACAATGCCCTATTCTACTCTTTTTTGGAGTATATACACCAAGTCCATTTGCTCTCTCATGTAAAATACAGAAATTCTATACTTAAGCGAATCGAAAAAAATCTACATATAATCTATGCACCCCAATGTTAAAAACAAAATTGCTCTGAATAGAATCTGTCAGAAAAAATATTCAATGCCCAATTCTACTCTGTTTTGGAGTATATACACCAAGTCCATTTGCTCTCTCATGTAAAATACAGAAATTCTATATTTAAGCGAATAGAAATAAATCTAAATATTATCTAGGCACCCCAATGTATGAACCAAAATTGCTCTGAATATAATCTGACAGAGAAAATATACAATGACCTTTTCAACTCTGTTTTGGAGTGTATAAACCATCTCAATATGCTCTCTCCTGTAAAATACCGAAATTCAAATTTTACGCGAATCAAAAAAAATCTAAATAATATCTAGGCACACCAATTTTAAAAGAAAATGCTTCTGAATATAGTCTGTTAGAAAAAATATACAATGCCTTATTCTACTCTGTTTTGTAGTATATACACCAAGTCAGTATTCTCTCTCAAGTAAAATACCGAAATTCTAATTTTACATGAATCAAAAAAATCAAAATAATATCTAGGCGCCAAAAAGTTAAACGAAAATGACTCTAAATATAGTCTGTTAGAAAAAACATACAATGCCTTATTCTACTCTGTTTTGGAGTATATACACCAGCTCAGGATGCTCTCTCATGTAAAATACCGATATTCAAATTTTACCTGAATTGAATAAATCTAAATATTATCTAAGCACCCCAATGTTAAAAACAAAATAGCTCTGAATATAATATGTCAGAGAAAATATTCAATGCCCTATTCTACTTTGTTTTGGAGTATATACACCAACTCAGTGTGCTGTCTCAATTAAAATACCGAAATTCTAATTTTACGTGAATCGAAAAAAATCTAAATATTATCTAGGCACCCCAATGTATGAACCAAAATTGCTCTGAATATAATCTGACAGAGAAATTATACAATGCCCTTTTCAACTCTGTTTTGGAGTGAATAAACCATCTCAATATGCTTTCTCCTGTAAAATACCGAAATTCTAATTTTACGTGAATCGAAAAAAATCTAAATAATATCTAGGCACCAAAAGTTAAAAGAAACTTACTCTGAATATAGTCTATTAGAGAAAATATACAATGCTTTATTCTACTTTGTTTTGGAGTATATACACCAACTCCATATGCTCTCTCATGTAAAATACAGAAATACTATATTTGAGCGAATCGAAAAAAATCTACATATAAACTAGGCACCCCAATATTAAAAACAAAATTGCTCTGAATATAATCTGTCAAAAAAAATATACAATGCTTATTCTACTCTGTTTTGGAGTATATACACCAACTCAGTATGCTCTCTCATGTAAAATACCGAAATTCTAAATTTACATGAATCGAAAAAAATCTAAATATTATCTAGGCACCCCAATGTTAAAAGCAAAATTGCTCTGAATATACTCTGTCAGAAAAAATATACAATGCCCTTTTCTACTCTGTTTTGGTGTATATACACCAACTAAATATTCTCTCTCATGTAAAATACTGTAATTCTAATTTTACAGAAATCGAAGAAAATCTAAATAATATCTAGGCGCCCCAATGTTAAAAGAAAATGGTTCTCAATATAGCCTGTTAAAAAAATATACAATGCCTCATTCTACTCTATTTTGGAGTATATATGCCAAATCAGTATGCTCTCTCATGTAAAATACCGAAATGCTAATTTTACATTTATCAAAAAATTTTAAATATTATCTAGGCACCCCAATGTTAAAAACAAAAGTTCCCTTAATATAATCTGTCAGAAAAAATATACAATGCCCTATTCTACTCTGTTTTGGAGTATATAAACCAACTCCATATGCTCTCTCATGTAAAATACAGAAATGCTATATTTAAGTGAACCGAAAAAAAATCTAAAAATTATCTAGGCAACCCAATGTTAAAAAAAAATTGCTCTGAATATAATCTTTCAGAAAAAACATGCAATGCTCTTTTCTACTCTATTTTGGAGTATATACACCAACTCCATATGCTCTCTCATGTAAAATAACGAAATTCTATATTTAAGCGAATCGAAGAAAATCTAAATATTATCTAGGCACCCCAATGTTAAAAACAAAATTGCGCTGAACATAATGTGCCAGAAAAATAATACAATGCCCTATTCTTCTCTGTTTTGGAGTATATACACCAACTCCATATGCTCTCTCATGTTAAATACAGATATTCAATATTTAAGCGAATCGAAAAAAATCTAAATATTATCTAGGCACCCCAATGTTAAAATCAAAATTGCTCTGAATATAATCTGTCTGGCAAAATATACAATGTCCTTTTCTACTTTGTTTTGGAGAATATACACCAACTCCATATGCTCTCTCATGTAAAATACGGAAATTCTATATTTAAGCAAATCGAAAACAATCTAAATATTATCAAGGCACCCCAATGTTAAAAACAAAATTGCTCTGAATATAATCTGTCAGAAAAAATATACAATGCCCTATTCTACTCTGTTTTGGAGTATATACACCAACTCCATATGCTATCTCATGTAAAATACAGAAATTATAATTTTACCCAAATTGAAAAAATCTAAATATAATCTAGGCACTCCATTGTTAAAAACAAAATTGCTGTGAATATAATCTGTCAAAAAAATATAAAATGCCCTATTCTACTCTGTTTTCGATTATATACACCAACTCAGTATTCTCTCTCATGTAATATATCGAAATTCTAATTTTACGGGAATCGAAAAAAATCTAAATGTTTCCTAGGCACCACAATGTTAAAAGCAAAACTGCTCTGAATATAACCTGTCATAAAAAATATACAGTGCCCTTTTCTACTCTGTATTGGAGTATATACACCAACTCAGTATGCTCTCTCATGTAAAATACTCAAATTCTAATTTTATGAGAATCGAAAAAAATCTAAATAATATCTAGGCGCCCCAAAGTTGAAAGAAAATGGCTCTGAATATAGTCTGTTATTAAAAATATACAATGCCTTTCTCTACTATGTTTTGGAGTATATACACCAACTCAGTATGCTCTCTCATGTAAAATACAGAAATTCTAATTTTACCCGAATGGAAAAAATCTAAATATTATATATGCACCCCAATGTTAAAAACAAAATTGCTCGGAATATAATCTGTCAGAAAAATATACAATGCCCTATTCTACACTGTTTTGGAGTATATACACCAACTAAGTATGCTCTCTCATGTAAAATACCAAAATTCTAATTTTACGTGAATTGAAAAAAATCTAATTACTATCTAGGCAACCGAAAGTTAAAAGCAAAATTGCTCTGAATATAATCTGTAAGAAAAATTATACAATGCGCTTTTCTACTCTGTTTTGGAGTATATACACCAACTTCCTATACTCTTTCATGTAAAAATACAGAAATTCTATATTGAAGCAAATCGAAAAAAATCTAAATATTATCTAGGCACCTTAATGTTAAAAAAATCTAAATATTATTGAGGCACCCCAATGTAAGAAGCAAAATTGCTCTGAATATAATCTGTCAAAAAAATATACAATGCCTTATTCTACTCTGTTTTGGAGGATATACACCAACTCAGTATGCTCTCTTATGTATAATACCCAAATTCTAATTTTACGTGAATCGAAAAAAATCGAATTTTATCTACGCACCCGAATGTTGAAAGCAAAATTGCTCTCTCATTTAAAAGAGAGAAATTCTATATTTAAGCCAATCGGAAAAATTTTAATAATATCTAGGCAACCCAATGCTAAAAGCAAAATTGCTCTGAATATACTCTGTCAGAAAAAATATACAATGCCCTTTTCTACTCTGTTGAGGAGTATATACACCAACTCAATATGCTCACTCATGCAAAATACCGAAATTCTAATTTTACGCGAATCGAACAAAATCTAAATAATATCTAGGTGCCCCAAAGTTAAAAAAAAATAGCTCTGAATATAGTCTGTTAGAAAAAATATACAAAGCCTTATTCCAGTCTGTTTTGGAGTATATACACCAAGTCAGTCTGTTCTCTCATGTAAAATAACGATATTCTAATTTTACCATATTAGTTAAAATCTAAATATTACCTAGGCACCCCAATGTTTAAAACAAAATAGCTCTGTATATTATCTGTCAAAAAAAATATACAATGCCCTATTCTACTCTGTTTTCGAGTATATACACCAACTTCACATGCTCTCTCATGTAAAAAACAAAAATTCTATATTTAAGCGAATCGAACAAAATCTAAATATTATCTATGCACCCCAACGTTAAAAGCAAAAGTGCTGTGAATATATTCGGTCAGAAAAAATATACAATACCCGTTTCTACTCTGTTTTGTAGTACATACACCAACTCAATATGCTCTCTCATGTAAAATAGAGAAATTCTAATTTTACCCGAATCATAAAAATATAAATACAATCTAGGCACCCCAATGTTAAAAACAAAATTGCTATGAATATAATCTGTCAAAAGATATATAAAATGCCCTATTCTACTCTGTTTTGGAATATATACACCAACTAGGTATACTCTCTCATGTAAAATACCGAAATTCTAATTTTACGTGAATCGAAAAAACTCTAAATATTATCTAGGCACCCCAATGTTAAAAGCAAAATTGCTCTGAATATAATATGTCATAAAAATTATACAATGCCGTTTTTTACTCTCTATTGGAGTATATATACTAACTCAATATGCTCTCTCATGTAAAATACACAAATTCAAATTTTAAGTGAATTAAAAAAAAATTTAAAAAATATCTAGGCTCCCCAAAGTTAAAAGAAAATGGCTCTAAATATAGTCTGTTAGAACAAATATACAATGCCTTATTCTACTATGTTTTGGAGTATATACAGGAACTCAGTATGCTCTCTCGTGTAAAATAAAGATAATCAAATTTTACCCGAATCGAAAAAAATCTAAATATTATCTAGGCACCCCAATGTTAAAAACAAAATGGCTCTGAATATAATCTGTCAGAAAAAATATACAATGCCCTATTCTACTCTGTTTTTGAGTATATACACCAACTTTACCTGCTCTCTCATGTAAAATACAGAAATTCTATATTTAAGCGAATCGAAAAAAATCTAAATTTTATCTAGTCACCCCAAAGATAAACACAAAATAGTTCTGAATATAATCTGTCAGAAAAAATATACAATGCCCTCTTCTACTCTGTTTTCGAGTATATACACCACCTCCATATGCTCTCTCATGTAAAATACAGAAATTCTATATTTAAGCAAATCGAAAAAAATCTAAATATTATCTACGCACCCCAACGTTAAAAGCAAAAGTGCTATGAATATACTCGGTCAGAAAAAATATACAATGCCCTTTTCTACTCTGTTTTGTAGTATATACACCAATTCAATAGGCTCACTCATGTAAAATACAGAAATTCTAATTTTACCCGAATCGAAAAAATCTAAAAATTATCTAGGCACCCCAATGTTAAAAACAAATTGCTCTGAATATAATCTGTCAAAAAAAATATACAATGCCTATTGTCCTCTGTTTTTGAATATATACACCAACTCAGTATACTCTCTCATGTAAAATACCGAAATTCTAATTTTACGTGAATCGAAAAAAATCTAAATATTATCTAGGCACCCCGATGTTGAAAGCAAAATTTCTCTGAATATAATCTGTCATAAAAATTATACAATGCCCTTTTCTACTCTGTATTGGACTATATACATTAACTCAGTATGCTCTCTCAAGTAAAATACCGAAATTCTAATTTTACGCGAATCGAAATAAATCTAAATAATATCTAGGCGCCCCAAACTTAAAAGAAAGTGGCTCTGAATATAGTCTGTTAGACAAAATATACAATGCCTTATTCTACTCTGTTATGGAGTATATACACCAACTCAGTATTCTCTCTCATGTAAAATACAGAAATTAAAATTTTGCCCGAATTGAAAAAATCTAAATATTATCTAGGCACCCCAATGTTAGAAACAAAATTGCTCTGAATATAATCTGTCATAAAAAATATACAATGCCCTTTACTACTCTGTTTTGGCATATATACACCAACTCAATATGCTCTCTCATGTAAAATAACAAAATTCTAATTTTACACAAATCGAAAAAATCTAAATAACAACCTGGCGCCCCAAAATTAATAGAAAATGGCTTGTAATATACACTGTTAGATAAAATATACAATGCCTTATATTACTCTGTTTTGGGGTATATACACCAACTCAGTATGCTCTCTAATGTAAAATACTGAAATTCTAATTTTATGTGAATCGAAAAATATCTAAATGATATCTAGGCGCCCCAAAGATAAAGAAAATGGCTGTAAATATAGTCTGTTAGAGAAAGTATACAATGTGTTATTCTACTTTGTTCTGGAATATATACACCAACCCCACATGATGTCTCATGTAAAATACAGAAATTCTATATTTAAGCGAATTGAAGAAAATCTAAATATTATCTAGGCACCCAAATGTTAAAAGCAAAATTGCTCTGAATATAGTCTGTCAAAAAAAATATGCAATGCCCTTTTCTACTCTGTTTTGGAGGATATACACCAACTCAGTATGCTCTCTAATGTATAATACCGAAATTCTAATTTTACGTGAATTGAAAAAAATAGAAATATTATCTAGGCACCCGAATGTTAAAATAAAAATTGCTGTGAATATAATCTGTCAGAAAAAATATACAATGCCATTTTCTACTCTGTTTTGGAGTATATACACCAACTTAATATGCTCTCTCATGTAAAATAACGAATTTCTAATTTTACGTGAATTAAAAAAATCTAAATATTACGTAGGCGCCCCAAGGTTAAAAGAAAATGGCACTGAATATAGTCTGTTAGAAAAAATATACAATGCCTGATTCTACTCTGTTTTGGAGTATATACACCAACTCAGTATGCTCTCTCATGAAAAATACAAAAATTCAAATTTTACCCGAATCGAAAATATCTATATATGATCTAGGCACCCCAATGTTAAAAACAAAATGGCTCTGAATATAATCTGTCAAAAAAAATATACAATGCCCTATTCTACTCTGTTTTGGAGTATATACACCAACTCCATATGCTCTCTCATGTAAAATACAGAAATTCTATATTTAAGCGAATCAAATAAAATCTAAATATTATCTACGCACGCCAATGTTAAAAGCAAAAGTGCTGTGAATATATTCGGTCAGAAGAAATATACAATGCCCGTTTCTACTCTGTTTTGTAGTATATACACCAACTCAATATGCTCTCTCATGTAAAATAGAGAAATTCTAATTTTACCCGAATCAAAAATGTAAATATAATCTAGGCACCCCAATGTTAACAACAAAATTGCTCTGAATATAATCTTTCAAGAAAAATATACAATGCCCTATTCCACTCTCTTTTGGAGTATATACACCAACTCCATATGCTCTCTCATGTAAAATACAGAAATTCTAATTTTACGAGAAGTGAAAAATAGCTAAATAATATCTAGGCGCCCCAAAGTAAAAAGAAATTGGCTCTGAATATAGTCTGTTAGAAAAAATATACAATGCCTTATTCTACTCTTTTTTGGAGTATATACACCAACTCCATATGCTCTTTCATGTAAAATACAGAAATTTTATATTTAAGCGAATCGAAAAAAAATCTAAATATTATCTAGGCACCCCAATGTTATAAACAAAATTTCTCTGAATATAATCTGTCAGAAAAAATATACAATGCTATATTGTAATCTGTTTTAAAGCTTATACACCAACTCCATATGCTCTCTCATGTAAGATACAGAAATTTTAATTTTACTGGAATTGAAAATATCTAAATATTATTTAGGCACCTCAGTGTTAAGAAAAAAATTCCTCTGAATATAATCTCTCAGAAAGAATATACAATGCCCTATTCTACTCTATTTTGGAGTATATACACCAACTCAACATTCTCTCTCATGTAAAATACCGAAATTCTACATTTAAGCGAATCGAAAAAAATCTAAATATTATCTAGTCACCCCAAAGTTAAAAACAAAATCGCTCTGAATATAATCTGTCAGAAAAAATATACAATGCCCTATTCTACTCTGTTTTGGAGTATATACACCAACTCCATATGCTCTCTCATATAAAATACAGAAATTCTATCTTTTAAGTGAATCGAAGAAAATCTAAATATTATCTAGGCACCCCAATGTTAAACGGAAAATTGCTCTGAATATAATCTGTCATAAAAAATACATAATGTCCGATTCTACTTTGTTTTGCAGTATATACACCAGGTCCATATGCTCTCTCATGTAAAATACAGATATAACAATTTTACGCGAATCTAAAAAAATCTAAATAATATCTAGGCGCCACAAAGTTAAAGGAAAATGGCTCTTAATATAGTCTGTTAGAGAAAATATACACTGCCTTATTCTACTCTGTTTTGGAGTATATACACCAACTCAGTATGCTCTCTCATGTAAAATACCGAAATTCTAGTTTTACGTGAATCAAAAAAATTCTAAATATTATCCAGGCACCACAATGTTAAATGCAAAATTGCTCTGAATATAATTTTTCAGAAACAATAAAGAATGCCCTTTTCTTCTCTGTTTTGGAGTATATACAAAAACTCAGTATGCTCTCTCACGTAAAACACTGTAATTATAATTTTATGCGAATCGAAAATTCTAAATAATATCTAGGTGCCTCAAAGGTAAAAGAAAATGTCTCTGAATATAGTATGTTAGTAAAAATGTACAATGCCTTATTCTACTCTGCTTTGGAGTATATACACCAACTCAGTATGCTCTCTAATGTAAAATACCAAAATTCTAATTTTACCTGAATCAAAAAAAATCTAAATACTATCTAGGCACCCCAATGTTGAAAGCAAAATTGCTCTGAATATAATCTGTCAGAATAAATATCCAATGCCCTTTTCTACTCTGTTTTGGTGTATATACACCAACTCAATATACTCTGTCATATAAAATACCGAAATTCTAATTTTACGCGAATCGAAATAAGCCTAAATAATATCAACGTGCCCCAAAGTTAAAACAAAATAGCTCTGAATATAGTCTGTTAGAAAAAATATACAATACCTTATTCTACTCTGTTTTACAGTATATACACAAACTCAGTATGCTCCCTCATGTAAAATACAGAAATTCTAAATTTACGCGAATCAAAAAAAATGTAAATAACATCTGGGCGCCCCAAAGTTAAAAGAAAATTGCTCTGAATATAGTCTGTTAGAAAAAATATACAATGCCTTATTCTACTCTGTTTTGGACTATATACACCAACTCAGTGTGCTCTCTCATGTAAAATACAGAAATTCTAATTTCACCAGAATCGAAAAAATCTAAATATTATCTAGGCACCCAAAGGTTAAAAACAAAACTGCTCTAATTATAATCTGTCAGAAAAAATATACAATGCCCTATGCTACTTTTTTTTGGAGTATATACACCAACTCAGTATCCTGCCTCATGTAAAATACGGAAATTCTATATTTACGTGAATCGAAATAAATCTAAATATTATCTAGGCACCCCAATGTTAAAAGCAAAATTGATCTGAATATAATCTGTCAGAAAAAATATACGTTGCTTCTTTCTATTCTTTTTTGTAGTATATACACCAACTCAATATGCTCTCTCATGTAAAGTACCGAAATACTAATTTTACGCGAATCGAAATAAATCTAAATAATATCTAGGCACCCCAAAGTTTAAATAAAATGGCTCTGAATATAGTCTGTTAGAAAAAAACTGCAATGCCTTATTCTACTCTGTTTTGTAGTATATACACCAACTCAATACGCTCTCTCTGATAAAATACCGAAATTCAAATTTTAAGCAAATCGAAAAAATCTAAATATTATCTTGACACCCCAATGTTAAAAACAAAATTGCTCTGAATATAATCTGTCAGAAAAAATATACAATGCTATATTGTAATCTGTTTTAAAGCTTATACACCAACTCCATATGCTCTCTCATGTAAGATACAGAAATTTTAATTTTACTGGAATTGAAAATATCTAAATATTATTTAGGCACCTCAGTGTTAAGAAAAAAATTCCTCTGAATATAATCTCTCAGAAAGAATATACAATGCCCTATTCTACTCTATTTTGGAGTATATACACCAACTCCACATTCTCTCTCATGTAAAATACAGAAATTCTATATTTAAGTGAATCGAAAAAAATCTAAATATTATCTAGTCACCCCAAAGTTTAAAACAAAATCGCTCTGAATATAATCTGTCAAAAAAATATACAATGCCCTATTCTACTCTGTTTTGGAGTATATACACCAACTCCATATGCTCTCTCATGTAAAATACAGAAATTCTATATTTAAGCGAATCGAAGAAAATCTAAATATTATCTTGGTACCACAATGTTAAAAGCAAAATTTCTTTGAATATAGTCTGTCCGAGAAAATATACAATGCCCTTTTCTACTCTGTTTTGTAGTATATACACCAACTTTATATGCTATCTCATGTAAAATACGGAAATTCTAATTATACGTGAATCGAAAAAAATCTAAATAATATCTAGGCACTTCAAAGTTAAAAGAAAATGGCTCTGAATATAATCTGTGAGAAAAAATATACAATGCCCTTTTCTACTCTGTTTTGGATTATATAAATCAACTCAATATGCTCTCTAAGGTAAAATACCAAAATTCTAATTTTATGCGAATCAAAAAAAATCTAAATAATATCTAGGCACCCCAAAGTTAAAAGAAAACGGCTCTGGATATAGTCTGTTAGGAAAAATATACAATGCCTTATTCTACTATGTTTTCGAGTATATACACCAAGTCAGTATGCTCTCTCATGTAAAATAAGAAAATTCTTATTTTACCTGAATCGAAATAATCTAAATATATTCTAGGCAACCCAATGTTAAAAGCAATATTGCTCTGAATATAATATGACAGAAAAAATATAAAATGCCCTTTTCTACTCTCTTTTGTTGTATATACACCACCTCAATATGCTCTCTCACGTAAAATACAGAAATTCGAAATTTACATGAATCGAAAAAAATCTAAATAATATCTAGGCGCCCCAAAGTTAAAAGAAAATGGCTTTGAATATAGTGTGTTAGAAAAAATACACAATGCCTTATTCTTCTCTGTTTTACAGTATATACACCAACTCAGTATGCTCTCTCATGTAAAATACCGAAATTATAATATTACCGGAATCAAGAAAACCTAAATATCATCTAGGCACCCGAATGTCAAAAAGAATATTGCTCTGCATATAATCTATCAGAAAAAATATACAATGCTTTTTTCTACACTGTTTTAAAGTATATACCACAACTCAATATGCTCTCTCATGTAAAATACTGAAATTCAAATTTTACATGAATTCAAAATAAGCTAAATAATATCTAGGCGCCTGAAAGGTAAAAGAAAATGGCTCTGAGTATAGTCTCTTAAAAAAATACACAATGCCTCATTCTACTCTGTTTTGGAGTATATACACCAACTCAGTATGCTCTCTCCCATAAAATACAGAAATTCTAATTTTACCCGAATCATAAAAATCTCAATATTATCTAGGCACCCCAATGTTAAAAACAAAATTGCTCTGAATATAATCTGTCATAAAAAATATACAATGCCCTCTTCTACTCTGTTTTGCAGTATATACACGAACTCAATATGCTCTCTCTTGTAAAATAGAGAAATTCTATATTTAAGCGAATCGAAAAAAATCTAAATATTATCTAGGCACCCCAATGTTAAAAGCAAAATTGCTCTGAATATAAACTGTCAGAAAAAATATACAATGCTTTATTCTACTCTTTTTTGGAGTATATACACCAACTCTATATGCTCTGTCATGTAAAATACAGAAATTCTATATTTAACCGGTCAAAAAAAAAATCTAAACATTATCTAGGCTCCCCAATGTTAAAAGAAAAATTTCTCGGAATATAATCTGTCAGAAAAAATATACAATGCCCTTTTCCACTTTGTATTGGAATATATACACCAACTCAATATGCTCTGTCATGTAAAATACAGAAATTCTAATTTTACGTGAATCGATAAAAATCTAAATAATATCTAGGCGCCCCAAAGTTAAAAGAAAATGGCTCTGAATATAGTGTGTTAGAAAAAATATACAATGCCTTATTCTACTCTTTCTTAAAGTATATAAACAAACTCAGTATGCTTTGTCATGTGAAATACCGAAATTCTAATTTTAACAAAATCGAAAAAATCTAAATATTATCTAGGCACCCAAATGTTAAAAACAAAATTGCTCTCAATATAATCTCTCAGAAAAAATATACAATGCCCTATTCTACATTTTTTTGGAGTATATACACCGACTCCATAGTCCCTCTCATGTAAAATACATAAATTCAATATTTTAAGGATCCGAAAAAATTCTACATATAATCTAGGAAACCCAATGTTAACAGCAAAATTGATCTGAATATAATCTGTCAGAAATAATATACAATGCCCATTTCCACTTTGTTTTGGAGTATATACACCAACTCAATATGCTCTGTCATGTAAAATACCGAATTTCTAATTTAACGCGAATCAAATAAAATCTAAATAATATCTAGGCACCCCAAAGTTAAAGGAAAATGCCTCTGAATATAGTCTGTTAAAAAAAATATACCATGCCTAATTCGAGTCTGATTTGGAGTATATACACTAACTCAGTATGCTCTCTCATGTAAAATACAGAAATCCTAATTTTACGTGAATCGAAAAAAATCTAAATCTTATCTAGGCACCCGAAAGTTAAAAAAAAAATTGCTCTGAATACAATCTGTTAGAGAAAATATACAACTCCCTTTTCTACTCTTTTTTGGAGTACATAAACCAACTCAATATGCTCTCTCATGTAAAATACCAAAATTCTAATTTTACGTGTATCGAAAAAAATGTAAATAATATCTAGGCGCACCGAAGTTAAAAGAAAATGGCTCTCAATATAGTCTCTTAGAAATAATATGCAATGCCTTATTCCACTCTGTTTGGGAGTATATACACCAACTCAGTATGCTCTCTCATGTAAAATACCGAAATTCTAATTTTACGTGAATCGAAAAAAATCTAAATATTATCTAGGCACCCGAATATTAAAAGCAAAATTTCTCTGAATATAATCTATGAGAAAAAATATACAATGTTCTTTTCTACTCTGTTTTGGAGTATATACACCAACTCAACCTTGTCTCTCATGTAAAATACTGAAATTCTAATTTTACATGAATCGTAAAAAATCTAAATAATATCTAGGTGCCCCAAAGTTAAAAGTAAATGGCCCTGAATATAGTCAGTTAGAAAAAATATACAATGCCTTATTCTACTCTATTTTGGAGTGTATAAACGAACTCAATATGCTCTGTCATGGAAAATATCAAAATTCTAATTTTAACCGATCCGAAAAATTCTAAATATTATCTTGACACCCAAATGTTAAAAACAAAATTTCTCTGAATATAATCTGTCAGAAAAAATATAAAATGCCTTATTCTACTCTGTTTTGGAGTATATACATCAACTCCATATGCTCTCTTATGTAAAATACAGAAATTCTGTATTTAAGCGAATCGAAAAAAATCTAAATATTATCTAGGCAACCCAATGTTAAAAACGAAATTGTATTGAATATTACCTGTCAGAAAAAATATACAATGCCCTACTCTGTCCTGTTGTGGAGTATATACACCAACTCAATATGCTCTCTCATGTAAAATACCGAAATTCTAATGTAACGTGAATCGAAAACAATCTAAATAATATCTAGGCGCCCCAAAGTTATAAGAAAATGGCTCTAAATATAGTCTGTTAGAAAAAATATACAATGCCCTATTCTACTCTGTTTTGGAGTATATACATCAACTCAGTATGCTCTCTCATGTAAAATATAGAAATTCTAATTTTACTCGAATCGAAAATATCTAAAAATTATCTAGGCACCCCAAAGTTAAGTCAAAATTTCTCTGAATATAATCTGTCAGAAAGAATATACAATGCTTTATTCTACTCTGTTTTTGAGTATATACACCATCTCCATATGCTGTCTCATGTAAAATACAGAAATTCTATATTTGAGCGAATTGAAAAAAATCTCAACATTATCTAGGCACCCCAATGTTAAAAGCAAAATTGCTCTGAATATAATCTCTTAGAGAAAATATACAATGCCCTTTTCTACTCTGTTTTGGAGTATATACACCAACTCAATATGCTCTGTCATGTAAAATACAGAAATTCTAATTCTATCCGAATCGAAAAAAATCTAAATATTATCTAGGCACTCCAATGTTAAAAGCAAAATTGCTCTGAATATAATCTGTCAGAAAAAATATACAATGCCCTTTTCTACACTGTTTTGGAGTATATACACCAACTCAATATGCTCTCTCATATAAAATACCGAAATTCTAATTTTAGGTGAATCAAAAAAAATCTAAATAATATCTAGGCACCCCAAACTTAAAAGAAAATGGCTCTGAATATAGTCTGTTAGAAAAAATATACAATGCCTTATTCTACTCTGTTTTGGAATATATACACCAACTCAGTATGCTCTCTCACGTAAATCACAGAAATTCTAATTTTACATGAATCAAAAGAAATCTAAATATTCTCAAGGCACCCCAATGTTAAAAACAAAATTGCTCTGAATATAATCTGTCAGAAAATATATACAATGCCATATTCTACACTCTTTTAAAGTATATACAGGAACTCCATATGCTCTCTCATGTAAAATAAAGAAATTCTATATTTAAGCGAATCGAAAAAATTCTAGATATTATCTAGGCACCCCAATGTTAAAAGCAAAATTGCTATTAATATAATCTGTCAGATAAAATATACAATGCCCTTTACTTCTTTGTTTTGTAGTATATACACCAACCCAATATGCTCTCTCATGTATAATACAGAAATTCTAATTCTACCCAAATCGAAAAAATATAAATATTATCTAGGCACCGCAATGTTAAAAAATAAATTTCTCTGAATATAATCTGTCAGAAAAAATATACAATGCCCTATTCTACTTAGTTGTGGAGTATATACAACAACTCAGTATGCTCTCTCATGTAAAATACCGAAATTCTAATTTTAAGTGAATCGATAAGTTTCTAAATATTATCTAGGCACCGCAATGTTAAAAACAAAATTGCTCGGAAAAAAATCTGTCAGAAGAAAGGTACAATGCCCTTTTCTACTCTGTTTTCTAGTATATACAGCAACACAATATGCTCTGTCAGGTAAAATACAGAAATTATAATTCTACCCGAATCGAAAAATCTATTATTTAGTCAACCCAATGTTAAAAACAAAATTGCTCTGAATATAATCTGTCAGAAATAATATAAAATGCCCTATTCTACTCTGTTTTTGAGTATATACACCAACTCAATATGCTCTCTCATGTAAAATACCGAAATTCTAATTTTACGCGAATCGAAATAAATCTAAATAATATCTAGGCGCCCAAAAGTTAAAAGAAAATGGCTCTGAAAATAGTCTGTTAGAAAAAATATACAATGCCTTATTCTACTCTGTTTTGGAGTATATAAACCAACTCAGTATGATCTCTAATGTAAAATACAGAAATTCTAATTTTACCCGAATCAAAAAAATCTATATATTATTTAGTCAACCAAATGTTAAAAGCAAAATTGCTCTGAATATAATCTGTAAGAGTAAATATACAATGCCCTATTCTACTCTGTTTTGTATTATATACACCAACTCAATATGTTCTTTCATGTGAAATACAGAAATTCTATATTTAAGCGAATCAAAAAATATCTAAATATTATCTAGGAACCCCAATGTTAAAAGCAAAATTGCTCTGAATATAATCTGTCAAAAAAAATACACAATGCCATTTTCTACTGTGTTTTGTAGTATATACACCAACTCAATATGCTCTGAAATGTAAAATACAGAAATTCTAATTTTATAAGTATCGAAAAAATCTAAATATTATGTAGGCACGTCTATGTTAAAAACAAAAGTCCTCTGAATATAATCTTTCAGAAAAAATATACAATGCCCTATTCTACTCTGTTTTGGAGTATGTATACCAACTCAGTATGGTCTCTCATGTAAAATACCGAAATTCCAATTTTACCCAAATCAAAAAAATCAAAATATTATGTAGGCAACCCAATGTTACAAACAAAATTGCTCTGAATATAATCTGTCACAAAAAATATTCAATCCCCTATTCTACTCTGCTTTGGAGTATATACACCAACACAATATGCTCTATAATGTAAAATACAGAAATTCTAATTTTACTGGAATCGAAAAAATCTAAATATTATCTAGGCACCTCAGTGTTAAAAGCAAAATTGCTGTGAATATAATCTGTCAGAAAAAATATACAATGCTCTTTTCTACTCTGTTTTCGAGTATATACACCAACTCAACCTGCTCTCTCATGTAAAATACCGAAATTCTAATTTTAGGTGAATCAAAAAAAATCTAAATAATATCTAGGCTCCCCAAAGTTAATAGAAAATGGCTCTGAATATTGTCTTTTAGAAAAAATATACAATGCCTAATTCCACTCTGTTTTGGAGTATATACATCAACTCAGGATGCTCTCTCATGTCAAATATTGAAATTCTAATTTTACCCGAATCGATAATAATTTAAATATTATCTAGGCACCCCAGGGTTAAAAAAAATTGCTCTGAATATAATTTGTCACAAAAAATATCTAATGCCCTATTCTACTCTGTTTTGGAGTATATAAACCAACTCCATATGCTCTGTCATATAAAATACAGAAATTCTATATTTAAGCGAATTGAAAAAAATCTAAATATTATCTAGGCACCCCAATGTTAACAACAAAATTGCTCTGAATATAATCTGGCAGAAAAAATATACAATGCCCTATTCTACTCTGTTTTAAAGTATATATATCAACTTCATATGCACTCCCATGTAAAATACAGAAATTCTGTATTAAAGCGAATCGAAAAAAATGTAAAGATTATCTAGGCACTCCAATGTTAAAAGAAAAATTGCTCTGAATAAAATTTGTCAGAAAAAATATACAAAGCCATTTTCTATTCTGTTTTGTATTTTATAAACAAACTCAATATGCTCTTTCATGTAAAATAGAGAAACTCTAATTTTACCCGAATCGAAAAAATCTAAATATTATTTAGGCATGCCAATGTTAAAGAAAAAATTGCTCTGAATATAATCTATCAGAAAAAATATACAATGCCCTCTTCTACTCTGTTTTAAAGTATATACACCAACTCAGTATGCTCTCTCATGTAAAATACAGAAATTCTAATTTTACCCGATTCAAAAAAATCAAAATATTATGTAGGCACCCCAATGTTAAAAACAAAATTGCTCTGAATAAAATCTGTCAGAAAAAATATACAATGCCCTATTCTACTCTGTTTTGGAGTATATACACCAACTCAGTATGCCCTCTCATGTTAAATACCGAAATTCTAATTTTACGTGAATAGAAAAAAATCTAAATAATACCTAGGCACTTCAATAATAAAAACAAAATTGCTCTGAATATAGTCTGTCAGAAAAAATATACACTGTTCTATTTTACTCTGTTTTGGAGTATATACAGTAACTCTATATGCTCTCTCATGTAAAATACAAAAATTCTAATTTTACGAGAATCGAAAAAAATCTAAATAATATCTAGGCGCCCCAACGGTCAACAAAAATGGTTCTGAATATAGTCTGTTAGAAAAAATATACAATAGCTTATTCTACTCTATTTTGGAGTATATACACCAACTCAGTATGCTCTCTCATGTAAAATAAAGAAATTCTAATTTTACCCGAATCAATGAAATATAAATATTATCTAGGCACACCAATGTTAAAAACAAAATTGCTCTGAATATAGTCTGTCAGAGAAAATATACAAAGCCCTTTTCTACTTTGTTTTGTAGTAAATACACCAACTCAATATGCTCTCTGATGTAAAATACAGATATTCTATATTTAAGCGAATCGAAAGAAATCTAAATAATATCTAGGCACCCCAATGTTAAAAACAAATTGCTCTGAATATAAACTGTCAGAAAAAATATACAATGCCCTATTCTACTCTGTTTTTGAGTATGTACACCAACTCAGTATGCTCTCTCATGTAAAATACCGTAATTCATATTTTACGTGAATCAAAAAAAATCTAAATATTATCTAGACACCCCAATGTTAAAAGAAAAATTGCTCTGAATATAATCTGTCAGAAAAAATATACAATGCTCTTTTCTACTCTATTTTGGAGTGTATAAACCAAATCAATATGCTCTCTCATGTAAAATACAGAAATTCTATATTTAAGCGAATCGAAAAAATCTAAATATTATCTAGGCACCGCAATGTTAAAAGCAAAATTGCTCTGAATATAGTGTGTCAGAGAAAATATACTATGTCATTTTCAACTCTGTTTTGTAGTATATTCATCAACTCAATATGCTTACTCATGTAAAATACAGAAATTCTAATTTTACCCAAATCAAATAAATCTAAATATAATCGGGGAAACCCTATGAGAAAAAAAAATTGCGTTGAATATAATCTGTTGGAAAAAATATAGAATGCCCTATTCTACTCTGTTTTGAAGTACATACACCAACTCCATATGCTCTCTTATGTAAAATACAGAAATTCTATATTTAAGCGAATCGAAAGAAATCTAAATATTATCTAGGCACACCAATGTTAAAAACAAAATTGCTCTGAATATAAACTGTCAGAAAAAATATACAATGCCCTATTCTACTCTGTTTTGGAGTATATACACCAACTCCATATGCTCTCTCATGTAAAATACAAAAATTCTGTATTTAAGCGAATGGAAAAAAATCTAAAAATTATCTAGGCACCCCAATGTTAAAAGCAAAATTGCTCTGAATGTAATCTGTAAGAAAAAATATACAATGCCTTTTTCGACTCTGTTTTATAGTATATAAACCAAGTTAATATGCTCTCTCATGTAAAATACCGAAATTCTGAATTTATGTGAATCAAAAAAAATCTAAATTATACCTAGGCGCCCCAAAGTTAAAAGAAAATGGCTCTGAATATAGTGTGTTAGAGAAAATATACAATGCCTTATTCTACTCTGTTTTGGAGTATATACACCAACTCAGTATGCTCTATCATGTAAAATACAGAAATTCTAATTTTACCCGAATCTAAAAAATCTAAATATTATCTAGGCACCCCAATGTTAAAAACAAAATTGCTCTGAATATGATCTGTCAGACAAAATATACAATGCCCTATTCTACTCTGTTTTGGAGTACATACACCAACTCCATATGTTCTCTCATATAAAATACAAACACTATATTTAAGCGAATCAAAAATAATCTACATATTATCTAGGCACCCCAATGTTAAAAGCAAAATTGCTCTGAATACAATGTGTCAGAAAAAATATACAATGCCCTTTTCTACTCTGTTTTCGAATATATACACAAACTCAATATGCTCTCTCATGTAAAATACCGAAATTCTAATTTTACGTGAAACGAAAATCTAAATAATATCTAGGCACCCGAAAGTTAAAAGAAAATGGCTCTGAATATAGTCACTTAGAAAAAATATACAATGCTTTATTCTACTTCATTTTGGAGTATATACACCAACTAAGTATGCTCTCTCATGTGAAATACCGAAATTTTAACTTAACAGAATCGAAGAAATCTAAATATTATCCAAGCACCCCAATGTTAAAAACAAAATTGCTCTGAATATAATCTGTCAGAAAAAATATACAATGCCCTATTCTACTCTGTTTTGGAGTATATACACCAACTCCATATACTTTCTTATGTAAAATACAGACATTCTATCTTTCAGAGAATCGAAAATATCTAATTATTATCTAGGCACCCCAATGTTAAAAACAAAATTCCTCTGAATATAATATGTAAGAAAAAATATACAATGCCCTTTTCGACTCTGTTTTGGAGAATATACACCAACTACATATGCTCGCTCATGTAAAAGAGAGAAATTCTGTATTTAAGCGAATCGATATAAATCTAAATATTATCGAGGCATCCCAATGTTAAAAGAAAAATTGCTCTGAATATAAACTGTAATAAAAAGTATACAATGCCATTTTCGACTCTGTTTTTTAATATATACACCAAATCAATATGCTCTAATATAAAACACCGAAATTCTAATTTTACGCGAATCGAATAAAATCTAAATATTATTTAGACACCCCTATGTTAAAAGCAAAATTGCTCTGAATATAATCTGTCAGAAAAAATATACAATGACCTTTTCTACTCTGTTTTGGATTATATACAGAAATTCAATATGCTCTCTCACGTAAAATACAGAAATTCTATATTTAAGTGAATCGAAAAAAATCTAAATAATATCTAGGAGCTTCAAAGTTAAAAGAAAATGGCTCTAAATATAGTCTGTTACAGAAAATTTACAATGCCTTTTTCTACTCTGTTTTGGAGTATATACACCAACTCAGTGTGCTCTCTCGTGTAAAATACAGAAATTCTGATTTTACCCGAATCGATAAAATCTAAATATTATCAAGGCACCCCAATGTTAAAAAAAAATTGCTCTGAATATAAACTCTCAGAAAAAATATACAATGCCCTATTCTACTCTTATTTGGAGTACATACACCAACTCCATATGCTCACTCATGTAAAATACAGAAATTCTAATTTTACCCGAATCAAAAAAATCTAAATATTATCTAGGCACCCCAATGTTAAAAACAAAATTGCTCTGAATATCATCTGTCAGAAATAATATACAATGCCCTATTCTATCCTTTTTTGGAGTATAAACACCAACTCAATATGCTATCTAATAGAAAATACATAAATTCTATATATAAGCGAATCAACAAAAATCTAAATATTATCTAGGCACCCCAATGTAAAAAGCAAAATTTCTCAGAATATAATCTGTCAGAAAAAATATACAATGCCCTTTTCCACTCTGTTTTGCAGTATATACACCAACTCAGTATGCTCTCTCATGTAAAATACCAAAATTCTAATTTTACGTGAATTGAAAATAATCTAAATATTATCTAGGCACCCCAATGTTAAAAGAAAAATTGCTCTGAATATAATCTGTCTGACAAAATATACAATGCCCTATTCTACGCTGTTTTGGAGTATATACACCAACGCAGTATGCTCTCTCATGTAAAATACCGAAATTCTAATTTTACCCGAATCGAATAAATCTAAATATTATGTAGGCAACCCAATGTTAAAAGCAATATTGCTCTGAATATAATCTGACAGAAAAAATATAAAATGCCCTTTTGTACTCTCTTTTGTAATATATACACCACCTCAATATGCTCTCTCAGGTAAAATACAGAAGTTCGAAATTTACGTGAATCGAAAAAAATCTAAATAATATCTCGGCGCCCAAAAGTTAAAGGAAAATGGCTATGAATATAGTCTGTTAGGAAAAATATACAATGCCTTATTCTTCTCTGTTTTAAAGTATATACACCAACTCAGTATGCTCTCTTATGTAAAATACCGAAATTATAATATTACCGGAATCGAAAAAATCTAAATATTATCTAGGCACCCCAATGTTGAAAGCAAAATTGCTCTGAATATAATCTGTCAGAAAAAATATACAATGCCCTATTCTACTCTGTTTTGGAGTATATAAACCAACTTCATATGCTCTCTCATGTAAAATACAGAAATTCTATATTTAGCGAATCGAAAAAAATCTAAATATAATCTCGGCACCCCAATGTTAAATACAAAATTGCTCTGAATATAATCTGTCAGAAAAAATATACAATGTCCTATTCTAATCGGTTTTTGCGTATATACACCAACTCCATATGCTCTCTCATGTAAAATACAGAAATTCTATATTTAAGCGAATCGAGAAAACTAAATATTATCTAGGCACCCCAATGTTGAAAACAATATTGTTCTGGGTATAATCTGTCAGAAAAAATAAACAATGCCCTTTTCTACTCTGTTTTGTAGTATATACACCAACTCAATATGCTCTTTCATGAAAAATACAAAAATTCTAATTTTACCTGAATCGAAAATATCTAACTATTATCAAAGCACCCCAATGTTAAAAACAAAACTGCTCTGAACATAATCTGTCATAAAAAATATACAATGACCTATTCTACTCTGTTTTGGAGTATATACACCAATTCCATATGCTCTCTAATGTAAAATACAGAAATTCTATATTTAAGTGAATCGAAAGAAATCTAAATATTATCTAGGCACCCAAATGTTAAAAGCAAAATTGCTCTTAATATATTCTATCAGAAAAAATATACAATTCCCTATTCTACTCTGCTTTGGAGTATATACACCAACTCAATATGCACTCTCATGTAAAATACAGAAATTCTAATATTAAGTGAATAAAAAAAACCCTAAAGAATATCTAGGCGTCCCAAAGTTAAAAGAAAACGGCTCTGAATATAGTCTGTAAGATAAGAAAAACAATGCCTTATTCTACTCTGTTTTGGAGTATATACACCAACTCTGTATGCTCTCCCATTTAAAATACCGAAATTCTAATTTTACCCGAATCGAAAAAATCTAAATATGATCTAGGCACCCCAATGTTAAAAACAAAATTTCTCTGAATATAATCTGTCTGAAAAAATATACAATCCCCTATTCTACTTTTTTTTGGTGTATATAAACCAACTCAGTATTCTCTTTCATGTAAAATAGAGAAATTCTAAATTTACGTGGATCTAAAAAAATCTAAATATTATCTAGGCACCCCAAAGTTAAAAGCAAAATTGCTCTGAATATTATCTGTCAGAAAAATTATACAATGCCCCATTCTATTCTGTTTTGGAGTATATACAACAACTCCATATGCTCTCTCATGTAGAATACAGAAATTCTATATTTAAGCTAATAGAGAAAAATCTAAATATTATCTAGTCAATCCAATGTTAAAAGCAAAATTGCTCCGAATATAATCTGTCAGATAAAATATCTAATGGCCTTTTCTACTGTGTTTTGGTGTATATACAACATCTCAATATAATCTCTCATGTAAAATACCGAAATTCTTATTTTACGCGAATCGAAAAAATCTAAATAATATCTACGCGACTCAAAGTTAAAAGAAAATGGCTCTGAATATAGTCTGTTAAAAAAATATACAATACCTTATTCTACTCTGTTTTACAGTATATACACAAACTCAGTATGCTCCCTCATGTAAAATACCGAAATTCGAAATTTACGTGAATCGAAAAAAATGTAAATAACATCTAGTCGCCCCAAAGTTAAAAGAAAATGGCTCTGAATATAGTCTGTTCCAAAAAATATACAATGCCTTATTCTACTCTGTTTTGGAGTATATACACCAACTCAGTATGCTCTCTCATGTAATATACAGAAATTCTAATTTCACCCGAATCGAAAAAATCTAAATATTATCTAGGAATCGCAATGTTAAAAACATAATTGCTCTGAATATAATCTGTCATAAAAACTATACAATGTCCTATTCTACTCTGTTTTAAAGTACATACACTAAATCCATATGCTCTCTCATGTAAAATACTGAAATTCTATATTTAAGCGAATCGAAAAAATCTAAATATTATCTAGGCACCCGATGGTTAAAAGCAAAATTGCTCTGAATATAATCTGTGAGAAATAATATATAATACCCTATTCTTCTCTGTTTTGGGGTATATACAACAACTCCATATGCTCTCTCATGTAAAATACTGAAATTCTAATTTTACATGAACGGAAAAAAACGTAACAAATATCTAGGCCCCCCAAAGTTAAAAGAAAATGGCTCTGAATATAGTCTGTAAGAAAAAATATACAATGCCTTATTCTACTCTGTTTCGGAATATATACACCAACTCAGTATGCTCTCTCATGTAAAATACCGAAATTCCAATTTTACCCGAATTGAAAAACTCTAAATATGATCTAGGCACCCCAATGTTA
The DNA here is from genome assembly GCF_049354715.1 of Callithrix jacchus. Classification (NCBI taxonomy): domain Eukaryota; kingdom Metazoa; phylum Chordata; class Mammalia; order Primates; family Cebidae; genus Callithrix; species Callithrix jacchus. Next base: position 185,466 of record NC_133513.1, read on the forward strand.
AAACAAAATTTCTCTCAATATAATCTGTCAGAAAAAACATATAAGGCCCTATTCTACTTTTTTTTGGTGTATATAAACCAACTCAGTATGCTCTCTCATGTAAAATAGAGATATTCTAAATTTACGTGGATCTAAAAAAATCTAAATATTATCTAGGCACCCCAAAGTTAAAAGCAAAATTGCTCTGAATATAATCTGTCTAAAAAAATATACAATGCCCTTTTCTACTCTGGTTTGGAGTTTATGCAGCAACTCAATATGCGCTCTCATGTAAAATACCGAAATTCTAATTTTACGTGAATTGAAAAAAATATAAATAATATCTAGACACCCCAACGTTAAAAGAAAATGGCTCTAAATATAGTCTGTTAGAAAAAATATACAATGCCTCATTCTAATCTGTTTTGGGGTATATACACAAACTCAGTAAGCTCTCTAATGTAAAATACCGAAATTCTAATTTTACCCTAATTGAAAAAATCTAAATATTATCTAGGCACCCTAATGTTAAAAACAAAATTGCTCTGAATATAATCTGTCTGACAAAATATACAATGCCCTATTCTACTCTGTTTTGGAGTATATAAACCAACTCAATATGCTCTCTAATGTAAAACACAGAAATTCTATATTTAAGCGATTCAAAGAAAATATAAGTATTATCTAGGCACCCCAATGTTAAAGACAAAATTTCTCTGAATATAAACTGTCAGAAAAAATATACAATGCCCTATTCTACTCTGTATTGGAGTATATACACCAACTCAATATGCTCTCTCATATAAAATACAAAAATTCTATATTTAAGTGAATCGAAAAAAATCTAAATATTATCTAGGCACCACAATGTTAAAAGAAAAATTTCTCTGAATATAATGTGTCAGATAAAATATAGAATGCCCTTTTCTACTCTTTTTTGAAGTATATACACCAACTCAATATGCTCTCTCATGTAAAATACAGAAATTCTATATTTAAGCGAATTGAAACAAATATAAATATTTTCTAGGCACTCTAAAGTTAAAAACAAAATTTCTCCGAATACAATCTGTCAGAAAAAATATACAATGCCCTATTCTATTCTGTTTTGGTGTATATACACCAACTCAGTATGCTCTCTCTTGTAAAATAGAGAAATTTAATTTTACGTGAATCTAAAAAAAATCTAAATATTATCTATGCACCTCAAAGTTAAAAGCAAAATTGCTCTGAATATAATCTATCAGAAAAAATATACAATGCCCTTTTCTACTCTGTTTTGGAGTATATGCAGAGACTCAATATGCGCTCTCATGTAAAATACCAAAATTCTAATTTTACGCGAATTGAAAAAAATATAAATAATATCTAGACACCCCAAAGTTAAAAGAAAATGGCTCTGAATATAGTCTGTTAGAAAAAATATACACTGCCTTATTCTAATCTGTTTTGGAGTATATACACCAACTCAGGATGCTCTCTCATGTAAAATACCAAAATTCTAATTTTACACGAATCTTAAAAATCTAAATATTATCTAGGCACCCCAATGTTAGAAACAAAATTGCTCTGAATATAATCTGTCACAAAAAACAATTTATCTCCTATTCTACTCTGTTTTGGTGTATATACACCAACTCAGTATGCTCTCCCATGTAAAATAAAGAAATTCTAAATTTACGTGAACCTAAAAGAATTTAAATATTATTTGGGCACCCCAAAGTTAAAATCAAAATTGCTCTGAATATAATCTGTCAGAAAAAATATACAATGCCCTATTCTACGCTGTTTTGGAGTATATACACCAACTCCATATGCTCTCTCATGTAAAATACAGAATTCTATATTTAAGCGAATAGAGAAAACTCTAAATATTATCTAGGCACTCCAATGTTAAAAGCAAAATTGCTCCGAATATAATCTGTCATAAAAAATATACAATGCCCTATTCTACTCTGTTTTGGTGTAAATACACAAACTCAGTATGCTATCTCATGTAAAATAACGAAATTCTAATTTTACCTGAATCGAAAATATCTAAATATTATCTAGGTACCCGGAGATTAAAAGCAAAATTGCTCTGAATATAATCTGTCAGAAAAAATATACAATGCCCTTTTCTACTCTGTTTTAAAGTATATACACCAACTCAATATGCTCTCTCATGTAAAATACCGAAATTCTAATTTTACGTGAATCGAAAAAAATCTAAATAATATCTGGGGGCCCCAAAGTTAAAAGAAAATGGCTCTGAATATAGTCTGTTAGATAAAATTTACAATGCCTTATTCTACACTTTTTTGGAGTATATACACCAACTCAGTATGCTCTCTCACGTAAATCACAGAAATTCTAATTTTACGTGAATCAAAAGAAATCTAAATATTATCTAGGCACCCCAATGTTAAAAACAAAATTTCTTTGAATATAATCTGTCAGAAAATATATACAATGCCATATTCTACACTCTTTTAAAGTATATACACCAACTCCATATGCTCTCTCATGTAAAATAAAGAAATTCTATATTTAAGCGAATCGAATAAATTCTAGATATTATCTAGGCACCCCAATGTTAAAAGCAAAATTGCTATTAATATAATCTGTCAGATAAAATATACAATGCCCTTTACTTCTCTGTTTTGTAGTGTATACACCAACTCAATATGCTCTCTCATGTAAAATACAGAAATTCTAATTCTACCCAAATCGAAAAAATATAAATGTTATCTAGGCACCCAATGATAAAAAATAAATTTCTCTGAATATAATCTGTCAGAAAAAATATACAATGCCCTATTCTACTCTGTTTTGGAGTATATACAACAACTCAGTATGCTCTCTCATGTAAAATACCGAAATTCTAAATTTAAGTGAATCGATAAGTTTCTAAATATTATCTAGGCATTGCAATGTTAAAAACAAAATTGCTCTGAAAAAAATCTGTCAGAATAAAGGTACAATGGCCTTTTCTACTCTGTTTTGTAGTATATAGAGCAACACAATATGCTCTGTAATGTAAAATACAGAAATTATAATTCTACCCAAATCGAAATATCTAAATATTGTTTAGTCAACCCAATGTTAAAAACAAAATTGCTCTGAATATAATCTGTCAGAAATAATATACAATGCCCTATTCTACTCTGTTTTTGAGTATATACACCAACTCAATATGCTCTCTGATGTAAAATACCGAAATTCTAATTTTACGCGAATCGAAAAAAATCTAAATAATATCTAGGCGCCCCAAAGTTAAAAGAAAATGGCTCTGAATATAGTCTGTTAGAAAAAATATACAATGCCTTATTCTACTCTGTTCTGGAGTATATACACCAACTCAGTATGATCTCTAATGTAAAATACAGAAATTCTAATTTTACCCGAATCAAAAAATCTATATATTTTTTAGTCAACCCAATGTTAAAAACAAAATTGCTCTGAATATAATCTGTCAGAGAAAATATACAATGACTTATTCTACTCTGTTTTGTATTATATACACCAACTCAATATGCTCTTTCATGTAAAATACAGAAATTCTATATTTAAGCGAATCAAAAAATATCTAAATATTATCTAGGCACCTTAATGTTAAAAGCAAAATTGCTCTGAATATAATCTGTAAAAAACAATACACAATGCCATTTTCTACTCTGTTTTGTAGTATATACACCAACTCAATATGTTCTGACATGTAAAATACAGAAATTCTAATTTTATAAGTATCGAAAAAATCTAAATATTATGTAGGCAAGTCAATGTTAAAAAAAAATTGCTCTGAATATAATCTTTCAGAAAAAATACACAATGCCCTATTCTACTCTGTTTTGGAGTATGTACACCAACTCAGTATGGTCTCTCATGTAAAATACCGAAATTCTAATTTTACACGGATCAAAAAAATCAAAATATTATGTAGGCAACCCAATGATACAAACAAAATTGCTCTGAATATAACCTGTCACAAAAAATATTGAATCCCCTATTCTACTCTGTTTCGGAGTATATACAACAACTCAATATTCTCTCTCACGTAAAATACAGAAATTCTAATTTTACTGGAATCGAAGAAACCTAAATAATATCTAGCCGCCCCAAAGTTAAAAGAAATTGGGTCTGAATATAGTCTGTTAGAAAAAATATACAATGCCTTATTCTAATCTGTTTTGGAGTATATACACCAACTCAGTATGCTCTCTCCTGTAAAATACAGAAATTCACATTTTACATGAATCGAAATAAATCTAAATATTATCTAGGCAACCCAATGTTAAAAACAAAATTGCTCTGAATATGATCTGTCACAATAATTATATAATACCCTATTCTACTCGGTTTTGGGGTATATACACCATCTCAGTATGCTCTCTCATGTAAAATACAGAAATTCTATATTTAAACAAATCGAAAAAAATCTGAATATTATCTAGGCACACCAATGTTAAAAGCAAAATTGCTCTGAATATAATCTGTCAGAAAAAATATACAATACCCTCTTCTACTCTGTGTTGTAGTGTATACACAAACTCAATATGCTCTCTCATGTAAAATACAGAAATTCTAACTTTACCCGAACCGAAAAAATCTAAATATTATCTAGGGACCCAATGTTAAAAGCAAAATTGCTCTAAATATAATCTGTCAGAAGAAATATACAATGCCCTCTTCTATTCTGTTCTGTAGTATAAACACCAACTCAATATGCTCTGTCATGTAAAATACAGAAATTCTAATTCTACCCGAATCAAAAAAATATAAATATTATCTAGGCACCCCAATGTTAAAAGCAAAATTGCTCTGAATATAATCCGTCAGAAAAAATATACAATGCTCTTTTCTACTCTGTTTTGGCGAATATACACCAACTCAACATGCTCTCTCATGTAAAATACGGAAATTCTAATTTTAGGTGAATCAAAAAAAATCTAAATAATATCTAGACTCCCCAAAGTTAATAGAAAATGGCTCTGAATATAGTCTTTTAGAAAAAATATACAATGCCTTATTCCACTCTGTTTTGGAGTATATACACCAACTCAGGATGCTCTCTCATGTCAAATACCGAAATTCTAATTTCACCCGAATCGAAAATAATCTAAATATTACCTAGGCCCCCCAGTGTTGAAAAAAAATTGCTCTGAATATAATTTGTCACAAAAAATATCTAATGTTCTATTCTACTCTGTTTTGGAGTATATACACCAACTCCATATGCTCTCTCATGTAAAATACTGAAATTCTATATTTAAGCAAATCGAAAAAAATCTAAATATTATCTAGGCACTCCTATGTTAAAAGCAAATTTGCTCTGAATAAAATCTGTCATAGAAAATACACAATGCCATTTTCTACTCTGTTTTGTATTATATAAACCAACTCAATATGCTCTTTCATGTAAAATTCAGAAACTCTAATTTAACCCGAATCGAAAAAATCTAAATATTATGTATGCACGTCAATGTTAAAAACAAAATTGCTCTGAATATAATCTGTCATAAAAAATATATAATGCCCTATTCTACTCTGTTTTGGAGTATATACACCAACTCAGTATGCTCTCTCATGTAAAATAACGAAATTCTAATTTTACGTTAATCGAAATACATCTAAATATTACCTAGGCACCCCAATGTTAAAAACAACATTGCTCTGAATATAATCTGTCATAAAAAATATACAATGCCCTTTTCTACTCTTCATTGCAGTATATACACAAATTCCATATGCTCTCTCATGTAAAATACAGAAATTCTATATTTAAGTGAATCGAAATAAATCTAAATATTATCTAGGCACCACAATGTTAAAAGCAAAATTGCTCTGAATAAAATCTGTCAGAAAAAATATACAATGCTCTTTTCTACTCTGTTTTCGCGTATATACACCAACTCAACCTGCTCTCTCATGTAAAATACAGAAATTCTAATTTTAGTTGAATCAAAAAAAATCTAAATAATATCTAGGCTCCCCAAAGTTAATAGAAAATGGCGCTGAATATAGTCTTTTAGATAAAATATACAATGCCTTATTCAACTCTGTTTTGGAGTATATACACCAACTCAGGATGCTCTCTCATGTCAAATACCGAAATTCTAATTTTACCCGAATCGAAAATAATCTAAATAATATCTAGGCACCCCAGGGTTAAAAAAAATTGCTCTGAATATAATTTGTGACAAAAAATATCTAATGCCCTATTCTACTCTGTTTTGGAGTATATACACCAAGTCCATATGCTCTCTCATGTAAAATACAGAAATTCTATATTTAAGCGAATCAAAAATAATCTAAATATTATCTAGGCACCCCAATGTTAAAAACAAAATTCCTCTGAATATAATCTGGCAGAAAAATATACAATGCCCTATTCTACTCTGTTTTAAAGTATATATATCAACTTCATATGCACTCTCATGTAAAATACAGAAATTCTATATTAATGCGAATCGAAAATAATGTAAAGATTATCTAGGCACTCCAATGTTAAAAGAAAAATTGCTCTGAATAAAATTTGTCAGAAAAAATATACAATGCTTTTTTTCTACTCTGTTTTGGAGTATATACACCAACTCAATATGCTCTCTGATGTACAATACCGAAATTCTAATTTTACGTGAATAGAAAAATATCTAAATAATATCTAGGCACCCCAAAGGTGAAAGAAAATGGCCCTGAATAAAGTCTGTTAGAAAAAATATACAATGCCTTTTTGTACTCTGTTTTGTAGTATATACACCAACTCAATACGCTCTATCATGTAAAATACTGAAATTCTAATTTTACCCGAATCAAAAAAATTCTAAATAGTATCTAGGCGCCCAAAAGTTAAAAGAAAATGGCTCTGAATATATTCTGTTATAAAAAATATACAATGCCTCATTCTACTCTGTTTTGGAGTATATACACCAACTCAGTATGCTCTCTCATGTAAAATATAGAAATTCTAATTTTACACAAATCGAAAATATCTAAAAATTATTTAGGCACCCCAAACTTAAAAACAAAATTACTCTGAATAAAATCTGTCAGAAAACATATACAATGCTTTATTCTACTCTGTTTTTGAGTATATACACCAACTCCATATGCTCTCTCATGTAAAATACAGAAATTCTATATTTGAGCGAATCGAAAAAAAAATCTCAATATTATCTAGGCACCCCAATGTTAAAAGCAAAAATGCTCTGAATATAATCTGTCAGAGAAAATATACAATGCCGATTTCTACTTTGTTTTAGAGTATATACACCAACTCAATACGCTCTCTCATGTAAATTACCGAAATTCTAATGTTGCGCGAATCTAAAAAAATCTAAATAATATCTAGGCGCCCCAAAGTTAAAAGAAAATGTCTCTGAAAATAGTCGGTTATAAAAAATATACAATTCCTTATTCTACTCTGTTTTGGAGAATATACACCAACTCAATATGCTCTCTGATGTAAAATACCGAAATTCTAAATTTACGTGAATCGAAAAAAATCTAAATATTATCTACGCACCCGAATTTTAAAAGTACAATTGCTCTGAATAAAATCTGTCAGAAAAAATATACAATGGCCTTTTCTACTCTGTTTTGGAGTATATACACCAACTCAATATGCTCTCTCATGTAAAATACAGAAATTCAAATTTTACGTGAATCGAAAAAAATCTAAATCATCTTTAGGCGTGCCGAAGTTAAAAAAAAATGGCTCTGAATATAGTCTGTTAGAACAAATATACAATGCCTTATTCTTCTCTGTTTTGGAGTATATACACCAACTCAGTATGCTCTCTCATGTAAAATACAGAAATTCCATATATAAGCGAATCGAAATAAATCTAAATATTATCTAGGCACCCCAATGTTAAAAAAAAAATTTCTCTGAATATAATCTTTCAGATAAATTATACAATGCCCTATTCTACTCTGTTTTGGATTATATACACCAACTCCATATGCTCTCTCATGTAAAATACAGAAAATCCATATTTAAGCGAATCAAAAAAAATCTAAATCTTATCTAGGCAACCCGATGTTAAAAGCAAAATTTCTCTGAATATAATCTTTTAGAAAAAATATACAATGCCTTTTACTACTCTGTTTTGCATTATATAAACCAACTCAATATGCTCTCTGATGTAAAATAACAAAATTCTAAATTTACGTGAATCAAAAAAAATCTAAATATTATCTACGCACCCGAATTTTAAAAGTACAATTGCTCTGAATAAAATCTGTCAGAAAAAATATACAATGGCCTTTTCTACTCTGTTCTGGAGTATATACACCAACTCAATATGCTCTCTCATGTAAAATACCGAAATTCTAATTTACGCAAATCGAAAAAAATCTAAATAATATCTAGGCGCCCCAAAGTTAAAAGATAATGGCTCTGAATATAGTCTGTTAAAGAAAATATACAATGCAGTATTCTACTATGTTTTGGAGTATATACACCAACTCAGTATGCTCTCTCATGTAAAATACAGAAATTCTAATTTTACCCGAATCGAAAAAATATAAATATTATCTAGGTACCCCAATGTTAAAAATAAAATTGCTCTAAATATAATCTGTCAGAAAAAACATACAATGCCCTATTCTACTCTTTTTTAGAGTATATAAATCAACTCCATATGCTCTCTCATGTAAAATACAGGAATTCTATATTTAAGCGAATCGAAAAAAATCTAAATAATATCTAGGTGACCCAAAGTTAAAAGAAAATGCCTCGGAATATAGTCTGTTAGAAAAAATATACAATGCCTTATTCTACTCTGTTTTGGAGTATATACAACAACTCAATATGCTCTCTCATGTAAAATAGAGAAATTCTCATTTTACCGAATTCGAATAAATCTAAATATTTTCTAGGCACCCCAATGTTAAAAACAAAATTGCTCTAAATATAATCTGTCAGAAAAAATATACAATGCCCTATTCTCCTCTGTTTTAGAGTATATACACCAACTCCTTATGCTCTCTCATGTAAAATACTAAAATTCTATATTTAAGCGAATTGAATAAAATATAAATATAATCTAGGCACCACTATGTTAAAAGCAAAATTGCTGTGAATATGATCTCTCAGACAAAATATACAATGCCCTTTTCTACTCTCTTTTGGCGTATATACACCAACTCAATATGCACTCTCATGTAAAATACCGAAATTCTAACTTTACGTGAATCGAAAAAAATCTAAATAATATCTAGGCGCCACAAAGTTAAAAGAAAATGGCTCTGAATATAGTCTGTAAGGAAAAATATACAATGCCTTATTCTACTCTGTATTGGAGTATATACGCAAACTCAGTATGCTCTCTCATGTGAAATACAGAAATTCCATATTTAAGCGAATCGAAAAAAATCTAAATATTATATAGGCACCCCAATGTGAAAAACAAAATTTCTCTGAATATAATCTGTCAGAAAACATATACAATGCCCTTTTCTAGTTTGTTTTGGAGTATATACACCAACTCAGTTTGCGCTCTCAAGTAAAATAGAGAAATTCTAATTTTACCCTAATCAAAAAAATCTAAATATTCTTTAGGCACCCCAATGTTAAAAACAAAACTGCTCTGAATATAATCTGTCAGAAAAAATATACAATGCCCTATTCTACTCTTTTTTAAAGTATATACACCAACTCCATATGCTCTCTCATGTAAAATACATAAATTCTAATTTTACTCGAATCGAAAAAATGTAAATATTATCTAGGCACCCGAATGTTAAAAACAAAATGGCTCTGAATATAATCAGTCAGAAAAAATATACAATGCCCTATTCTACTCTGTTTTGGAGTATATAGACAAACTCCATATGCTCTCTCATGTAAAATACGGAAATTCTATATTTAAGCGAATCGAAAAAATCTAAATATTATCTAGGCACGCCAATGTTAAAAGAAAAAGTGCTCTGAATATAATCTGTGAGAAAAAATATACAATGCTTTTTTCTACTCTGTTTTGTATTATATAAACCAACTCAATATGCTCTCTAAGGTAAAATACCAAAATTCTAATTTTACGCGAATCGAAAAAAACCTAAATAATATCTAGGCACCCCAAAGTTAAAAGAAAATGGCTCTGAATATAGTCTGTTAGAAAAAATATACAATAGCTTATTCTACTGTGTTTTGGAGTATATACACCAACTCTGTATGCTCTCTCTTGTGAAATACAGAAATTCTAATTTGACGTGATTCGAAAAAAATTTAAATATTATCTAGGCACCCCAATGTTAAAAGCAAAATTGCTCTGAATATTATCTCTCAGAAAAAGTATACAATGCCCTTTTCTACTCTGTTTTGTTGTATATACACCAACTCAATATGCTCTCTCGTGGAAAATACAAAAATTATAATTTTACGTGAATCGAAAAAATCTAAATAATATCTAGGCGCCCCAAAGCTAAACGAAAATGCCTCTGAATATAGTCTGTTAGAAAAAACATAAAATGCCTTATTCTACTTTCTTTTGGAGTCTATACACCAACTCAGTATTCTCCCTCATGTATAATACCGAAATTCTAAATTTACGTGAATCGAAAAAAATCTAAATAATATCTAGGCACCCCAATGTTAAAAAAAAATTGCTCTGAATATAGTCTGTCAGAAAAAATAAAGAATGCCGTATTCTACTCTGTTTTGGAGTATTTGCACCAACTTTATATGCTCTCTCATGTAAAATACAGAAATTCTATATTTAAGAGAATCGAAAAAAATCTAAATATTATCTATGCACCCCAATATTATAAGCAAAATTGCTCTGTATATAATCTGTCAGAGAAAATATACAATGCCCTTTTCTACTCTGTTTTGGAGTATATACACCAACTCAGTGTGCTCTCTTATGTAAAATAACGAAATTCTGATTTTACCCAAATCGAATAAATATGAATATTATCTAGGCACCCCAATGTTAACAATAAAATTGCTCTGAATATAATCTGTCAGAAAAAATATACAATGCTGTTTTCTACTCTTTTTTGGAGTATATACACCAACTCAATATGCTCTCTCATGTAAAATACAGAAATTGTAAATTTTCGCAAATAGAAAGAAATCTAAATATTATCTATGCACCCCAATGTTAAAAGAAAATGGCTCTGAATATAAACTGTCAGGAAAAATATACAATGCCCTTTTCTAATTTATTTTGGAGTATACACACCAATTCAATATGCTCTCTCATGGAAAATACAAAATTCTAAATATACGGGAATTGAAGGAAATCTAATTATTATCTAGGCACCCCAATGTAAAAACCAAAATTTCTCGGAACAAAATTTGTCAGAGAAAATATACTATGTCCTTTTCTACTCTGTTTTCGAGTATATACACCAACTCAATATGCTCTCTCATGTAAAATACCAAAATTATAAATTTACGCTAATCAAATGAAATCTAAATATTATCTAGGCTCCCCAATGTTAATAGGAAAATTTCTCTGAATATAATATATCAGAAGAAATATACAATGCCTTTTCTACTGTGTTTTGGAGTATATACACCAACTCAATATTCTCTTTCATGTAAAATACCGAAAATCTAAATTCACTTGAATCGAAAAAAATCTAAGTATTATCAAGGCACCCCAAGGTTAAAAGCAAAATTTCTCTAAATGTAATCTGTTCAGAAATAATATACAATGCCCTATTCGTCTCTGGTTTGGAGTATATACACCAAATCAATATGCTCTCTCATGTAAAATACCGAAATTCTAATTTTACGCATATTGAAAAAAATCTAAATATTATGTAGGAAAACCAATGTTAAAAGAAATTAGCTCTGAATATAATCTGTCAGAAAAAATATACAATGACTTTTTCTACTCTGTTTTGTAGTACATACACCAACTCACAATGCTCTCTTATATAAAATACCGAAATTCTAAATTGGCGCTAATTGAATAAGATCTAAATATTATCTAGGCACCCCAAAGTTAAAAGAAAATGGCTCTGAATATAATCTTTCATAAAAAATATACAATACTATTTTCTACTCTTTTTTGGAGTATATACACCAATTCAATATGCTCTCTCATGTAAAATACCGAAATTGTAAATATACACAAATCGAAAAACATCTAAATATTATCTAGGCACCCCAATGTAAAAAGCAAAACTTCTCGGAACAAAGTCTGTGGGAGAAAATATACAGTGCCCTTTTCTACTTTGTTTGAGAGTGTATACACCAACTCAATATGCTCTCTAATGTAAAATACAGAAATTCTAATTTCACACGAGCAGAAACAAATCAAAATATCATCTAGGTACCCCATTGTTAAAAGAAAAATTGCTCTGAATATAATCTGTCAGAAAAAATACACAATGCCCTTTTCTACTCTGTTTTGGAGTATATACACCAATTCAATATGCTTTCTCATGTAAAATACCGAAATTCTAAATTTACGCGAATCGAAAAAAATCTAAATATTACCTAGGCACCCCAATGTTGAAAGCAAAATTGCTCTGAATATAGTCTGTCAGAAAAAATATACAATACCCTTTTCTACTTCGTTTTGGAGTATATACACAAACCCAATATGCTCTCTCATATAAAATACCGAAATTCTTATTATACGCGAATTGAAAAAAATCTAAATATTATCTAGACACCCCAATATTGAAAGAAAATAGCTCTGATTATAATCTGTCAGAAAAAATATACAATGCCCTTTTCTCCTCGGTTTTGGAGTATATGGACCAACTCAATATGCTCTCTCATGTAAAATACCGAAATTCTAAATTTACGTTAATCAAATGAAATCTACATATTATCTAGGCACCCCAATGGTAATAGCAAAATTGCTCTGCATGTATTTCGTCAGATAAAATATACAATGCCCTTTTCTACTCTGTTTTGGAATATATACACCAACTCAATATGCTCTCTCATGTAAAATACAGAAATTCTAATTTTATGAGAATCGAAAAAATTCTAAATATTATCTAGGCACCCCAAAGTTAAAAGAAAATGTCTCTGAATATATTCTGTCAAAAATAATACAATGCTTTTTTCTACTCTGTTTTGGAGTATATAAACCAACTCAATATACTCTCTCCTGTAAAATACCAAAATTCTAAATTTACGCGAATCAAAAAAAATCTAAATGTTATCTAGGCACCCCAATGTTAAAAGCAAAATTTTTCTGAATATAGTCTGTCAGAGAAAATATACAATGCCCTTTTCTACTTTGCTTTGTAGTATATACACCAACTAAATATGCTCTCTCATGTAAAACACCGAAATTCTAATTTTACGCAAATTGAAGAAATTCTAAACATTATCTAGGCACCCCTAGGTTAAAAGAAAATGGCTAAAAATATAATCTGTCAAAAAAAATATACAATGCCTTATTCTACTCTGTTTTGGAGTATACACACCAACTCAATATGCTCTCTCATGTAAAATACCGAAATTCTGATTTTACGCCAATCGAAAAAAATCTAAATAATATGTAAGAACCCCAATGTAAAAAGCTAAACTTCTCTGAATATAATCTGTCAGAAAAAGTATACAATGCTCTTTTCCACTCTGTTTTGGAGTATATACACCAACTCAATATGCTCTCTCATGTAAAATACTGAAATTCTAATTTTACGTGAATCTAACAAACTCTAAATATTACCTAGGCACAGCAATGTTAAAAGCAAAATTGCTCTGAATATAATCTGTCAGAAAAAATATACAATGCCCTATTCTACTCTGTTTTGGGGTATATACACCAACTCAATATGCTCTCACATGTAAAATACCGAAATTCTAATTTACACGAATCGAAAAAAATGTAAATATAATCTAGGCACCCCAATGTTAAAAGCAAAATTTCTCTGAATATAGTCTGTCAGAAAAAATATTCAATGCCCTTTTCTGCACTGTTTTGGATTATATACACCAACTCAATATGCTCTCTCATGTAGAATACCGAGATTCTAATTTCACGTGAATCGAAACAATCTAAATATTATCTAGGCACACCATTGTTAAAAGCAAAATTTCTCTGAATATAATCTGTCAGAAAAAATATACAATGCGCTATTCTACTTTGTTTTGGAGTATATACACCAAGTCAATATGCTCTCTCATGTAAAATACCGAAATTCTAATTTTACGTAAATCGAACAAAATCAAATTTTATCTCCATACCCCAATGTTAACAGCAACATTGCTCTGAATATTATCTGTCAGAAAACATATAAAATGCGCTTTTCTACTCTGTTTTGGAGTATATACACCAACTCAATATGCTCTATTATTTAAAATATGAAAATTCTAAATTTACGCGAATCGTAAAAAATCTAAATATTATCTAGGCAACCCAATGTTAAAAGCAAATTTGCTCTGAATATGATCTGTCAGAAATAATATACAATGCCCTATTCTACTCTGTTTTGGAGTATATACACCAATTCAATATGCTCTCTTGTGTAAAATACTGAAATTCTTAATTTACGCTAATCGAAAAAAATCTAAATATTATCTAGGTACCCCAATGTTAAAAGCAAAATTGCTCTCAATATAATCTGTCAGAAAAAATATACAATGCCCTTTTCTACTGTGTTTTGGAGTGTATACACCAACTCAATATTCTCCCTCATGTAAATTACCCAAATCCTAACATTACTCTAAGTATCTCATAAAGTGCACAAGACCCCCTTGATGTTGTTTTTTATAACTAGGGGATTACAGATGACATTACTCACGATATGACTGCGGCTGTTTGCCGGTCCTGTGATAATGTTTCTAATATCCAGAGAAGGAGAGGGGAATGTTTCTGCCCATAGGCAAATCCTCTGAATACGGCAAGACGAGTACACCGTGCTGTGATATTTTCACTAATGTAAACAAGAAAACAATTATATTGAATTAAATATTGCAAGGTGTTAACCCCCCCTATAATTTTCCTTGTAATTTCAAGGGGTTGAGGAGGACATTTTTGTCAAAATGGCGGAGGTGTAACTTCAGCTATTGTCTACTATATAATAAAAAAGGATAAAATTATTATTTACATATGATATGATTGCCAGTATCATATTACACCACATTTTCAAAATATCTGGGCCCCAGCAGCTGTGGGCATGGCAGCCAAGCGAGGGTGTCCCTATGCAACCAGGTTGGGCATTGCAGCTGCTACGGGCCCTTTGTGATTTGTCTGGGGGCTGCTTCGGGCCCTCTGGTGGTGGCTGTGGTAACAGCCACATAGCCAGAGGGTCTCTCAGCATCCAGGGAGGGCCTGGCGGCTGCTACTGTCACTCTGGCAGGGGCTATGGGCACAGCCACCTAACCAGGGGGTCCCTACGTAGCCAGGGTGGGGCTGGAAGCTGCTATAGGCCCTTTGGCGGGAGGTGTGGGGATACCCTGCTCTTCACAGGTACACAGTTTGCACCTATTTCTACATGTGTAGATTGTTTACATAATGGGCACATATTTGTACACATGTACATATAATATTATCACAATAAACATATATGTACATAATATGTGTACAATAAATATGTACTTTATACGTACCTAATATAGACAATATGTACTTTTTGGTGATATTATGTGATATCTACATATTATTGATTATATATCTTATTGTGATAATATGTATGTTACCACTGAAATTTTTAGAAGTGTACATAGAGTACACTTTATGTACCTATGCATTGTGTACACATTATGGAAATAAATAAGTACATATTTTACAGATTATGTACATTTTTTCTACATGTGTATTTTGTACACATATGTACAGCGGAGTAAATGTACAGACTATACCTATTTTATACATTTATTGTGATATGTCAATAAATGTACACATGAGTACATTCTGGGATATAATTTTTAGCATATTAGACAGGAATTACACCGGTGACCAAAGTGGGTTTACACCCAGGTGCGCACATAGTTTATACATGTACATGTTGTGCTTATTATGTACTCATGTACAGAATGTACATCTCTACATTATATATACATAGGTGTACGCAGCATACATAGGTACATACTGTGCACACATATGTACACGTGCATATGTTGTAGATCTGTACATAATGGGTACATGATGTACATGTGTACACATCATATCACAATAAATGTAAATATACATGTTTGCAATATGTACATTTATATTATGTATTACGTTTATTGTGATTATATATGCTGTTGTGATATGATATCATTGTGACATTACAAATGTACATATTATACACATTATGTACCTATGCATTGTGCACAGATTATAGAAATAGAAAGAAACATATTTTACAGGTTATGTACATTTTATTTACTTGTGTATTGGGTACACAGAGTAAATGTACAGATCTTACTTACTTTATACATTTATTGTGATATGCCAATAAATGTACACATTATGAGTACATTCTGTGATATTACATTTAGGATATAAGATAGAAATTACTCTGGTTACCAAAGTGGGTGTAAACTTATGTGTGCACATATTTTGTACATGTACATACTGTGCATATTACGTACTTGTGTACAGAAGGTAAATATCTACATTATATGTATGTATGGGTACAGAGTGTACATATGTACATACTATGTACATATATCTACACCTGAATTTATTGTACATCCGTACATAATGGGTCCATGCTCTACATGTAAACACATCGTCATACCACAATAAATGGTAATGTACATAATGTGTGAAATATGTACATTTATATTATGCATTACATGTGTATTGTGATTGTATATGCTGTTCTGATATCATTGTGATATTACAAATGTACATATTGTACACATTATGGACATACCTATTGTGTACATATTATGTACACATAAATGTACATATTGTACAGATTATGTATATTTATTGTACATCTGTATGGTGCACACATATGTACATCACAGTCAACGTACATATGGTACATATTCTGTGCATTGTTTGTAATATTTCATAAGAGTACACATTATAAGTATATTCTGGGATATGATTTTTAGTATGTTAGATAAAAATTACTTTCAATATCAAAGTGGGTATACACTTATGTGTGTCCATTTTGTGATATTATCCATCATATCCTGAGTAGGTGTTTCTCTCATTGTGAAAGCAGGTTTACACTCTCGGATTGCTCCAATATCAAGGCAAACTAAAACTCGTCTGTGATGTAGTTAATAATATCCTTAGGACAAAGGATGACCATACCCTGAATATCGCAGGATGTGTACACCACCAATGTAGTATTGTTTCTAATGTTCAAAAACGGAAAGGATATTACTCCAAATATCTCAGAAAGCACACAAGCCCCCCGTGATATTGTTTCTAATAACTAGAGAATTACAGATGACATTACCCACGACGTGACTGGGGCTGTACCCTGGTCCTGGAATATTGTTCCTAATATCCAGAGAAGGAGAGGAAAATGTTGCTGCCCATAGGGAAATACTTTTAATACGGCAAGAGGTGTACACCATGCTTTGATATGGTCACTAATGTAAGCGAGAAAACAATTACATTGAATTAAGCATTGCAAGGAATGAAACTCCCCTATGATTTTCATTCTAATGTCAATGGGGGTGAGGATGACATTTTTGTCAATATGGCAGAGGTGTAACTGGAGCTATTGCCTAATATACAAAAAAACAGAATAAGATTATCATTTTTATATAATATGGTTGCCAGTATCATATTACACCGGATTTGCAAAATAGCTGGGCCTCAGCAGCTGTGGGCAGAGCCCACAAGCAAGGGGACCCCTAAGCAGCCAGGGTGGGCCTGGGGGCTGCTCTGGGCTTTTTGGTGGAGTCTGTGAGCACATCGACCCAGCCAGGGGTCCCCGAGCAGCCATGGTTGGCCTGGGGGCCGCTACGGGCACTCTGGCATGGGCTGTGGGCACAGACACCTAGTCAGGGGGTCCCTAAGCAGCCAGGGTGGGCATGGGGGCTGCTACAGGCATTCGAGCAGTGTTTGTGGGCACAGCCCAATTGCCAGGGGGTCTCTAAGCAGCCAGGCTGGGCCTGGGGGCTGCTATAAGGGGGGCTTTGGTAATAGCGTGCTGTGCATCAGTACATAGTTTGCACCTATTACTACATGTGTAAATAGTTTTAATATCGGGCATATATATGTACATGCGTACATATGGAGTTATCACGATAAATTTATATTTACATAATATGTGCAAAATACATATGTACCTAATGCATACCTAATGTGTACAATATGTACTTTTTTGTAATATTAGACAATATATATTACTGTGATTATATATCTTATTGTGATTAAATATATTTTATCACTAATATTTTAAGGAATGTGCATAGTGTACACATTATATACCTATGTATTCTGTACACAATATAGAAATATATAGGTACATATTTTACAGATTATGTACACTTTTTCTACATGTGTATTGTGTACACCTATGCACAGCAGAGTAAATGTACAGACTGTACCTATTTTATACATTTCTTGTGATATGCCAATAAATGTACACATTATGAGTACATTCTAAAATATAATTTTTACCATATTAGAAATTACTCCATTGACCAAAGTGGGTGTACACCCAGGTGTGTACATAGTTTATACGTGTACATATTGTGCATATTAGGTACTCATGTACAAAATGTACATGTCAACATTATATGTATTTATGTGTACATAGTGTACAAATGTACATACTGTGCACACATATGTACATGTGCATATTTTGTACATGTGTACATAATGGGTACATGATGTGCATGTGTACACACCGTGATACCACAATAAATGTAAATGTACACGATGTGTGCAATATGTACATTTATATTATGTATTACTTGTGTATTGTGATTTTATATGCTGTTGTGATTATATGATATCATTGTAATATTACAATAAATGTACATATTGCACACATTTCGTACATACCTATTGTGTACACATTATGTACCTGTAATTGCACATATTGTACAGATTATGTACGTTTTTGGTACATCTGTATTGTGTACACATATGTACATAACACTCTATGTACATATGGTATGTATTCTGCACATTGATTGTAACATCTCAATAAGTGTACACATTATGAGTATATTGTGATATATGATTTTTAGTATATTAGATAAAAATTTCTTTCTATATCAAAGTGGGTATACACCCATGTGTGTCCATTTTTTGATATTATCCATCATATTTTAAGTAGGTATTACTCTCATTTTGAAAGCAAGTGTTCACTCTGTGATTGTTCCAATATCACAGGCAAAGTACAAGGCTTCTTTAATGTACTACCTAATATCCTGGGGACAAAAGATTATTATACCCTGAATATCGCAGGAAGTGTACACTACCACTGTAGTATCGTGTCTAATATCCAAAAACGGAAAAGATATTACTCCAAGTATCTGATAAAGCACACAAGACCCCCGTGATATTTTTTCTAATAACTAAGGGATTACAGATGACATTACTCACAATATGACTGGGGCTGTCCGCCGGTCCTGTGATATTGTTCCTAATATCCAGAGAACGAGAGAATAATGTTGCTGCCCATAGGCAAATCCTCTGAATACGGAAAGAGGAGTACACTGTGCTCTGATATGGTCACTAATGTAAACAAGAAAACAATTATATTGAATTTAACATTGCAAGGGGTGAAACCCCCTTATGATTTCAATTCTAATGTCCAGGGGTGTCAGGATGACATTTCTGTCAATATGGCAGAGGTGTAACTAGAACTATTGCCTAGTATATCAAAAACCAAAATAACATCATTTCCATATGATATGGTCGCCAGCATCATATTACACCACATTTTCAAAATAGCCAGGCACAGCGCCCTAGCCAGGGGGTCCCTAAGCAGCCAGCGTCAGCCTGGGAGCTGTTACGGGCCCTCTGGCAGGGAATGTGGTTACAGCTCCCTAGCCAGGGGGTCTTTGAGCAGCCAGGGTGGGCCTTGGGGCTGCTATGAGGGGGGCTGTGGTAATAGCCTGTTCTGCACAGGTACATAGTTTTAATAATGAACACATATTTGTATAAGTGTACACATGGTGTTATGATAAATATATATGTACATATGTGCACAATACATATAGACCTAATGCGTACCTACTGTGAACAATATGTACTTTTTTGTGATATTACATGATATATATATATTACTGTGATTATATGCGTTATTTTGATTATATATATTTTATCACTGATATTTTAAGGAATGTGCATAGTGTACACATTATGTACCTATACATTGTTTACACATTATAGAAATATGTAGGTACATATTTTACAGAGTATGTACATTTTTTGTACATGTGCATTGTGTACACATATGTACAGCAGGGTAAATGTACAGATTGTACCTATTTTATACATTTATTGCACTATGCCAATAAATGTACACACTATTACTACATTCTGAATTATTATATTTTGTATATTAGATAGAAATTTCTCTGGTTACCAAAGTGGTTGTACACCCAGGTGTGTACATAGTTTATATGCGTACATATTGTGCATAGAATGTACTCGGGTATCGAAGGTACATATCTACATTATATGTACACATGTGTAGTGTACATATGTACATACTGTACCCACATATGTACACTTGCATATATTGTGCATCTGTACATAATGGGTACATGATGTACATGTTTACATATCATATCACAATAAATGTAAATGTACATGTTTGCAATATGTACATTTATGTTGATATTACATATTACATGTGTATTGTGATTTTATATGCAGTTGTGATTATATAACATTGTGATATTACAATAAATGTACATATTGTACACATTATGTGCATACCTATTGTGTGCACATTTTGTACATATATTCGTACAAATGATAGTTTATGTACATTTATTGTACATCTGTATTGTGTACATGTATGTACATCACAGTCAATGTACATATGTTAAATATTCTGTACATTGAGTGTAATATCCCAATAAGTGTACACATTATGAGTTTTTTCTGGGTTATGACATTTAGTATATTAGATAAAAATGACTTCCAATATCACAGTGGGTATATACCCATGTGTGTCCATTTTGTGATATTATCCATCATATCCTAAGTAGGTATTTCTCTCACAATGAAAGAAGGTGTACACTCTGTGATTGTTCCAATATTATAGGCAAAGTGCAACGCTTCTGCGATGTAGTTCCTAATATCCCAGGGACAGAGGATGAGTATACTCTTAATATCGCAGGAAGTGTACACCACCACTGTAGTATTGTTTCTAATATCCAGAAACTAAAAGGATATTACTCCAAATATCTCCAAAAGCACACAAGACCCCCGTTACATTGTTCTTAATAACTAGGGGATTACAGATGACATTGCTCACGATGTGACTGGCGCTGTAAGCCGGTCCTGTGATATTCTTCCTAATATCCAGATAAGGAGAGAAAAATGTTGCTGCCCATAGAGAAATATTCTGAATACTGCAAGAGATGTACACCGTGCTCTGATATGGTCACTAATGTAAACAAGAAAACTATTATATTGAATTAAACATTGCAAGGGGTGAAACCCTCCTATGCTTTCAATTCTAATGTCAATGGGGTGAGGATGACATTTTTGTCAATATGCCAAATGTGTAACTAGAACTATTGCCTAATATGTAAAGAACCACAATAACATTATCATTTCTGTGTGATATGGTTGCCAGTATCATATTACACCACATTTTCAAAATAGCCGGGCCCCAGCAGCTGTGGGCACAGCGCCCTAGGCAGGGGGTCCTTAAGCAGCCAGCGTGGGCCTGGTAGCTGTTATGGGCCCTCTGGCGGGGGCTGTGGGTACAGCCCCCTAGCCGGGGGTCTTTAAGCAGCCAGGGTGGGCATTGAGGCTGCTACGAGCAGAACTTTAGTAATAGCCTGCTGTGCATAGGTATGTAGTTTGCACCTATTTCTGCATGTGTACATTGTTTAAATAGTAGGCACATATTTGTATACGTGTACATACGGTGTTATCATGATACATATATATTTTCATAATATGTGCACTATACATATGTACCTAATACATACCTAATGTGTACAATACGTACTTTTTGGTGATATTACACGACATATATGTATTAGTGTGATTATATATCTTACTGTGATTATATATATTTTATCACTGATATTTTAAGGAATGGGCATAGTGTACACATTATGTACCTATGCATTGTGTACACATTATAGAAATATATAGGTACGTATTTTACAGATTACGTACATTTTTGTACATGTGCATTGTGTACACCTATGTACAGCAGAGTACATGTACAGATTGTGCTTATTTAATACATTTATCACAATACGACAATAAATGTACACACTATGACTACATTCTGGGATTTTATATTTAGTATATTAGATAGAAATCTCTCCGGTTACCAAAGTGGGTATACACCTATATGTGTACCTAGTATATACGTGTATATATTGTACATACTGTGTACTCCTGTACAGAAGGTACATATCTACATTATATGAACATATGTGTAGTGTACATATGTACATACTGTGCACACTTATGTACACGTGTATATACCGCAAATCTGCACGTGTGCATGATGTACATGTGTACATATCATATCACAATAAATGTAAATGTATATAATGTGTGCAATATGTACATTTATATTGATATTATGTATTATATGTGTATTGTGATTATATATGCTGTTGTGATTATATGAAATCATTTTAATATTACAATATATTTACATATTGTACACATTATGTACATACCTACCGTGTACACATTATGTACATATAAATGTACATGTTGTACAGATTATGTACATTTTTTGTACATCTGTATTGTGTACACATATGTACATCACAGTCAATGTACATATGGTACATATTTTGTACGTTGATTGTAATATCCCAATAAGTGTACACATTATGAGTATATTCTGGGATATGATTTATAGTATATAAGAAAAAAGTTACTTCCAATATCAATGTGGGTATACTCGCATGTGTGTCCATTTTGCTGTACCTTCTATTAATCTTTGACATTGAACATGATAGTGAGAGGTGGTTCTTTTCTCTAACAAGGTTTTCTGTTAATATAACTCAACTCTACTACCTTGTGGCCTCTGTATCTTCCATTGTAAATTGTAATTACCTATAAAAGAGAATATTTTGACATCACGCATCTACCTCTTGGATCCATCAGCCAGAGGCCTAAAATAAAAAAGACATTCACCCCACGAATGGTTATATAGTGGTAGACAACCCCACTTTCTTCTAGGTAAATAGTATCCTCTCCTTAACAGTAGCTACTTACAAGATTTGTGCATAAAGAATGTGACTTTTTTAACAGTATCTAGTTTATTCTTACATAAATTTCTAAAATACTGAGAGAATATTCTGATCATTGGTTATGTACTATTTTAATTTAATTTTTTCCTCTCAAATTTTATCTTAACTGCATACTGTACCCTGTTTATAAGACTGTCCTATGGTTAAATTTAGTAGGTAGTAAATTATCCTGAGCACACAGAACAATTCTTTTTGTAATCAACTCTGAAACATCATTGAAAGAGCAAGGATATGGGAATGAGATTTATCTGGCTTTTATTTCTGGTACTTACTTGCTCTCTGACCTTGGGCAACTTATGTATTGCTCTGAGTCTCATCTTCTTCATCTGTAAAATGATCATAGTAATACCTAATTCATATGCAGCTTGGAAATGTGTAATTTAGTGATTGATATAAAGTTCCTGATACAATTTCTGACAAAATAATAGACACCCCACGAGAGATAGCCATAACAATCAGAGTTTATATTCACATTAACTGGGATAAAATTGATCTGAAAATACAGCATAAAAAAGCAGCCAAAAATTCACAAGCATATATTTCGCTTGCCTTTTTATACAGAGCTGGAAAATTTCTCATTATTATCTCATCCATTGCCTGCAGCACGATCCTTCCAAAACTCCTCCTAAGACCGTCTGCCAAGGTGGAACACACTGAACCGCATGTGACTCTGCCTTTTCTGACTATTTTTGCAAGATTTTTCTCATAGAGTATTATTAACAGAAAATGGGGCTGTTATCAAGGTGACTAGGAAT
The DNA here is from genome assembly GCF_049354715.1 of Callithrix jacchus. Taxonomy (NCBI): domain Eukaryota; kingdom Metazoa; phylum Chordata; class Mammalia; order Primates; family Cebidae; genus Callithrix; species Callithrix jacchus. The sequence continues at coordinate 209,481 of NC_133513.1, forward strand.
GGTGCATTCTCAGTTCAGGCTCTGATGGAATGTCTACTTGATCTGGTGCAACTCCAGCTGTGCTCTTGGCTTTCCTCACTTTTGTGGTTCCGAGAATGCAAATATTCTCCCATGGCTTCCTTATTTTGTCTTTCTCCATGAGGTCTCATTCAAGTATAAACATTCCCTTCAATTTTCTCAACTCATTTTATATTGTCTGAATAACCTTGATAATTTTCCCTTTCCTAAAGCTATAGACCTTCTTTTTGTGTGTAAGAACAGATTACTCACAAATGTTTACTGTCCGCTAAACATTTATGTGTAATCGGTCCTTAATTCTACACACAAAATATCATCTCTACCAACATTTTACAACTATAGTCTTTCTGTAGAGAACTATGAAAGGAACTTGCTCTAAAGGAGAAACTTCCAGAGTTAACCAAGGGTCTGACCATTTTTAACAATATGTTATTCAGTAAAAATATTTTTTCAGTTAACAGAGAAGAATGCCATGGACAAAATGGCAAAAAAGAACTTTTCAGCACTTATTCCTTCACAGAAACATCAATTTGAACAGCCATCCGTGCATCAAAGTGTCTTCAAAAGAGACAAGGAATCCAGGTGAGAGGTTATAGCACATTTGTGGAGTAGAAAAGTAAGAAAAACGGCATAAAATAGAGTATAAAAGAGAGTTTTCTATTATCTGCATTACCCCGCCCCTAAACCTGGGTAGTGCAGCATGGAAAGAGATACTATGTATGTGCAGAGAGGAGAGCAAATGTAACACCTGACTTCAACATCAACTCCAATGCCAGGATCAATTCAGTGAACTCAACACCAGGCAGGTTTCTATAGCCACAGGCTATGGGACAGACCCTGTCAACCCAAGCTCCAGGCCTTCCCCTATGGCTCTAAGATCTAATGCCTCCAACCTCCATGGCTCCTATCGACATAGGCTCCAGGCCTACGCCACAACCAGGCCATTTATGGCTTCCCCAGGCTCCACACTGGTTACTATAGACTCGTAAGTGCCTGGATAAACAAACCTCTACATCGACACAGTGGAATATTATTCAGCAATGAAAGCAATAATCTTTGAATGTGGCTTTTGTTGCAGAAAAAAAGCACGTGAGCTATGAAGCCATTAAAAGACATAGAGGAAACTCAAATACATACTACTAAGTGAAAGAAACCAATCTCAAATGACCACTTACTATATGAATCCAACTATATGACATTCTGGAAAAGGCAAAACTATAGAGACATCAAAACGTTCAGTGATTGCTGGGGGTTGAAGAGTGGGAAAGGATAAATGGGCAGAGCATAGAGGATGTTTAGGGCAATGAAACTACTCTGTGTGTTACTATAATGGTAGACACATGCCATTACACCCTTGTCAAAACTCCCTGAATATACGAGAGCAAGAATGGTCCCTAATGTCAATTATAAACTATGGGTGACAGTGATAAGTCAATGTTGGTTCATCCATTGTAACAAATGTACCTCTCTAGTGAGGAAGGCTGATAGTGGAGGAGGCTGTGCATTTGGGGAGGTGGGAATGTAGGAACTCTCTGTACTTTCCACTATGCCTCACTATTAACTTTACACTGCCCTAAAAATAGCGTATTTGAAAAAAGATTGAGCTGTTGATATAAGCCCAATGTCTACTTTGACGTCCAGAAATGTTTCTTTTAAAACGCTAATACACCACTTCCTGGAAGAAAATATTTGTTAACAAATTCTTTTCTAGAACAATTATTTTTGTGGGTGTTCCTGTCACAACTATACATAAAAATCAGAATATGCAGCAACATCTTGATACTCTAAAAACACAATACCAAAAACGTTAAGAAAATCATTTCTAAATTTGATCTAAGCCAAAATGTGGAGAAGCAAAAGGGAAGAAAATTATTTCTGTATAATGAGATTATAGGTTGTTTCTCCGAACTCCTCTACAGTTTTCAGTATTTGCCAACTTCTATCATGGAGATATATAAATATAGAAGTAGATATGTAGATATATAGTCATTAGATATATATTTATATATAATAAATAAACAGATACCATTTTTATTATTTATTTATTTATTTATTTTTGAGACGGAGTTTCGCTCTTGTTTCCCAGGCTGGAGTGCAATGGCGCGATCTTGGCTCACCGCAACCTCCGCCTCCTGAGTTCAGGCAATTCTCCTGCCTCAGCCTCCTGAGTAGCTGGGATTACAGGCACGCGCCACCAAGCCCAGCTAATTTTTTGTATTTTTAGTAGAGACGGGGTTTCACCATGTTGACCAGGATGGTCTCGATCTCTTGACCTCGTGATCCACCCGCCTCGGCCTCCCAAAGTGCTGGGATTACAGGCTTGAGCCACCGCGCCCGGCCTACAGATACCATTTTTAAAAGATATATTTATGTATTTTATATATTTATATAATATATACATGTTTATATATACATCATTTTATCACCATTATGGATATAAAGAAGGACATTAAAATAGTGAAAAGATTAAAATAAAATGTACCAAAATGGAAACAGTGATTTAACTCTGCCTAGCTTTATGTGATTAAACAAGGTATTTTTCAAATCTATTTTTCTTTGCTTTCTAGAGGCTTTATAATAAACCTATATTTTTATATTTAAAAGCCTAATTTTTATTAAACAAATAAAAATTCAGCAACACTGTCTTTAGAACATTTTTTAAATCAACTTGAGCATGAAGAAAATGTTATGACTATGGTGGTGAGCATTTTGAAAGATTAGCAGAAGCAGGGATAATGTGACACTTAGCTGATCTTTCAAGGGAAGCTAGACAAATGACACTTTTCGAAAAGAAAATAGTCACTAGTGTTGAAACATGGTATTGCCAGTATGATTAAGAAGGAAAGTGTCAACTTCTTCTGTGGAAAATCCTAACATTACCAAACGTAAGAAGGCAAATACTTCAACAACAGAAATGAAAAAGATCTTGATTCATTTATTTAACACTTTTTTAGAGTTTAATCCCAAAAAGTCTATTTTGAAGAAAAGAAAAAATCTTACTCGTGTATATTACCCTTATGCAGTGAACTGGCCAAATAAGTCTATCCAAGGTACGTTGAATACAGAGCATGCTGGAAACATTTTTATTGACATCATCTCTAATCCCTACAACAATAGTGCAAGGGAAGGTTTAACATCTTCTTTTTACAGAGAGGAAAGCTGAGGCTCAAAGAGGTATAGTAGCTCATTTAACATTACACATCTAATACGTGGTGGAGGTGGGACCTATACTTACATCTGTCAGACCTTAAAGTCTGTGTTCTTCTTTCTACCTCTCTGCCTCAGTCCAACAATTGGTATCTTTGCCATGATGCCTCACGAGTTCACGAGGCACTTTTCAGGAAGTTTTTGACTCAGACTTTATCACTCAGCAAGATACCTCAACTAATTTACAAAATGTGACTTGAAAAGCAGGTTGTAATTCCAAAAGCAAAAATCCAACCACAAAAGATAAAGTCTTAATCAGTAGAGCTTTACAGAAGGAAGTAATGTAGGTAGTAAGGGCACTTTCGGAAATGTCTGGAATCAGAGGAGTCGATGTATCACCTGTTAGAAATTGTACTCGCTTGGTAGCAAAATTTTCCTTGTGTTCACTTAAAATAATAGTCTTGTTGTTTTAAAACCAACGCACAGTCAGAGGGTGACTTGGATGTTTATTTTTTATTCTCTTTGCCTTCTTGTTTTAAGAATGGATTTTTCCTAAATTCTAATTATTATTGTAACTTACATAAGTGCAGCCGATTTTGCTTTTAAGGATAAAACTACATTTAAGTAGCTTTGTCTGGATTATCAAAACCAGGCCCTGAAGAAGTGAGTTCCTAAAGGGTAGGAACTTTGCTTATGTCTATATCTCAGTTGTGTTAAACAGAATAACTGGCGCAAATTAGCAAATGATGCACTGAGGAATCATAGAACAAAAGACTTTATGAAGAACTAAGTTTCAGATTCAGGGTGACGCTAAGGAGCTAGTGTACCAGAGGATGGTATGCCTTCTGCAATCACAAAAGCAGCATTCAGTCTGATCTGGGCTCTAAGAAGTGCTCCTTGAGACATGAAATTTTATCCTAACACTGCCACTAACAGGTTAAGTCAGAAAGAGTTCACTTCCCAGAGCTTTCGATTTCTGGTTTCCAAATCAGCACAATGAGAAACTGAAAAGAAGGAAAGAGGAAAAAAAGAGAGGGTCAGAGATCCCTCCTGCTTGTACAATGCCATGATTTGGACACAGGGTTTGGGCAACCATGGCCCATCCACCAATTCCTGCCTGTCGTCTCTTGTCAGACAGCTCATGAGCCACGAATGTGAAAGAATTCAAAAAAGTAACAATATCTTGGGACATGTCAACAATTATATAAAATGCAATTTTCAGTTCTCATAAAAGTACTTTGGAACTCAGCCCCACTCCTTTATTACCCATTTCTATGGCTGCTTTCACACCACAACCACAGAGATGTGTAGCTGTGACAGAGACCATATGGGCTGCCAAGCCTAAAATATTTACTGCCTAGACCTTTCCAGAAAAAAAAAGGATTGCTGATCTTTTACACAGACAATCAAGCAAGCGATCACCTGAGAACATTAAAATCTGTGTCTAGGACAAATGGGGCCTATATAAACTAGGGAATAATCTTCCCCACTACTTATGCAAGAACATTCACCGTTGAGAGAGCAGGCTACATGGCTTGGCAGCACTACGGCCACCAGTCCAGACTTCCCCTCACCTGTGCCCTATAAGTGACCAGCATTTCTAGGCATCCGTGGAGCAGCGGGGTGCATTCTCATGGCTGGCCCCACACCTTCCCTTCCTCCTGCTTCCTCACATTCTATTTTCTGAGTGGTTGTCAAAGGAACGCTGAATTTTGCTGTCACTTTTTCAGACCCCAATTCCACTTATGACAGTCTTGGTACCAGGAAGCATTCCGAGCTTCTATCTCATCACCACAACCGCCTGCTTCTCACTTAGTCCAGACGAGCTTGCCACAGTGCACTTGCTTTTTAATCGCTCTCTCTCTTCTTGTCTTCACCTCCTCTCCCTCCCTCTCTCCCTGGCTCTTTCTGTCACACGGGTGTGTGCACATACACAAGTTCCGATTAGATAAAAGAAGAAACACTTTTTAAGTTTCTTTCTAGGCCTAATAGAAAATTCTTTTTTTTTTTTTTTTTTACAAAAACAGAGCTGTTTTTTTCCATTGCAAAAGTGTGGGTGTCCTTCCTTTTGGAGAGTAGCAATCATGTTCTACATGGCCTTCTGACACATTGCATGTTGTACATATGTGTGTGTGCACATGTGCATATGAGTGTTAGAGTATGTGTGTGTAGCAGGGAGGAAAGAGATGAAGGAGAGTGTGTATGTGCATGTTGGTTCACATGAGTGTGAGTGTGTGCATGCACGTGCCTGTGTGTGTGCACGTGTATGAGCATGCTTGTATTTGCGTATGAGAATGTGCATGTGAGAGAGAAAGAAAGAATGCGTGTATGTGTGAATGTTTATGTGTGTGTATAGCAGGGAAGAAGGGGATGAAGGAGAGTATGCTAAAAAGAGAACACCTCAGAACAGTCCAATAAAAGATTCCATATCAACATCATATCTTGTTAAAATACAGGATTCCCAAGTCAGTCACCTTCAAGCTGGAAGCCTGGAGTGTAAAAAGAGTGGGTGTTCTTCTCTGACAACTTATTGTCTAAGACAATTTTATGATCAAAAATATATTCGAATAAAAGTACCTGAGAAAAGTACATAAAGAGAATATAGCAAAATGTTAACAATGGTTTTCTTTGGGTGAGAGGAAGAAGAAGCAGGTTGTGGTTGATCTGTTTCTTTTAGTTCAACTATTCTGCATTCCTCACTTTTAAATTTTGGATATTAAGCTGGAGAGAAAGAACATGAATATAAAGATGAATTCGCTGAATGGAGCAACGAATGCTGAGTTAGCCAAAAATGTATGGCTACCTTCTATATCTAATTATCTGAGGGCAAATCAGAAAACACCACTTTCAGAAAATTTTTTTTTTTTTTTAGAAATGAAGGTTCGCTCTTGTTGCCCAAGCTGGAGTGCAATGGCACAATCTCAGCTCACCGCAGCCTCCGCCTTTTGGGTTCAGGCAATTCTCCTTCCTCAGCCTCCCGAGTAGCTGGGATTACAGGCACGCACCACCATGCCCAGCTAATTTTTTGTATTTTTAGCAGAGACAGGGTTTCACAATGTTGACCAGGATGGTCTCGATCTCTTGATCTTGTGATCCACCCACCTCGGCCTCCCAAAGTGCTGGGATTACAGGCTTGAGCCACCGCGCCCAGCCAGAAATTTTTTAAAATGTGTTTTACGTTATTTTCCCTTTCAGCCTAAGGACTAAAAATTGAACACAACTGGATCTGCGCCATTGCCTCAAAGATTCTTAGCCTAGTTCAAGATCCATTGTCTGGACACTCCTGCTTTTTAGACAGAATACAGGGCTAAATTCCTATTGACTTCCAAATACACAGACCCACAGATATGTCACAGTAGCCTCTCTCTCTCACCCTGTCTCTGTCCATCTGAGTCTCTCTTTCTTTCTCTCTCCCTTCCCTCACATCATCCCCAAATCAGAATGCATATATAAAAATTTGATTAACTGAAACATAGAATGTTTTACTTTACAAACCAAGATTTTACTACAAGAGAAATACAGACTTCAGCTAAGATGTTTGGTTGAATACCTGCATATGCATTCACTCCATCATTAAACCACATTAACATGGGATGATTAAAAATAAATAAACCAACAAAGATAAAAAGAAAATAAAGACAATCCCTTCAGCATATAGAAAACTGGCAAACAGAAGCTGTCAGTGACACCTCACAGTAGACACAGAGATGCTAAATCCCAAGCCAGTGGCAGGAAGGCAACCAGGATCCCCAACGGTTCAAGAGTTGGCAGCTAAATTTACCTAGGGAATTTATGTTTCAGTAGTAAGTAGATCCCAGATCCTCTCCCTAGAATCGGTGACTGCATCCCACGGTGGTGGCAGGGTGGAGGTTTCCTCTCTATAGGGTAAAATTTGGTGTCTCTAGGCAGGAGCTCTCTAGACACAAGTGCTTAAATGCACACACTGAACACTGAGATCCTCCAGGTTTTCCTACCACTGAGTTCCAATGAGGGTGGCAGATACACTTGGTCAGAAGTTAAGATGATTTTTCTCTAGAGAGAATCTCTCTTGCTCAAGAAGAAAAGGTCTGACCCAGCAAGACCACCGCCCACAAAATGTTACAATCACAGAACTTCCATCAGCTTTTAGCTTTTCAGTGCTCCATTTTTTTCTAACAGACACAGACAGCTAAGGGTCACCAGGCATCTGAGCAAAGCTTCTAACATGAATGGCCGAGACCAGAGAAAGAAGACACATAAATGCAGCCTGAATGAGGACTGTGCTAGGAGATAAGACCTTCTGAAACCCATATGAATGTTCTCGAAGAGATAAAAGTGTTACCATTTTCATGAAACAAGAACCAAATTTAAAGAAAAAGTAAACGCTTAGAAATTAAAAATATGACAGCAGAACTTGTGAAAAATTCTTGTTAGAATAGTAAGACAACAAAGTTGAGTAGATGAACCTTATGTCTTCCAGAAATAGCGATAAGAAAAAAGTTGAAATCCGGAAGAAAATTTGAACAGGTTCAACACTAAAATGATCAGAATTCCAAAGATAGAAATAGAGACAGACAGAGAAAGAGAAAAAAGAACAGACACACGCAGCAAATAAGAGAGAGATAAACCCTAACACAGTAATTGCTGGAGACTACAACACCCAACTTTCAGCACTGGACAGATCTTCCAGACAGAAAACCAACCAATCAACATGAAATTTAATCTTTACTACAGACCAAATGGAACTGATATTCAAGGAACATTTCATCCAATGACTGCAGAATACACATTTTTTCAACTCAACACATAGATCATTCATAAGTATAGAAGATACCTTAGGTCACAAAGCAAATGCAATCACATTTGAAATCAGGACTAAGAAATTCATTCAAAACCATATACTTACATGGAAACTGAATAACTTGCTCCCGAATGACTCCTGGGTAAATAATGACATTAAGGCAGAAATCAAGAAGTTTAAGAAGTTCTTTGAAAGTAAAGAGAACAAAGGTACAATTTACCAGAGTTTCTGGGATGCAGCTAGTCAAGTAGTGTGGAGAGAAATTTATAGTACTAAATGCTCACATCGAGAAGTGAGAACTCGGGACAGCTGCGGTGACTCACTCTTGTAATCTCAGCACTTTTGGAGGCCAAGGCGGGCAGATTACAAGATCAGGAGTTTGAGACCAGCCTGACCAACATGGTGAAACCCCATTCTACTAAAAATACAAAAATTAGCTGGTGTTGTGGCACATACCTGTAATCCCAGGTACTCAGGAGGCTGAGGCAGGAGAACTGCTTGAACCCAGGAGATAAATGTTGCAGTGAGCCCATATCACACCACTGCACTCCAGCCTGGTTGAGAGAACAACACTCCATCTCAAAAACAAAATTGAGATCTCAAGTTAACTACCCAACATCACAATTAAAAGAATTAGAAATCCAAGAGCAAAGAACACCCTCAAAGCTATGCTGAATGGGAGTGGGGAGAGAGGGCATCTTTATCTTGTGCCAATTTTTAAGGGGAATGCCTTCAGCTTTTGTCCATTCAGTATGATGCTGGCTGTGGTTTTGTCACATGTGGCTCTTATTATTTTGAGGTATGTTCCTTCAATACCTGGTTTATTGAGAGTTTTTAACACACATGAAAGTTGAATTTTATCAAAAGCTGTTTTTGCATCCATTGAGATAATCATGTGGGTAATTTTTTTTCTTTAGTTCTGTTTATGTGACGATGACATTTATCAATTTGCATATGTTAAACCAAACTTGCATCTCAGGGAGGGTGGTTGTGACCAGGAATTTATCAGTTTCTTCTAGATTTCTCAATTTTTTCAGGTTCAGTGGTTCACATCTGCAATCCCAGAACTTTGGGAGGTCAAGGTGGGTTGATCACCTGAGATTGGGAGTTCAAGACCAGCTGGATCAACATGGAGAAACCCCATGTCTACTAAAAATACACAATTAACCAGACATGGTGGCACATGCATGTCATCCCAGCTACTCAGGAAGCTGAGGCAGGAGAATAGCTTGAACTCAGGAGGCAGAGGTTTCACTAAGCCGAGATCTCACCATTGCCCTCCAGCCTGAGCAACAAGCACAAAACTTCATCTCAAAATTAAAGGAAAAAAAGTGCCTACAGTTGTACATAATATTCTCTGAGGGTGGTTTGTATTTCTGTGGGGTCAGTGGTAATATTGCCCTTATTGTTTTTGATGGTGGTTATTTGAATCTCTTCCCTTTCTCCTTCATTGGTCTAGTTTCAAGTTTATTATTTTTTTAACCAGTATGATTTTAATAGACCAGTTACTGGGTATAAAATTGAAACATACAGAGTGCCATCTCCAAGAGCAGTCATGATTTCATTTGGGTTCTTGAAAAATGTTAAGAAGTAGGTTGAGTTTTATTATTTTTTTCAGAAAACCAGCTTTTGAAAAATTTATGTGGAACCAAAAACAGCCAAGGCAATCCTAAGCAAGAAGAGCAAAGCTGGAAGCGACATGCTACCAGACTTCAAACTGCATTACAGGGCTACAGGAAACAACAGCATAGTACTGGGTACAAAAACAAACACATGGACTAATGGAACAGAATAGAGAATCCAGAAACAAAACCAAGCTTCTACAACTATCTGATCTTTGGCAAACTTAACAAAAACAAGCAAGGGGGAAAAGATTCTCCCTATTCAATAAACGATGCCAGGATAACTGGATAGCCATATGCAAAAGACTGAAACTAGACCCCTTCTTTACATTACATATAAAAATTTGCTCATGATAGATTAAACACTGATATGTAAAACCAAAAACTATAAAAGCTCTGCAAGACACGAGACAATTCCATTCAAAACATAAGCACAGGCAAAGATTTCATCATGAACATGCCAAAAGAAAAGGTAACAAAAGCAAAATTGAAAACGGGTCAAATTAAAATGAGAAACTTTCACACAGCAAAATAAACTATCAACAGAGAAAACTGACAACCTACAGAATGTGAGAAAATGTTTGTAAACTATGCATTCCACAAAAATCTAATATCAAACATCGGTAGGGAAATTAAATTTACAAGAGGAAAACAAACAACCCATAAAAAGGTGGGCAAAGAACATAAACAGACACTTTTAAAACAAGACATATATGCAACAAGCAATCATATTAAAAAAGCTCAACGTCACTGATTATTAGAGAAATGCAAATGAAAATTATAATAAGATACCATCTCACACCAGTCATAATGGCAATTATTAAAGCAAAAAAAAAACACATACTGGCAAGGTTAGAGAGAAAAACAACACTTACACACTGTATTCGGGAATGCAAATTAGTTCTGCCATTGTGAAAAAGTGTCATGATTCCTCAAAGACCTAAAGAGTGAAATACCATTTGATTCAGCAAACCTAGTAATGGGTTACTAGGTATGTACCCAAGGGAATATAAATCCTTCTGTTATAGAGACATGTGCACGCATATGTCCATGGCAGCACTGTTCACAATAGCAAAAACATGGAATCAAGCTAAATGCCCATCAATGGTAGACTGGATAAAGAAAATGTGGTACATATACAACAAAAAACACTAGGTAGCCACAAAAGAATGCGATCGTGTTCTCTTCAGGGACATAGATGAAGCTGGAGACTATTATTCTTAGCAAACTAATGCAGGAACACAAAATACCAGATATTTTCACTTGAAAGTGGGAGCTAAATGATGAGAACACAGGAACATACAACAGGCGGAAGAACAACACACACTAGAGCCTTTCAGAGAGTGGAGAATGAGAGAAGGAAGAAGATCAGGAAAAACAACTAAATGGGACTAGGCTTAATACTGGAGTAATGAAATGATCTGTACAATAAACCTCATGACAGACTTTACCTAAATAACAAACCTGTGCTTGAACCTTTGAACTTAAATGAAAGTTAAAAAAAAAGGCAACTTCTCAAGTTGAATAACATAACCTCCTAGGTTTAAACACATGAACACAAACTCACACCAAGGAACATTGTCTTGAAAATCTGCAATATATGACAAAGGAAAACAGCTCTCCTAAGTTTTCAGAAAAGTTTTTTAAAAAACAGTATTTACAAAGAATCAAAAATCAGAATGGTTTCAGGCTTCTCAACAGCACTACCAGAAGCTGGGAAATAATGGAGTAGTATCTTTAAAACTTGAATGGGAAATTATTTTCAATCAAAAATTCTATGCCCCACCAGTCATGTAAGTGTAAGAAGAAATAAAGTCATATTTCAGAACAATTTGCTTCAGTGTATCCTTGCTTGAATAAGTTACTGGAGGATACAGTCCACAAACAAGAGATTCAGGGCACGGGGCAGTGCAAAACAACAGAGTGGGTTTGTATTTGTATTGAAAAGACAGCAGCATTCGAGAGTTAGGGAATACTGGAGGAGGAGTTTTCTCCAGCATCCCTGGAGCCCACACCTCTCATTTCCACATTCCTATGTCCCATTGCTGCCCATGAATTCTGATCACCTATTCCTTTGAGAGAGGTATTTCTCTCACCGATTAGCTGTAGTCAAGTGGCTCTTTCTTGGGCTACAGGAGGAAATCTATTGCTTTTCATTAAACATCAATTTGATTAACCTAGGCTTAAGGTCAGCATTATGCCATCAGCTGTACGTTCTTGGGAAGACATCTACTCACAAACTGGTTAAAGAACGTGGCCCTCCTACCTCTGACTTGTGTGATTCTAAGCAAGCTATTTAGCACCCTCTCATCTGTGAAACAAACATAAAGTTCTTATCTTGGGCTCCACAAACAGAAAGTGTTGAACAAGAAGAGTTTCTTCTCCTCCAAGGCCAGACCATATGGAGGACCCTAAGACAGCCACAGTCTTGGTCAGTAGGACAAACACAAGGTTCAAATTGCACCATTAAAACTGTGGCCAAACGTTTGCTCTGCCTCTGAGTCACTCGCTGTCATAAGGCTCTACCGGTTCCCATTCCAGATAGAAAGTGGGCTTTTGTTGGTTTTTGTTGTGTTTTTCAAGAGATGGAGTCACCCAGGCTGGAGTACAGTGGCATGACCATAGCTCACTGCAGCCCCAAACTCCTGAGCTCAAGTGACCTTTCTTCCATGGCCTCCTGACAGAAGCTGGGCCAACAGGGCAGCAGGTATGCATCCCCACACCCAGTAATTTTTTTTGAGAGATGGGGTACCGCTATGTTGCCCAGACTGCTCTCAAATTCCTGGCCTGAAGCAATTTTCCCATATTAGCCTCCTAAATTTCTAGGATTACAGGTGTGAGCCACTGTGCCCAACAGGTGTTCTTAAATACAATTTCCACACTGCTATTCTGAAGAAGGGCAAGAAGCAAAGAGTCCCTCCTTGAAACATAGAAAATAAAAGCATTCACTATTAAGTGGAGGCAGAGTTGATGATCAGCCAAAACTACTTCAACTGTAATCCAGAAGTCCCATTGATACAGGAGTTCTAAAGAAATTATTTAGTCAGAGATTGAAAGTAAGGAATTCTTTGGTAAGGTTTCCCTTTGAATAAAAAGCAGCCCCAAAACCATTGCTAACAAAGAGCGGCCTGTAAAATCGAGCTGCAGATATAGACAAGCAAGCTGGAAGCTTGCACAGGCGAATGCCAGCAGCTGTAACAATAGGAGGCTACTTGGGTGCCAGGCATGCTCAACCTGACGGCTTCATCTTCCTTTTTCTTTATCAACCACAAGTGCAGTAAGGGACAGACAACATGCACTGGCCAAGTAGAAAACCTATATGCATAAGAAGATTCGGGTGGATAGCCAGCTTCTTCACGAGCTATGTAAAGCTCTCACCTGGTCCAACCCATATTTGGACCCTATGTAAATCAAACACCACCTCCTCAACAAGTCTATAAAACCTTGTGCAGTTCACCAGAAAACCAGAAAACACACTCAGAAGCCCCTCTCTCTCTCTGCAGAAGAGAGAGATGTTCTCTTTTCTTCTTTTGCCTGTAAAACCTCCATTCTTAACCTCACTCCATGTGTATTCACGTCCTTGATTTTCTTGACATGAGGCAATGTACCTTGGGTATTACCTCACATGGACAATGCTGCTTCATCATAGTTCTGTTTTGTTCAGGTTGTGGGACAAACGGCTCCTTTCCTCTGCAACCTCAGCTCAAGCTTACTCAGTCCTCCTTCGAGCAGAATCACAGAGCCAAATGAAACCCCTTAAGTCTTCTTTTAAATTGGCAGCCGCTCCAAAGAAAGCAGCATGATGAGTTTCAGGTGGCCCGGGGTGGGGGCAGTGCTACTCTGGCTTCTCCGTGCTCAGTCCCTCTCAGTTCAAAAGCGCACCACGTGGAGCAATAGAACACCTCCTCATCTGGGTTTTAAAAATAGTGGGAGGAAAAGCGCTGTCTTCATGCTTATTTCCCTGGCAGAGGGGAGGTCATAAAACACTAATTTCTAAGCAGTGGACCAGAGTTTTACTGATCTCTTCTGTTACTGACTCATGTTTACCCAGAGAAACCACATCACAAATCTGAGTCTCCTCTGGCAAGAGAAGGAATCGGATTCATGATTCTCTCAGCCCCCTTTCCACAGTGGAGTTCTGACTCCACTTCTAAAATACTTTTCTGCAAGCCTCTGTACCTCATAAATGTTTTACTCTACTCGAGACAGCAAAGGGAAGCACAGATTAGCTACTGTTTTCAGAACAGTGGAAACATGCTGTCTTCTCCACGTTTGGCATTGGAGTCAAAGATCAAGCACCAAACAGTAGTTGTCAAGAATCCTTTCATTTACAATCAGGTTCTAGACTTTTCAAATGGTGTGGGCAAGAACCAGTTTTTCCAGAATAGGTTATTATCTACCTCTTACCTTTATAGGACAGGACTAAAAATTCTCTTTTTTAAGACAGAGTCTTGCTCTGTTCCCAAGGCTGGAGTGCAGTGGCATGATCTCGGCTCACTACAACTTCTGCCTCTCAGGTTGAAGTGATTTTCCTGCCTAAGCCTCCTGAGTAGCTGGAATTACAGGGGCCCACCACTACACTCAGCTAATTTTTGAATTTTTAGTAGAGACAGCGTCTCCCCATGTTTGCCAGGGTAGTCTCCAAAGCCTGACCTTATGATCTGCCTACCTGAGCTGCCCAAAGTACTGGGATTACAGATGTGAGCCACCACGCTGGGCATTTTTTTTAATTACACTGAAGACTTTTGAAAGGGTTGTGTGTTGTATGAACTCCCTCCTCACCCAATTCTCAAGGATGGAAAATGCTGCTGCTTCATTTTAAAGCTAATGAGCTGCCTGAACAGGAACTTCTATTTAACCATTCAAACCGATTAGCTCACGTCCCTGAAGGCTGGAGAACACGGGAACTGCTATCCCATCTGAATACAATCCAAAAGCAAAAGGCTGTGGCCAAGTTGAAATAATGGGGCAGATAGAAGCGATAAAGACTGGAGCTGGGAGTGGCCCGTACTTCAAGTTAAGCCAAACAAAGGTGTTTGCATGTTTTATATGGGCCAAATAGGAATTCCATAATAGAGAAAACCATTGATTTTAAGGAGGACGCTGCCCTGAAAAGCTTCCTGCCAGGGGTAAGGAAGAGGCTGCCCAGGACCCCCAGAGGCAGGTGGTAGGAGGGCTCTTAGTGGCTTCCTAGAAACTGTATTACCTGAGGTAGTGAACTGCTGTCAGAGATCCCTACCAGGAGAATTTCTCAGGAACGCATGAGAAAGGGCCCAAAACTGCATGACTGCTCCTAAAATGTGACACCATAATACAGCTGAACTATTCAATAAAGCCCTATCTGTTCCTCTGTCTCTCCTTTCTCCCTGCCCCTATCCAACCCTAGAAGAGCCAGAAAGCACTGCTAAGAAGTGAGGGTGGGTGGTCATAAACAAACACACTGTCCTCCTTTCCCTTCCCACTGTGGGTTTCTCAGGCTGAGGCTGTCACAGAGGAGGAGGGATGAAAATTGTTTTCGTTGATATTTTATGATGAACATTTATGAACGTACAACAAAGTTGAAAAAACTTTACAGTGAACACTTTAACTGTATCTTCACCAACTTGGAGTCTTGTTTTATCTCATGTCCATCCATAGATCCATCTTTCTATCCATCCAGTAATCCATTATAGTTTTTAGGCATTTTAAAGTAAATTGCAGACATCAGTAACTCAACGTGCATTAACTAGAATTTGGTACCTTTTTTTTTCCTTTTGGTGTAAAGTTTACAAATGATGAAATGCAAAAATTTTAAGTATGTATTTACCGAATTTTGACAAAAGTATACATATGTGTAACCCAAAACTCTATCAAATAAAGAACATTACTATAATCCCTGATATGGTTTGGCTGTGTCCTCACCCAAATCTCTTCTTGAATTGTAGCTCCCAGAATTCCCACGTGTTGTGGGAGGGACCTGGTGGGAGAGAATTTAATCATGGTGACAGTTTCCCCCATACTGTTCTTGTGATAGTGAATAAGTCTCACAAGAGCTGATGCTTCTATAAGAGGAAAGCCCTTTTGCTTGTTTCTCATTTCTCTCTTGTCTGCCACCATGTAAGATGTCCCTTTGACTTTCTGCCGTGATGATGAGGCCTCCCCAGCCAGGTGCAACTGTGAGTCCCTTAAACCTTTTTTGAATAAAGAACCCAGTATCAGGTATGTCTTTATCAGCAGTGAAAAAACGGACTAATACAATCCCAGAAAGTTTCCTCATGACTTGTCTCAGTCTCCAGCTCTGTACCCTTGGATTTTTTTCATTGTCGACTAAGTTTGCCAACTTTAAAAATTCCACATAACTTGAATCATGTTGTGATAACCCTATATATAAGGCTCCCTTCAGTCCACAAAATAATTTTTATATTTATCAGTCAGGTTACACATATCAGTATCTCTTTCATTTTTATTGCTGAGTAGTATTTCATGCTATGAAATAACGTAGTTCGCTACCTGATCCTCTATTTGTGGTCACCAGAAATATTTTCAACTTTTGATTATTATGAGTAAAGCTATTGTGGTCTTCTGTAAGTATTTTTATTAACATGTATTTTCACTAATTGGGGTAGATTCCTAACTCGGAAATTTATTATAGATGAGATGTATATTTGTTCTATAAGAAAATTCCAGAAATTTGACAAAGTAGTTGTACTGTTTTATAGTCCCATTAGCAATAGTTATAGTTGTGCTGTATTCTTGCCAACATTTGGTGTTTAGTCTTTCCCAACCTAGTTATTTTGTGGGGTGTGTAGTAGTATCTCACTGTGGTTTTAATCTGCATTTCCTTGATGTTAACCATTTTGTCCCACTTGTATATTATCTTTGCAAAGTGGCTCCCCCAATTTTTTCCCCTTCTAAACAGTAATTGTTATCTTTTTTTCTTTTAGTTGTTCTGTCATCCAGGCTGGAAGGCAATGGTGCAATCTTGGCTCACTACAGCCTCTGCTTCCTGGGCTCAAGCGATCCTCCCACCTCAGTCTCCCAATTAGCTGATACCAGGCTAACTTTTTGTATTGATATTAGCCCACATACAAGGCTAATTTTTTGTACTTATACTAGGTATCAGGGTCTCACCATGTTTCCCAGACTAGTCTCAAACTCCTGGCCTTAAGCCATTCATCCTCCTCGGCCTCCCAAAGTACTGGCACTACAGGTGTGAGCCACTGTGCCCAGCCTTATTTTCAGGTTATAAAACTGCTTTCTATATTCTGGAAATCAGGCTCTTTACTGAAAATAGATTTATGACCATTTTCTGTCAGGCTGTGGCTTGCATATTCTTTTGTTTAATGTATCTTTTAATTTTCCCGGACACATTTTCTGCAAAATTCGTGTTAGTTTTTGTTGTATTTTTCAGATACTTTGTTCATTTCATCTAAGTTGCAGAATTTGTCACCATGACGTTGTTTATGATAGTCTCTTATTATCCTTTTCACGTCTGCAGGATCTGTAGTGATAGTTTCACTTCGCTTTCACTTCTGATATTGATACTGACCATTTGTGTTTCCTCTCTTTTTTTCATGATCAGAGTAGCTTAAGGTTTATTAATGTTGATATTTTAAAACAACCAGCTTCTTTGCTTTGTTAGTTTTCTCTATTATTTTGTCTGTCTTCAATTTGGTTTATCTCTGCACTTTTACCTTTATTGTTTCCTTCTTACTACTTCGTTGGAGTTTTCTTTGCTGTGTGTGTGTGTGTGTGTGTTTTCAATCTTCTTTAGGTGAACATTTACGTCATTGATTTTAGACCTTTCTCTTTTTCTTCTATTGCAGTATAAGCATGTACAGCTATACTTCCCTCTGGGAACTCCCATAGCTGTAATTCATAAGTGTTGGCATGTTATATTTTGATTATCCCTTAGAATAAAATATTTTATATTCTATCTTTTGCTTTCTTCTTGGGCTTGTGTATTATATTTAATCTCCAAGTACTTGGAGCTTTCCTAGTTCTCTTATTGTTAATTTCTGTTTTAATCCTATTGTGGTCAGGTAACATACACTGCATGAATTCAATTTGATTTAATCTATTCCGTCTTGTTTTACGACCTAGCATGTGACCTATCCTAGTGAACACTACATGTACTTGAAACATACAGTATTCTGTGGTTATTGGGTGTCGTCTTCCATTGGTTTGTTTAAGATGGTGGAGAGTGTTGTTCAGGTCATCTGCATCTTGACTAAGATTTTGTCTAGTTTATCTATCAATTGCTTGGGAGATGGGTATTAAAATCACCAATCAAAATTGTGGATTGTTTGTTTATTCCTTTAGTTCAATTTTGTTTTGTGCAAATTGATGCACAAATTATTTTTAATCCATTTTTTTGATGAAATGACTCTTCTGTAATCATGAACTATCCCTCTTTATCTTTGGAAATACTGTTTTGACTTAAGCATATTTTATTTGGTATTAATATAGCTTCTTCACACTTCCATTGCTGACTGTTTGCATAGTATATCATTTTAAATGTACTCATTTAGGGTCAGGTACAGTGGCTCACCTGCAATCCTAGCACTTTGGGAGGCTGAGGCAGGTAGATCATTTGAGGTCAAAAGTTTAGGACAAGCCTATCCAATGCAGTGAAACCCCAGCTTTATTAAAAATACCCCAACATTTAGCTAGGCGTGGTGGCAGGTTTCTGTATTCCCGGCTACTCAAAAGGCTGAGGCAGGAGAATTGCTCGAACCCAGGAGGCGGAGTTTACAGTGAGCAGAGATTGCACCACTGTACTCCAGCCTAGGAGATAGAGTAGGACACTGTCTTAAAAAAATTCAAATGTACTTATTTAGACCTACGTACATTTGTCTTCTTTTTTTCTATTCAAAGTGTGTATTTAATATACAGCACTGGGTCTTGTGGGTTTTTTAAATCAATTCTGGCACTTTAATTGGAGTATGTGGTATGATTCAATAACATTTAACGTTATTAAGTATAGATTTATTAGTGGTTGAATGATGTAATTGGATTCAAGCTTACAATTGAATGGTTTGTTTCATTATTTTGTTTGTTTTTGTTTGCATCCCCTTCCCCACTTTTTGTCCTGTCCTTTTTCTCCTGATGTCTTTTGGACTCTTTAAATACTTTTAAAATTTCATTTTAAAGTATCCATGACTTATTAGATGTAGTGGTTGAATATTCCTTATCTGAATTCCTTGGGACTAGAAGAGTTTTGGATTTTAAACTTTTTTCATAATTTGGAACATTTACATATACATAAAGAGATGTCTTAAAGATATAACTGAAGTCTAAACACAAAATTCACCTATGTTTACGTACACCTCATACACATAACGCAAATAAAATTTTACATATTTTTAGCAATTTTGTGCACGAATCAAAGTTTGTATACATTGAACCATCAGAAAGCACACATATCGCTATCTCAGCCATCGATGTGGATGAATTTCAGATCTTGGAATATTTTGGATTTTGGGGTTTATGGATCAGAGATGCTCAACCTCTACCTGTTTTCATTGTTGATTATTTTATGTGTTAAATATGTAAAAAAGCGTTAAGTTTTCAGCTGAATGAGATTTTTGAGTTTGGAAATTAAACTAAACAGGATTTTTCTTAAGTTCCAGGATACAGGTGCAGAATGTGTAGGTTTATTATATAGGTATATGTGTACCATGGTGCTTTGCTGCACCTATCAACCATTCATCTAGGTTTTAAGCTTCACATACACTAGCTATTTGTCCTAATGGTCTCCCTGTCTCACCCTCCTCTGACCCCCAACTGGCCCCAATGTGTGTTGTTCCCTCCCTGTGTCCATGTGTTCTCACTGTTCGACTCCCAATTATGAGTGAGAAAGTGTGGTGCTTGGTTTTCTGCTCCTGTTTTGAACTAGACAGAATTTCTTAATATCTTAAATTGCTCAGTGAAAGAGAAAATATCAAAGATTCTACCCAACAGGTGGGTAAGAATGAGTCCACGTAGCAACTTTGATAAAGTGAAGGGAAATAACAAACCATTTCTGATTGCTCCTTGCCACAGCCAGTGCATTCAACCTTTTTCCTGTCCTTTTATTATTTTTTCATTGTTCTTACAGTCATTATTATTTTTCCCCAAATGAAAAAATAAAAGTGGTGGGATTGATAGTGAGGAAACAGACTGACAGCTGCCCCTACATCTGAGTTTAACTTTTGAGAAATATAGTCAACATGATGATTTTCACACAGGGCTAGTAGGCCTTCTGCATCTGTTATAATTCCTGTTATGTTGTGGACAGAAAATAAATTTTTCTCTCCATGGGAACCTGTTAGTGATACTTGAGAACAATGTCAACTGTAGACCAAAACCGAATACAAGTGGAAATATTGTTTCATTTTTTTTGCAGTATTCCTTTTTTAAGACCTGAGATAGGAGGATAAAAAAGGAAAGAACTATTGACATGTGCAACAACATGGCTGAATATCAAAAACATTTTCTTGACTAAAAGAAACCTTACATATGGAGTGATCACAATATAATTCTATTTCTATCAAACTTTAAAATCTGTGCTGAAAGAATATTTAAAAGTATATTTGGGCTCGGGACCGACTAAGAGGAGGCAAAACTGAACTTTCTAGTCTCTGCTGTGATCAAAAACCCATGCTATAAACTTTGTACACAGTATCTCATTTAATCCTCAAAATCACCCTAACAGGTAGTTACTGTCACTTCCCCTGCTTCAAACAGAACATAAAGCTCAGAGAATCCAGGTACTGTGTTTTTTTTTTTGTTTGTTTTGTTTTTGAGATGGAGTTTTGCTCATGCCACCCAGGCTGAAGTGCAATGGCGTGATCTCGGCTCACTGCAAGCTCCGCCTTCTGGGTTCAGGCAATTCTCGTGCCTCAGCCTCCCAAGTAGCTGGGACTACAGGAACGCACCACCATGCCCAGCTAATTTTTTGTATCTTTAGTAGAGATGGGGTTTCACCATGTTGACCAGGATGGTCTCGATCTCTTGACCTCGTGATCCACCTGCCTCGGCCTCCCGAAGTGCTGGGATTACAGGTGTGAGCCACCATGCCTGGCCCGGTACTGTGTTTTACACCTACTTTGAAGTCACCAATTCCTAATGTTCTATAAAATGTTCTAAATAAAAATGAATAAAGTAGGCAAAAAAGACCATGTAAATAGCATTTCTACAAATATCTCCTAAGACAATTTTCACATCGATGTCCAAAGACATTTACAAGAACGTTTTCCACAACACTGTTTAAAATAATAGAAAACTACAAGCAACCTAAATGTCCATGGAAGAGTTAGATTCCTTCTCTTATTTCCGTATAATGCAATACTGTGCTGATGTAGAGATATCATATTCATTTTTAAAAATTACATTCACCTTCTTCTTATGGATCCAAGGAGATATGTTAGAGAATATCTATTGCATTTGGACATAAACATAAATACAAAGGAAATAGTAGGGGCTCTCTACAAGTGGTTATATATTGGAAGAGGAAGAAGAGAAAAATAAAAGGGATTATGAACTTGTTATATGCTTTGGTAGTGTCTGGTTTTGTATATAACTTGAATTTTTTCATAAATATATTTTACAGTCTGCATAATTACTAGGTAAGAAGACAAGTAAGTCACTTTAGTAGAAGTTCTTCCAATTACTGCAACTGATTTCTACAGCCAGAATGTTCCCAGAACCTGAAAAAAGGAAGCACTAGAAATGGAAGGCAGAAATACTGACACTAGAGGGCCAGAGCTGGAGAGGGTGGATCTAATGCAGCAAATCCATCAGCAGTTCTCATCGCCATCTTTGAGAAACCTCACAATTTTCCGTGCGTAATAAATGAGTTAAATTGAAAACAAATCCATGACAGTGGTGCATGAGAAAGGTTACATGTGTCCCGAATAATAAAGTCTGCGCACAATATAAATTAAAACATACCATTTTACATTCATAAGATTGACAAACAAAAAGTAAAAGCCTAGGAATATCAAGTGAAGCCAAACACAAAACAAGTTTCCCCACATTTCCTGTGGGAATACCAATTGTTACAACTACTTTAAACAATTGGAAATTCATAGTAAAAATGAAGACAAGCCTCCCCTACAACTTACCAATCCCTCTTCTGGGAACACAGTAAGAGAGATTCTTCCCAAGAAACCTGTAAACAAATGTATATGGCACTATTCATGTAATTGTACATCGTGGTATTTCCATATGGTAAAGTATTATTCGGCAGGGAAAGTAAGTAGACCAGAGGTAGACATTTCAATATCAATAAGTTTTAGAAAAATAAAATGGAGTATAGGAAGCTGCAACTATATCTGTAATGCTTTGTTTTGCCAGGAAAATAAAGGGACACGTGGGGAGGGCAAAGGACAACAAAAACTAAACAATCTGAAACACATGCAGAAAAATACCCATATTTTAAAATTTTCCATTGCTGCTTATATTAGTTTCTGTCTTTTCTATACGCTTGAAGTACTTGATAATCAAGAAAATATAAAAGGCATAGGAAAAAGTATTCTGAGAAAATACATCGAAAGGTTTATGGTTATTAGATTTGGTAAGATTTTAAATGACTTTAATTTTCTTTGTTATATCTCTCTATATGTCCTAGTCGTACCATATTAAATGTGTATTTCATTTATGACAATAAAAATGTATTGTTTAAAAACTCATATATATGCAGTTTTATCTGACATATGATGAAACTCTACGAAACATAGATTCAGCAAAAATACTGAGAACAAGAACAAAAATAATGATATTAAGAGTTGTTGACTTTTGGATGGAGCTATGAGTGACTTTACATTTATCTCTAAACTCGATTTTTCTATAGTGGGCAAAGAAAATATTTGTGAAAGCTAGATTAAATAGAAAGCTATAGGTTTTAAATGAAAAGGAATTCAAATAATTTTCCAGCATGATAAAATGTTCATATTCCTAAATATGAACTACTTTACAAAAGCACCAGTGATTTTAAAGAAACATTAGATGATTTTTAAAGGAAGTCAGTTATGATACTGCAGTTTATAGTGATACTGAGTGTTTGCTAGCTCCACTAATCAGGATATTAAGTTAATAGTATATAATATGCCATAAAGAAATTATATGAGCAGAGGTTATTGCAAAAGGAGAACACAATGATTTTAAGTGGGCTGGTGACCTGAATTTCTTCCAGTGAGGGGAAACATCAGAGTCATTTGATCAATGAAGTGCCTTTTATAAATCTTCAGTAAATCTCCTATGAAGGCTTTAAGAAGATGGATTTCTTATTACTTCTGATGTATGTTCCCATGAAATTTTTCCATTGCCACCATGGGCCTGCCCAGCCCAAGAGATGGAAACTGTGAGTCCAGCCCACTGACGCCCACCATCAGTAAGAAGATTGCACACTGAGGAGGCCATGGCCAGCCTGCTGACTGAAATCTATACTGTAAAAGGATGATGCTGTTCCAGCAATCCTGAAACCCTGCCCTAGGATCAATGCAAAGTGGTGTCAACCTCAGAATTTCAATACGCCTAGGCAGATAGTTATCTTTAAATATAAGAACAGTATCATTTTCGGGAGAAACCAAAAGAATCCAGAAAAATTCTACAGTAGTCTACTCTGCCCTTCCTCCCCATTCCGTCTTGTTAGTAAAAGCCAAATCCAGGCACAAAGATGTCCTAACTTCTACACCTGAGGTTGCCCACAACGTGTGCTACGTGACGCATCTTATAGAGCACATATGCAAACAATTATGGGATCTGAAAAACAATAACTCAGGCAGAAACATTAGGAATTGGTGCCCCTAAGTGAACCAGTAGGAAAAAAGGAGGCTTAGAGAGTTTAAACAACTTTCCCCAGTAGCTGATAAGTTACGGTGGCCTTAGACAAGCTGACAAGAGTGGTAGCAAAAAGGCTTCAAGGATTACAAATTGTTCACTATAAGGTTTTAAAAAGGTTTCAAAGGCAAAGAAGAGCAAATGAAGCCATGAATTTTACAATCTACATATTTTTAGCCCTTTCTCTTTTTTGCTTTTCTTGGGTAAACTAATTAGACCCTGCAAACACATTCCCACCCACAATGTTGTCTCCATTGCTTTAGGGCCTCACCTCTGAGCAGCCAGAGGAAATGCAGCTGACCCCTTATCTAGTTAACAACCTTTTATACTCTGCCCTTTCGCTTTGCTTTCTCCATGCCAGCATAAGACATACAAAGATTCTTCTGCCTCCAAGATGCTGCAGCTTTCTTCTCAGCTAGTTACCCCCAGCTAAAAATAACTGTTCCACATACTCAGAGATATATGGCAATCAAGCAACCAAGTGCCCCTTTTGCCAATGACATGTTTTTAAAAAATATGTTCAATGAGAGGCTCTTTGAAAATTATTCACTTTTTTCTGAGTTGCAAAGGAAAACGAAAGGCAAATTATGGCTCTATAAGCAACTGTTTGCACACATCCCATTAATTCACCATCCACAGGGCTATTGACAACTAGCTCTTTTCTCTTGTCATTTCACTTACCAGGCAGAAATGATTACAAACTTAATTTCTTTGGGGGGTTATTCAGGTTAGAGAGGGCCCCTTGATAATGCAGAAGTCATAACGGCCACCAGACACAGGAGAACAATAGCTCCCAGTGCTTCCACAATGGAGAGAGAGATAACTGAATGTCATATTCGGAAGAAATTCAAACCATCATTGATTTTTTCAGATGAAAAAACTGAGGCTCAAAGAGGTTAGGGGGTTAACCAAAGTCAGTCAGTGTTTTAGTTTGCAGCAAAGCTGAAAGCAGGCGCTAAGCATTGCAACACCTGGTGTCTTCCTTCCTCCCCTCCATCCTGCTGCTAGTAGTGTCAGTGGCAAATACAAGCCAGTTCAAGGAAATGTGGCCTCAGCGAGGAGTACTAAGGACCAAGCACCAATGCATCTTGCCATTTACAACAAATTCCTTAATTACAAGGCTTCATTTATTCACAGAAGCTGCCTCTTTTGTACATAGCCAAACACACACACACACACACACACACACACACACACAGTGTGACAGAGATAATTTATCATTATCTGAATGCACTCAGGGTGGTCAATTTCAGCCAGAGTGAAGAACAGAGAAAGGTAGGGTCAAGGGCACTATAGAAATAGCTGTTCCTGCTTCACTTTTCAGCCCTCCTTCCCCTCCCATCAGCCCACTTTCATTACTTTTCTCTTTGATGCAAAATCTGAAAATCTTGGTCAGGCAGCTCTGCTTATCAGTGGGTTCTTAATAACCCACTTTTATCAAACTTCATCTGATGGACCCAAAATATATTTGATCATAGCAAAAAGTACCCTTATCAGTCCTAAAATGACACTGTCCCAAAGTGAATAGTGTTAGCAGCCAACTCTCTAGAACCAGAAAGAAGTATGTTTAAATCCTCAATCCATCACTGTCCAGCCATGCTGTCATGTCCAACTCATTCTTCTTAAACAATATCTCACTAAGCACACTAGACTGTAGAAATGCACACAGATAGGGCCTTACCTTTTCTGGCTTTATTCCTGCGAGGCAGCAGTGGACACTAACATATCTGTCACTCCAGTTAATGTAAAGGTTTAACTGGTACAAGTGCTGTGCAGGCAGGTCTCTGGAACAATGAGAGCACCCAGGAGAAGGCTTTGCTTTAGTTACAAAGTTCAGGAAAGGTTTCCCCTAGGGAGGGACCGAGATCAGAAGCATGAGTGGGCAGTAAGTGGGCAAAGTAAGGACGATCTGGCATTCCTGGCAAATATGTGGTGCAGGGGGACCTGGACCTTGGCCAGTACAAGATGCTGAGTCTTTGCAGTGCAGAGCAGAGAGGAGGGGCACGCCATGAGGACAGAGAAATGGAAAGAAGACTGTGGCCATGGTGAGGAGGTTTGTCCTCATTCTAAGAAGGACTGGGAGGTATGGGGCATGGTCTGACTTAGGTGGAGGACAGACTGGAGACAACATGGACACAGACACACAGGTGGAAGGCCAGGAGGTAATCCACAGAAGGGCTGCAATGAGAATTTTAATGGAAAGGAAAAACAGAAGCTAAGGGATATTTAAGAACTAAAATCAGCAGGCCTGAATGGTCAGTTGGATATGAGAAGTGAGAGAGAAAGGGATAAACCAGAGCTCACTCATAGGACTTTGGCTTGTGTGACTGGATAGGTGGTGGCACCATTTTCTAAAAACCAGAATGGAAGAAGGAGCAGACTAGTGACTTAAACCTCATAGCCTCAGTTTTCTCATCTGTAAAATGGGAATAGTCCTACATATATCACAATGTTTTTGAAAGCATTAGAAAATATTCCTAGAAAATGAAGCCTTCATACAAAGCGGTGTATGTTTCTTCCCCAAATAAATGGGACCTATTCTTATAGGCTTCTTTTTCTTGATCTGATTGGAAACTCAGGATCTCAGATATTCATCTCTTTTCATCCTCTTCTCTGATGGCTCTACCAAATTGCTGGTTTACTGATCTCATCACCCTAAACAACGTATAGTACTCCATACTAGTCAAATAAGCAAGTTGGCAATTGCTCTTCTGAACAAATTATTGTAAATGTCACTGCTACAGTGCAGCTCATAGTGGCTCACTTGGCTGTTCAAGGGAAAAATTCTTGCAAATGCAGCTCTTATTATTTGCCAAATGTTCATGCACAAATGCATTTATTTTACCAAGAGCGTAGTGTTGGGTCATTTAATGAGAATGGGAAAACACCACTCACAATTGAAGAGGCAAAATAGCATACATGCAGCACTCCAGATCTTGCAAACCCCTTCATATACACTATACCAATGGTACCTCACACTGACTGCGGAGAGGCTGAGATGACGAGAAAGGGCAGGTATATTTATGATTATTTTTACAAGTAAGGTTAACTTAGACAAAGTAACTCTCTCCAGGTCACAACTCAAGGAAGTAATACATTTCTGTGATGAAAATGTAAGTCTTGGGGCTTCTGATTTTATCATGTGTCTGTCAAAATCCCCCACCTGCCAACGTTAAGCCATACAATGTAGAACATAAAAACCATATGAAACAGAGGAGAGGGGTGAGATCAAAACTCATTTGAACTTACATAATCATATTTTATC
Organism: Callithrix jacchus; assembly: GCF_049354715.1. NCBI lineage: Eukaryota > Metazoa > Chordata > Mammalia > Primates > Cebidae > Callithrix > Callithrix jacchus. The sequence continues at coordinate 236,116 of NC_133513.1, forward strand.
AATTCATTATTAGTCCACTATGATCATTGTGGTCGTCATTAATAGACAAGACGTGTTGAGCAACTACTACCTGCCAGACCAAATAGGAAGGACTTCATCTGTGCTGTTTCACTGAACCTTTACTTTCAACAAAGGTGCTCTTAAAAATCAGAATTATGAAAGTACAGATGAGAAAATGGAAGCCGAGAAGGCTTGAGTTGCCTAAACCTGCTCCTAAATCCTAGCCTTTTTCCAAGGCCACTCTACTAGACTTGCTTCTGTGGGATCTATTGTATTCATAGTCAAATACCAATAAGGCCAAGACAATGGGTACTTTTGAGTTCTTCTGGGTTTTGGGGAAAATTTAAACAATGTCTCCCAATCTCCTGAATGCATTTAATGTATTCCTCCGATTCCATAAGCGAACAGGCATGAACGCTTATCTGAGATGATACCACTCTAGTTTCACTCTAACAGTACATTTTTGTGTAGAATATTTCTATCTCAAATGCTGATCCTCATTCTGTTACTTACTGGCTGTATATCGTTGGACAAGTGGCTTAGCAGCTCAGACACTCAATTTAGTAGTCTGCGAAGTAGGGTTGACGATAGTTCCAATAGTAAAATAAAAGTGGAACCATCTGCAGAAAGCACTTGACATGGTTTCTAGAACATGGTTAGTAAGCCACACATATTAACTATGATTATTTTTTATTTTGATGATCCTTGTGACCACAGAACAGAGGTTAGCTACATTCTACAGAGAGGAAACTGGTTCTAAGATATAAAGTGTTTTGTGTAAATTCACCCAGCTTGATAGAATAAAGATAAGGAAGCACGTCTCCTAAATGTGACAGAGAAAATTTTTGTTAGTAAAATCTCCAGCAACTCTCTGAGGAGGTGGGTCTTGGTAGCTGAAGAATTCTGAAAGTAGAAGTGGACAGAAGCTAAAATGCTCATCGGGAAAAGATAAGAAATCAAGAAACCTGAAAATGATTCAATAGTGAGCAAAGAGAAAAACAGGGGAGAGGGAGAATATGTTCAAAGGGATTTGAGAAATTTTCTCCCACACACAATGTAAATTACTATGAAAATACTGTGTTAGAAAAAATATACAAGGCCCTTTTCTACACTATTTTAAAGTATATACACCGTCTCAATATTGGCTGTCTTGTAAAATACAAAAATTCTATTTTTATGCAGTTACAGAAAATATAAATACTCTAATTTAACCTTAAAAAATTACTCTGAAGACACTCTGATAGAAAAAATATACAATGCAATTTTCTACTATGTTTTAAAGTATATGCACCGACTCAATATTCTCTATCTTGTAAAATATGGAAATTCTAATTTTATGCGGTTACAGAATATATACATACTCATTTTAACACAAATGTTAAACACAAAATTACTAAAAATATAAATATTCTCTTTTTACGTTAAAAACAAAATTGTTCTGACAATACTCTGTTAGAAAAAATATACAATGCCCTTTTCTATTCTGTTTTAAGGTATATACACCATCTCCATATTCCCTCTTGTAAAACATGGAAATTCTATTATTACGTGGATAGAGAAAATGTAAGTATTTCCTTTGACTTCAATGTTAAAAACCAAATTACTCTAAAGACACTCTGTTAGAAAAAATACACAATGCTTTTTTTTTTACTATCTTTCTTAGTATATACACAATCTCAATATTCTCTCACATGTAAAATACAAAAATTCTAAATTTACGTGGTTAGACACAAATATAAATATTCTCTATGCACCCCAATGTATAAAACAAAATTGCGTGGAAGATACTCTGTTAGAAAAAAAATATAATGCTCTTTTCTACTCTCTTATGGTGTATAAATACCATCTCAATATTCTCTCTCATGTAAAATACTGAAAATCTAAATTTATGCTGTTAGAAATAAATATAAATATCCTCTATGTCCCCGAATGATATAAGCAAAATTGCTCGAAAAATAATCTGTTAGAAAAAATATACAATGCCCTCTCCTACATTCTTTTGGAGTATATACACTATCTCAATATTCTTTGTCATGTAAAATACCAAAACTCTAAATTTACGTGAATAGAAAAACATATAAATATTATATATTTACCCAAATGCTGAAAGCAAAATTGCTGTAATAATAATCTGTATGAAAAAATATACAATGCCCTTTTCTACACTCTTTTGGAGTATATACACCAAATCAATACGCTCTCTCATGTAAAATATTAAAATTCTAAATTTACCGGATAAAAAAATATATAAATATTATCTATGTACCACAATGTTAAAAGCAAAATTGCTCTAAAGAAAATCTGTTCCAAAAAATATACAATGCCCTTTTCTACTCTGTTTTGGAGTATATACACCATATCAATAAGCTCAATCATGTAAAATATATAAATTCTCAATTTACGTGGTTACAAAAAATATAAATATTTTCTATGTACACCAACGTTAAAAGCAAAATTGCACATAATATAATGTGTAAGAGAAAATATACAATGCCCTTTCTTACTCTTTCTTGGAGTATATACACCAAATCAATAGGCTCTCTCATGCAAAATACCGAAATTCTAAATTTACGCAAATAGAAAAAAATCTAAATATTATCTAGGCACCCCAATGTTAAAAGAACAAATGCACTGAATATCATCTGTCAGAAAAAATACACAATACCCTTTTCTACTCTGTTTTGGAGTATATACACCAAATCAATATGCTGTCTCATGTAAAATACCGAAATTCTAATATTACGGGAATCAAAAAAATATAAATTTTATCTAGGGACCCCAATGTTAAAATCAAAATTTCTCTGAATAAAATCTGTCAGAAAAAATATACAATGCCTTCTTCTACTCTGTTTTGGAGTATATATACCAACTCAATATGCTCTCTCATGTAAAATACAGAAAATCTAAATTTACGTAAATCGAAAAAAATGTAAATATAATCTAGGCACCCCATTGATAAAAGCAAAATTGTTCTGAATATAATCTGTCATAAAAAATATACAATGCCCTTTTCTACTCTGTTTGGAGTACATACACCAACTCAATAGGCTCTCTCATGTAAAATGCAGAAATTCTAACTTTACACAAATCGAAAGAAATCTAAATATTATCTAGGTACACCAAGGAAAAAAGCAAAATTTCTCAGAATATAGTCTGTCAGAAAAAATATACAATGCCCTTTTCTACACTGTTTGGGAGTATATACACCATATCAATAAGCTCTCTCATGTAAAATATTTAAATTCTCAATTTACGCGGTTACAAAAAATATAAATATTTCCTATGTACACCACCGTCAAAAGCAAAATTGCACATAATATAGTGTGTAAGAGAAAATATACAATGCCCTTTTTTACTCTTTCTTGGAGTATATCCACCAAATAAATAGGCTCTCTCATGCAAAGTAAGGAAATTATAGATTTACGCCAATATAAAAGAATCTAAATATTATCTAGGCACCCCAATCTTAAAAGCAAAATTGCACTGAATAGCATCTGTCAGAAAAAATATACAATGCCTTTTTCTACTCTGTTTGGAGTATATACACCAACTCAATATGCTCTCTGATGTAAAATACAGAAATTCTAATTTTACGTGAATCAAAAATAATCTAAATATTATCTAGGCACCACAATATTAATAGCAAAATTGCTCTGAATATAATCTCTCAGAAAAAATCTACAATGCTCTTTCTACTCTGTTGTAAAGTATAGACACCAACTTAATATGCTCCCTCATGTAAAATACAAAAATTCTAAATTTACGCAAATCGAAAAAAAATTAAATTTTATATAGGCACCTCAATGTTAAAAGCAAAATTGCTCTGAATATAATCTGTCAGAGAAAATATTCAATGCCCTATTCTACTCTGTTTTGCAGTATATACACCAACTCCATGTGCTCTCTCATGTAAAATAAAAAAATTCTATAATGAAGCGAATCGAAAAAAATCTAAATACTATCTAGCCACCCGAATGTTAAAAGCAAAATTGCTCTGAATATAATCTGTCAGAAAAAATATACAATGCCCTTTTTTACTCTGGTTTGGAGTATATACACCAACTCTATATGCTCTCTCATGAAAAATAACGGAATTCTACATTTACGTGAATCGAAAAATAACTAAATAATATCTAGGCGCCCCAAAATTAAAAGAAAATGGCTCTGAATATAGTCTCTTAGAAAAAATATACAATGCCTTATTCTACTCTGTTTTGGAGTATATACACCAACTCAGTATGCTCTCTCATGTAAAATACAGAAATTCTTATTTTACCCAAATTTAAAAAATCTAAATATTATCTAGCCACCCCAATGTTAAAAATAAAATTACTCTGAATATAATCTGTCTGAAAAAATACACAATGGCCTATTCTACTCTTTCTTAGAGTATATAAAAGAACACAATATGCTCTCTCATATAAAATACAGAAATTCTATATTTAAGCGAATGGAAAAAATCTAAATATTATCCAGGTACTCCAATGTTAAAAGCAAAATTGCTCTGAATATAATCTGTGAAAAAAAATTTACATGCCCTTTTCTACTCTGTTTTGGTGTATATACACCAACTCAATATGCTCTCTCATGTAAAATACTGAGATTCTAATTTTATGCAAATCGAAAAAAATCTAAAAAATGTCTAGGCGCCCCAAAGTTAAAAGAAAATGGCTCTGAATATAGTCTGTAAGAAAAAATATACAATGCCTTATTCTACTCTGTTTTGGAGTATATACACCAACTCTTTATGCTCTCTCAGGTAAAACAGAGATATTCTATATTTAAGCGAATCGAAAAAAATCTAAATAATATCTAGGCACCCCAATGTTAAAAGCAAAACTGTTCTGAATATTGTCTGTCAGCAAAAATATAAAATGCTCTTTTCTACTCTGTTTTGTTGTATATACACCAACTCAATATGCTCTCTCATGTAAAATACCGAAATTCTAATTTTATGCGAATTGAAAAAAATCTAAATAATATCTAGGCGCCCAAAAGTTAAAAGAAAATGGCCCTGTATGTAGACTGTTAGAAAAAATATACAATGCCTTATTCTACTCCGTTTTGGAGTATATACACCAACTCAGTATGCTCTCTCATGTAAAATACAGAAATTCTATTTTAACGTGAATCGAAAAAAATCGAAATAATATCTAGGTCCCCCAAAGTTAAAAGAAAATGGCTCTGTATGTAGACTGTTAGAAAAAATATACAATGCCTTATTCTACTCCGTTTTGGAGCATATACACCAACTCAGTATGCTCTCTCATGTAAAATACAGAAATTCTATTTTAATGTGAATCGAAAAAAATCTAAATAATATCTAGGTGCCCCAAAGTTAAAAGAAAATGGCTCTGTATGTAGACTGTTATAAAATATATACAATGCATTATTCTACTTAGTTTTGGATTATATACAACAACTCAGTATGCTCTCTCAGAGAAAATAAGGAAATTCTAATTTTATGCAAATGGAAAAAATCTAAATATTATCTAGGCACCCCAATGATAAAACCAAAATTGCTGTGAATATAATCTGTCAGAAAAAATATACAATGCCCTTTTCTACTCTGTTTTGGAGTATATACACAAATTCAATATGCTCTCTCATGTCAACTACCAAAATTCTAATTTTATGCGAATCGAAAAAAATCTAAATATTATCTAGGCACCCCAATGTAAAAAGGAAAATTGCTCTGAATATAATCTGTCATAAAAAATATACAATGCCCTTTTCTACTATGTTTGGCATTATATACACCAACTAAATATGCTCTCTCATGTAAAATACCGAAATTCTAATTTTACGCGAATCGAAAAAAATCTAAATAATATCAAGGCGTCCCACAACTAAAAGAAAATGGCTCTGAATATAGTCTGTTAGATAAAATATACAATACCTTATTCTACTCTGTTTTGGAGTATATACAACAACTCCGTATGCTCTCTCATGTAAAATAGAGAAATACTAATTTTACCCGAATCAAAAATATCTAAATATGATCTAGGCAACCCAATATTAAAAACAAAATTGCTCTCAACAAAATCTGTCAGAAAAAATATACAATGCCCTATTCTACTCTGTGTTGGAGTATATACACCACCTCCATAGGCTCTCTCATGTAAAATACAGAAATTCTATATTTAAGCGAATCGAAAAAAATCTACATTTTATCTAGGCACCTTAATGTTAATAGCAAAATTATTCTGAATATAATCTGTCAGAATAAATATACAATGCCTTACTCTACTCTGTTTTGGAGTATATACACCAACTCAGTATGCTCTCTCATGTAAAATACCGAAATTCTAATTTTACGTGAATCGAAAATAATCTAAATATTATCTAGGCAACCGAATAATAAAAGTAAAATTGCTCTGAATATAATCTGTCAGAAAAATATACAATGTGTTTTTCTACTCTGTTTTGGAGTATATACACCAACTCAATATGTTCTCTCATGTAAAATACGGAAATTCTAATTTTACGTGAATCGAAAATATCTAAGTATTATCTAGGTGCCCCAAAATTAAAAGAAACCGTCTCTGAATATAGTCTCTAAGAAAAAATATACAATACCTATTTCTACTCTTTTTTGGAGTATATATCCCAACTCAGTATGCTCTCTCATGTAAACTACCACAATTCTAATTTTACGCGAATCGAAAAAAATCTAAATAATATCTAGGCGTCTCACAGCTAAAAGAAAATGGGTCTGAATATAGTCTGTTAGGTAGAATATACAATACATTATTCTACCCTGTTTTGGAGTATATAAAGCGACTCCGTATGCTCTCTCATGTAAAATACAAAAATTCTAATTTTACCCGAATCGAAATAATCTAAATATGATCTAGGCACCTGAATATTAAAAACAAAATTGCTCTGAACAAAATCTGTCAGAAAAAATATACAATGACTTATTCTACTCTGTGTTGGAGTATATACACCACCTCCATATGCTCTATCATGTAAAATAGAGAAATTCTATATTTAAGCGAATCGAAAAAAATCTACATTTTATCTAGGCACCTTAATGTTAAAAGCAAAATAGCTCTGAATACACGCTGTCATAAAAAATATACAATGCCTTATTATACTCTGTTTTGGAGTATATATACCAACTCAGTATACTCTCTGATGTAAAATACCGAAATTCGAAATTTACGTGAATCGAAAAAAATCTAAAAAATATCTAGGCGCCCCAAAGTGAAAAGAAAATGGCTCTGAATATAGTTTGTTAGAAAAAATATACAATGCCTTATTCTACTCTGTTTTAAAGTATATACGCCAACTCAGTATGCTCTCTCATGTAAAATACAGATTCTAATGCTACCCAAATCGAAAAAATCTAAATATACTCTAGGCACCCCAATGTTAAAAAAAATGGCTCTGAATATAATCTGTCAGAAAAAATATACAGTGCCCTATTCTACTCTGTTTTGGAGTGTATACACCAACTCCATATGCTCTCTCATGTAAAACACAGAAATTCTATATTTAAGCGAATCGACAAAAATCTAAGTATAATCTAGGCATCCCAATGTTAAAAGCAAAATTGCTCTGAATATAATCTGTCATAAAAAATATACAAAGCCTTATTCTACTCTGTTTTAGAGTATATACACCAACTCATTATGCTCTCTCATGTAAAATACCGAAATTCTAAATTTACGTGAATCGAAAAAAATTTAAATATTATCTAGGCATCCGAATGTTAAAAGAAAAATTGCTCTGAATATAATCTGTCAGAAAAAATATACAATGCCCTTTTCTACTCTGTTTTGTAGTATATACACCAACTCAATATGCTCTCTCATGTAAAATTCCGAAATTCTAATTTTGCGCAAATCGAAAAAAATCTAAATAATATCTAGGCGCCTAAAGTTAAAAGAAAATGGCTCTGAATATAGTCTGTTAGAAAAAACGTACAACGCCTTATTCTACTCTATTTTGGAGTATATACACCAACTCCCTATGTTCTCTCATGTAAAATACAGAAATTCAAATTTTTCCCGAATCGAAAAAATCTAAATATAATCTAGGCACACCAATGTTAAAAACAAAGTTGCTCTGAATATAATCTGTCAGAAAAAATATACAATGCCCTATTCTACACTGTTTTGGAGTATATACGCCAACTCCATATTCTCTCTCACGTAAAATACGGAAATTCTATATTTAACAGAATCGAAAAAAATCTAAATATTATCTAGGCACCCCGATGTTAAAAGCAAAATTGCGCTGAATATAATCTATCAGAAAAAGTATATAATTGTCTTTTCTACTATGTTTTGTTGTATATACACCAACTCAATATGCTCTCTCTTGTAAAATACCGAAATTCAAATTTTCCGCGAATCGAAGAAAATCTAAATAATATCTAGGGGCCCAAAAGTTAAAAGAAAATGGCTCTGAAGATACTCTGTCAGAAAAAATATACAATGCCTTATTCTACTGAGTTTTGGAGTATATACACCAACTCAGTATGCTCTCTCATGTAAAATAGAGAAATTCTAATATTACCCGAATCGAAAAAATCTAAATATTATTTAGGTACCCCAATGTTAAAAACAGAATTTCTCTGAATATAATCTGTCAGGGAAAATATACAATGACCTATTCTACTCTGTTTTGGAGTATATACAACAACTACATATGCTCTCTTATGAAAAATACCAAAATTCTAATTTTACGCAAATCGAAAAAAATCTAAATAATATCTAGGCGCCCCAAAGTTAAAAGAAAATGGCTCTGAATATAGTCTGTTAGACAAAATTTACAATGCCTTATTCTACTTTGATTTGGGGTATATACAGCAACACACGTTGCTCTCTCATGTAAAATACAAAAATTTTACATTTACCCGAATCGAAAAAATCTAAATATCATCTAGGCACCCCAATGTTAAAAACAAAATTGCTCTGAATATAATCTGTCAGAACAAATATACCATGCCCTATTCTAATCTATTTTGGATTATATACACCAACTCCATGTGCTCTCTCATGTAAAATAAAAAAATTCTATAATGAAGCAAATCGAAAAAAATCTAAATACTATCTAGGCACCCCAATGTTAAAAGCAAAATTGCTCTGAATATAATCTGTCAGAAAAAATATACAACGTCCCTTTTTACTCTGGTTTGGAGTATATACACCAACTCTATATGCTCTCTCATGAAAAATAAGGGAATTCTACATTTACGTGAATCGAAAAATAACTAAATAATATCTAGGCGCCCCAAAATTAAAAGAAAATGGCTCTGAATATAGTCTCTTAGAAAAAATACACAATGCCTTATTCTACTCTGTTTTGGAGTATATACACCAACTCAGTATGCTCTCTCATGTAAACTACAGAAATTCTAATTTTACGTGAATCGAAAAAAATCTAAATATTATCTAGGCAACTGAATAATAAAAGTAAAATTGCTCTGAATATACTCTTTCAGAAAAAATATACAATGTCCTTTTCTACTCTGTTTTGGAGTATATACACCAACTCAATATGTTCTCTCATGTAAAATACGGAAATTCTAATTTTACGTGAATCGAAAAAATCTAAGTATTATCTAGGTGCCCCAAAATTAAAAGAAACCGTCTCTGAATATAGTCTCTAAGAAAAAATATACAATGCCTATTTCTACTCTTTTTTGGAGTATATACCCCAACTCAGTATGCTCTCTCATGTAAAATACCGAAATTTTAATTTTACCCGAATCGAAAAAATCTAAATACGATCTAGGCACCCCAATGTTAAAAACAAAATTGCTGTGAATATCATCTGTCAGAAAAAATATACAATACGCTATACTACTCTGCTTTGGACTATATACACCAACTCCATATGCTCTCTCATGTAAAATACTGAAATTCTATATTTAAGCAAATCGAAAAAAATCTAAATATTATCTAGGCACCTTAATGTTAAAAGCAAAATTGCTCTGAATATACGCTGTCAGAAAAAATATACAATGCCTTATTCTACTCTGTTTTGGAGTATATACAACAACTCAGTATGCTCTCTGATGTAAAATACCGAAATTTGAAATTTACGTGAATCGAAAAAAATCTAAATAATATCTAGGCGCCCCAAAGTTAAAAGAAAATGGCTCTGAATATAGTCTGTTAGAAAAAATATACAATGCCTTATTCTACTCTGTTTTCGTGTATATACACCAACTCAATATGCTCTCTCATGTAAAATACAGATACTAAGGCTACCCAAATCGAAAAAATCTAAATATACTCTAGGCACCCCAATGTTAAAAGCAAAATTGCTCTGAATATACGCTGTCAGAAAAAATATACAGTGCCCTATTCTACTCTGTTTTGGAGCATATACACCAACTCAATATGCTCTCTCACGTAAAATACGGAAATTCTAATTTTACATGAATCGAAAAAAATCTAAATAATATCTAGGCGCCCCAAAGTTAAAAAAAAATGGCTCTGAGTATAGTCTGTTACAAAAAATATACCATGCCATATTCTACTCCGTTTTGGAGAATATACACCAAATCAGTATGCTCTCTCATGTAAAATACCGAAATTCTATTTTAACGGGAATTGAAAAAAATCTAAATAATATCTAGGTGCCCCAAAGTTAAAAGAAAATGACTCTGTATGTAGACTGTTAGAAAAAATATACAATGCCTTATTATACTCTGTTTTGGTGTATATACAAAAACTCAGTATGCTCTCTCATATAAAATACAAATTCTAATGCTACCCAAATCTAAAAAATCTAAATATACTCTAGGCACCCCAATGTTAAAAGCAAAATTGCTCTGAATATACGCTGTCAGAAAAAATATACAGTGCCCTATTCTACTCTGTTTTGGAGCATATACACCAACTCAATATGCTCTCTCACGTAAAATACCGAAATTCTAATTTTACGTGAATCGAAAAAAATCTAAATAATATCTAGGCGCCCCAAAGTTAAAAGAAAATGGCTCTGAGTATAGTCTGTTAGAAAAAATATACAATGCCGTATTCTACTCCGTTTTGGAGTATATACACCAAATGAGTATGCTCTCTCATGTAAAATACCGAAATTCTATGTTAACGGGAATTGAAAAAAATCCAAATAATATCTAGGTGCCCCAAAGTTAAAAGAAAATGACTCTGCATGTAGACTGTTAGAAAAAATATACAATGCCTTATTCTACTTAGTTTTGGATTATATACACCAACTCAGTATGCTCTCTCAGGGGAAATACCGAAATTCTAATTTTACCCGAATCGAAAAAATCTAAATATGATCTAGGCACCCCAATGTTAAAAACAAAATTGCTCTGAATATAATCTGTCAGAAAAGATATACAATACGCTATTCTACTCTGCTTTGGACTATATACACCAACTCCATATGCTCTCTCATGTAAAATACTGAAATTCTATATTTAAGCGAATCGAAAAAAATCTAAATATTATGTAGGCACCTTAATGTTAAAAGCAAAATTGCTCTGAATATACGCTGTCAGAAAAAATATACAATGCCTTATTCTACTGTGTTTTAGAGTATATACACCAACTCAGTATGCTCTCTGATGTAAAATACCAAAATTCTAATTGTACGCAAATTGAAAAAAATCTAAATAATATCTAGGCACCCAAAAGTAAAAAGAAAATGGCTCTGAATATAGTCTGTTAGAAAAAATATACACTGCCATATTCTACTCTGTTTTGGAGTATATACACCAACTCAGTGTGCTCTCTCATGTAAAATGCAGAAATTCTAATTTTACCCGAGTCGAAAAAATCTATATATTATCTAGGCACCCCAATGATAAAAACAATATTGCTCTGTGTATAGTCTGTAAGAAAAATTATACCATGCCCTATTCTACTCTGTTTTGGAGTATATACAAAAACTTGATATGTACTCTCATGTAATATACAAAAACTCTATATTTAAGTGAATCGAAAAGAATCTAAATATTATCTAGGCACCCCAACTTTAAAAGAAAAATAGCTCTGAATATAATCTGTCAGAAAAAATATACAATGCCCTTTTCTACTATGTTTTGTAGTATATACACCAACTCAAAAGGCTCTCTCATGTAAAGTATCGAAATTCTAATTTTACGTGAATCGAAAAAAATCTAAGTAATATCTAGGCACCCCAAAGTTAAACAAAAATGGCTCTGAATATAGCCTGTTAGAAAAAATATACAATGCCTTATTCTACTCTGTTTTGGATTACATACACCAACTCCATATGCTCTCTCATGTAAAATAACGAAACTCTTATTTTACGTGAATCGAAAAAAATCTAAATATTATCTAGGCAACCCAGTGTTAAAAGCAAATTTTCTCTGAATATAGTCTGTCAGAAAAAATATACAATGCCCTTTTCTACTCTGTTTTGGAGTACATACACCAACTCCATATGCTCTCTCATGTAAAATACAGAAATTTTATATTTAAGAGAATCAAAAATAATCTAAATATTATCTAGGCACCCCAATGTTAAAAACAAAATTGCTCTGAATATAATCTGTTACAGAAAATATACAATGCCCTATTCTACTCTGTCTTGGAGTATATACACCAACTCAATATGCTCTCTTATGTAAAATACCGAAATTCTAATTTTACGCGAACCGAAATAAATCTAAATAATACCTAGGCGCCCCAACGTTAAAAGAAAATTTCTCTGAATATAGTCTTTTAAAGAAATATACATTGCCTTATTCTACTCTGGTTTGGAGTATATACACCATCTCAGTATGCTCTCCCATTTTAAATAACGAAATTCTAATTTTTCGCAAATCGAAAAAAATCTAAGTAATATCTAGGCGCCCGGAAGATAAAAGAATATGGCTCTGATTATAATCTGTTAGAAAAAATACACAGTGCCTTATTCTACTCTGTTTTGGAGTATATAAACCAACAAAGTATGCTCTCTCATGTAAAATACAGAAATTCTAATTTTACCCGAATTGAAAAAATCTAAATATTATCTAGGCACCCCAATGTTAAAAACAAAATTGCTCTGAATATAATCTGTCAGAAAAAATATACAATGCTTTATTCTACTCTTTATTGGAGTATATACACCAACCCCATATGCTCTCTCATGTAAAATACAGTAATTCCAATTTTACCCGAATCGAAAAAATCTAAATATGATCTAGGCACCTGAATATTAAAAACAAAATTACTCTGAACAAAATCTGTCAGAAAAAATATACAATGACTTATTCTACTCTGTGTTGGAGTATATACACCACCTCCATATGCTCTCTCATGTAAAATACAGAAATTCTATATTTAACCGAATCGAAAAAAATCTAAATATTATCTAGGCACCTTAATGTTAAAAGCAAAATTTCTCTGAATATACGCTGTCATAAAAAATATACAATGCCTTATTATATGCTGTTTTGGAGTATATATACCATCTCAGTATACTCTCTGATGTAAAATACCGAAATTCGAAATTTAAGTGAATCAAAAAAAATCTAAATAATATCTAGGCGCCCCAAAGTGAAAAGAAAATGGCTCTGAATATAGTTTGTTAGAAAAAATATACAATGCCTTATTCTACTCTGTTTTGGAGTATATACACCAACTCAGTATGCTCTCTCATGTAAAATACAGATTCTAATGCTACCCAAATCGTAAAAATCTAAATATACTCTAGGCACCCCAATGTTAAAAACAAAATTGCTCTGAATATAATCTGTCAGAAAAAATATACAGTGCCTTATTCTACTCTGTTTTGGAGTAAATACACCAACTCCATATGCTCTCTCATGTAAAATACAGAAATTCTATATTTAAGCGAATCGACAAAAATCTAAATATAATCTAGGCACCCCAATGTTAAAAGCAAAATTGCTCTCAATATAATCTGTCAGAAAAAATATACAATGCCTTATTCTACTCTGTTTTGGAGTATATACCCCAACTCATTATGCTCTCTCATGTGAAATACCGAAATTCTAATTTTACATGAATCGACATAGATTTAAATATAATCTAGGCACCCGAATGTTAAAAGAAAAATTGCTCTGAATATAATCTGTCAGAAAAAATATACAGTGAACTTTTTTACTCTGTTTTGTAGTATATATATCAACTCAATATGCTCTCTCATGTAAAATTCCGAAATTTTAATTTTGCGCGAATCGAAAAAAATCTAAATAATATCTAGGCGCCCAAAGTTAAAAGAAAATGGCTCTGAATATAGTCTGTTAAAAAAACATACAACGCCTTATTCTACTTTGTTTTGGAGTATATACACCAACTCCCTATGTTCTCTCATGTAAAATACCGAAATTCTATTCTTACGCGAATCGAAAAAAATCTAAATATTATCTAGGCACCCCAGTTTAAAAGAAAAATTGCTCTGAATATAATCTGTCAGAAAAAATATACAATGCCCTTATCTACTCTGTTTTGGAGTACATACACCAACCCCATATGCTCTCTCATGTAAAATACAAAAATTCTATATTTAAGTGATTCGAAAATAATCTAAATATAATCTAGGCACCCCAATGTTAAAAACAAATTTGCTCTTAACATAATCTGTCGGAAAAAATATACAATGCCCTATTCTACTCTGTTTTGGAGTATATACACCAACTCCATATGCTCTGTCCTCTAAAATACAGAAATTCTATATTTAAGCAAATCGAAAAAATCTAAATATACTCTAGGCACCCCAATGTTAAAAACAAAATGGCTCTGAATATAATCTGTCAAAAAAAATATACAGTGCCTTATTCTACTCTGTTTTGGAGTAAATACACCAACTCCATATGCTCTGTCCTGTAAAATACAGAAATTCTATATTTAAGCAAATCGAAAAAATCTAAATATTATCTAGGCACCCCAATGTAAAAAGCAAAATTGCTCTAAATATATTCTGTCAGAATAAATATACAATGCCCTTTTCTACTCTGTTTTGTACTATATGCACCAACTCAATATGCGCTCTCATGGAAAATACCGAAATTCTAATTTTACGCGAATCGAAATAGATCTAAATAATATTTATGCACCACAAAGTTAAAAGAAAATGGCTCTGAATATAGTCTGTAAGAAAAAATATACAATGCCTTATTCTACAGTGTTTCGGAGTATATACACCCACTCAGTATGCTCTCTCATGTAAAATCCAGAAATTCTAATTTTACCCAAATCGAAAAAATCTAAATTTAATCTAGGCACCCCAATGTTAAAAACAAAATTGCTCTGAATATAATCTGTCAGAAGAAATATACAATACCCAATTCTACTTTTTTTTGGAGAAAATACACCAACTCCATGTGCTCTCTTGTAAAATAAAGAAATTCTATATTTAAGCGAATCAAAATAATCTAAATATTATTTAGGCACCCCAATGTTAAAAAGAAAATTGCACTGAATATCATTTCTCATAAAAAATATACAATACCCTATTGTACTCTTTTTTGGAGTATATACAGCAACTACATATACTCTCTCATGTAAAATACAGAAATTCTCTATTTAAGCAAATCGAAATAATCCTAAATATTATCTAGGCACTTCAATGTTAAAAGCAAAATTTCTCTGAATATAATCTTTCAGAAAAAATATACAATGCCCTATTCTACTCTGTTTTGGAGTATATAGCTTAACGCCATATGCTATCTCATGTAAAATAGAGAAATTCTATATTTAGGCGAATCTACAAAAATCTAAATATTTCCTAAGCATCCCAAAGTTAAAAACAAAATTACTCTGAATACAATCTGTCCGAAAAAATATACAATGCCCTTTCTACTTTGTTTTGGAGTATATACACCTACTCAATATCCTCTCTCATGTAAAATACGGAAATTCTAATGTTATGCGAATCGAAAAAAATCTAAATATTATCTAGGCACCCCAGTTTGAAAGAAAAATTGCTCTGAGTATAATCTGTCAGAAAAAATATACAATGCCCTTTTCTACTCTGTTTTGGAGTACATACACCAACTCCATATGCTCTCTCATGTAATATACAAAAATTCTATATTTAAGTGAATCGAAAATAATCTAAATATAATCTAGGCACACCAATGATAAAAAAAAAATTGCTCTGAATATAATCTGTCCGAGAAAATATACAATGCCCTACTCTACTCTGTTTTCGAGTATATACACCAACTCCATATGCTCTTTCATGTAAAATACCAAAATTCTAATTTTACGTGTATCGAAAAAAATCTAAATAATATCTAGGCGTCCCAACGTTAAAAGAAAATGGCTCTGAATATAGTCTGTTAGAGAAAATATACAATGCCTTATTCTACTGAGTTTTGGAGTATATACACCAACTCAGTATGCTCTCTCATGTAAAATAGAGAATTTCTAATATTACCCGAATCGAAAAAGTCTAAATATTATTTAGCTACCCCAATGTTAAAAACAAAATTGGTCTGAATATAACCTCTCAGAGAAAATATACAATGCCCTATTCTACTCTGTTTTAGATTATATACACCAACTCCATATGCTCTCTCATGTAAAATACAGAAATTGTATATTGAAGCAAATGGAAAAAAATCTAAATACTATCGAGGCACCCCAATTTTAAAAGCAAAATTGATCTGAATGTAAGCTGTCAGAAAAAATATACAATGCCCTTTTCTACTCTGTTTTGTAGTATATGAACCAAATCAGTATGCTCGCTCATGTAAAATACCGAAATTCTAATTTTACACCAATCGAAAAAAATCTAAATAATATCTAGGCTCCTCAAAGTTAAAAGAATATGGCTCTGAATATAGTCTGTTAGAAAAAATATACAATGCCTTATTCTACTCTGTTTTGGAGTAAATACACCAACCCAGTATGCTCTCTCATGTAAAATACAGAAATTCAAATTTTACCAGAATCGAAAAAATCTAAATATTATCTAGGCACCTCAATGTTAAAAACAAAATTGCTCTGAATATAATCTGTCAGAAAAAATATACAATGCCCTATTCTTCTCTGTTTTGGAGTATATACACCAACTCCATATGCTCTCTCATGTTAAATACAGATGTAAAATATTTAAGCAAATCGAAAAAAATCTAAATATTATCTAGGCACCCCAATGTTAAAAGCAAAATTGCTCTGAATATAATCTGTCTGGCAAAATATACAATGCCCTTTTCTACTCTGTTTTGGAGTATATACACCAACTCCATATGCTCTCTCATGTAAAATACGGAAATTCTATATTTAAGCGAATCGAAAACAATCTAAATATTATCAAGGCACCCCAATGTTAAAAACAAAGTTGCTCTGAATATAATGTCAGAAAAAATATACAATGCCCTATTCTACTCTGTTTTGGAGTATATACACCAACTCCATATGCTCTCTCATGTAAAATACAGAAATTATAATTTCACCCAAATCGAAAAGATCTAAATATACTCTAGGCACCCCAATGTTAAAAACAAAATTGCTGTGAATATAATCTGTCAAAAAAATATAAAATGCCCTATTCTACTCTGTTTTCGATTATATACACCAACTCAGTATTCTTTCTCATGTAATATAACGAAATTCTAATTTTACAGGAATCGAAAAAAATCTAAATCTAAATGTTTCCTAGGCACCACAATGTTAAAAGCAAAACTGCTCTGAATATAATCTGTCATAAAAAATATACAGTGCTTTTCTCTACTCTGTATTGGAGTATATACACCAACTCAATATGCTCTCTCATGTAAAATACCCAAATTCTAATTTTACGAGAATCGAAAAAAATCTAAATAATATCTAGGCGCCCCAAAGTTGAAAGAAAATGGCTCTGAATATAGTCTGTTAGAAAAAATATACAATGCCTTATTCTACTCTGTTTTGGAGTAAATACACCAACTCAGTATGCTCTCTCATGTAAAATACAGAAATTCAAATTTTACCAGAATCGAAAAAATCTAAATATTATCTAGGCACCTCAATGTTAAAAACAAAATTGCTCTGAATATAATCTGTCAGAAAAAATATACAATGCCCTATTCTACTCTGTTTTAAAATATATAAACCAACTCCATATGCTCTCTCATGTAAAATACAGAAATTCTATATTTAAGCGAAACGAAAAAAATCTAAATATTATCTAGGCACCCCAATGTTAAAAACAAAAATGCTCTGAATATAATCTGTCAGAAAAAATATACAATGCTTTTTTCTACTCTGTTTTGGGGTATATACACCAACTCCATATGCTCTCTCATGTAAAACACCAAAATTCCATATTTAAGTGAATCGAAAAAATTCTAAATATTATCTAGGCACCTCAAGGTTAAAAACAAAATTTCTCTGAATATCATCAGTCAGAAAAAATATACAATGCCCTATTCTACGCTGCTTTGGATTATATACACAAACTACTTTTACTCTCTCATGTAAAATACAGAAATTCTATATTTAAGCGAACCGAAAAAAATCTAAATATTATCTTGGCACCCCAATGTTAAAAACAAAATTGCTCTGAATATAATCTGTCATAAAAAATATACAATACCCTTTTCTACTTTGTATTGGAGAATATACACCAACTCAATATGCTCTCTCATGTAAAATACCCAAATTCTAATTTTCCGCGAATTGAAAGAAATCTAAATAATATCTAGGTGCCCCAAAGTTAAAAGAAAATGGCTCTGAATATAGTGTCTTAGAATAAATATACAATTCCTTATTCTACTATGTTTTGGAGTATATACACGAACTCAGTATGCTCTCTCATGTAAAATACAGAAATTCTAATTTTACCAGAATCGAAAAAATCTAAATATTATCTAGACACCGCAATGTTAAAAACAAAATTGCTCTGAATATAATCTGTCAGACAAAATATACAATGCCCTTTTCTACTCTGTTTTGGAGTATATACACCAACTCCATATGCTCTCTCATGTAAAATACAGAAATTCTATATTTAGGTGAATCGAAAAAAATTTAAATATTATCTAGGCACCCCAATGTTAAAAGCAAAATTTCTCTGAATATAGTCTGTCTGACAAAATATACAATGCCGTTTTCCACTCTTTTTTGTAGTATATACACCAACGCAACATGCTCTCACATGTAAAATACAGAAATTCTAATTTTACTTGAATCGAAAAAATCTTAATATTATCTAGGCACGGCAATGTTAAAAACAAAATTTCTCTAAATATAATCTGTCAGAAAAAATAAACAATGTTGTATTCTACTCTGTTTTGGGGAATATAAACCAACTTTATATGCTCTCTCAGAAATTCTATTTTTAAGCGAATCGAAAAAAATCTAAATATTATCTAGGCACACCAATGTTAAAAGCAAAATTGCTCTGAATATAATCTGTCTGGCAAAATATACAATGCCCTTTTCTACTCTGTCTTGGAGTATATACACCAACTCAATATGCTCTCTTATGTAAAATACCGAAATTCTAATTTTACCTGTATCGAGAAAAATCTAAATATTATCTAGGCACCCCAAAGTTAAAAGTACAATTGCTCTGAATATAATCTGTCATAAAAAATATACAATGCCCTTTTCTACTCTGTTTTGCAGTATATAAACCAACTAAATATACTCTCAGGTAAAATAACAAAATTCTAATTTTACGCAAATCGAAAAGAGTCTAAATAATATCTAGGCGCCCCACAGTTAAAATAAATGGCTCTTAATATAGTCTGTTAGATAAAATATACAATACCTTATTCTACTCTGTTTTGGAGTATATACATCAACTCCGTAGGCTCTCTCATGTAAAATACAGAAATTCTAATTTTACCCGAATGGAAATAATCTAAATATGATCTAGGCAGTCCAATGTTAAAAACGAAATTACTCTGAATATACTCTGTCAGAAAAAAATATACAATGCCTTATTCTACACTGTTTTGGAGTATATACTCCAACTCAGTATGCCCTCTTATGTAAAATACCGAAATTCTAATTTTACGTGAATTGATAAATATCTAAATACTATCTAGGCACCCCAAAGATAAAAGAAAATGGATTTGAATATAGTCTGTTACAAAAAATATCCAATGCCTTATTCTACTCTGTTTTGGAGTATATACAACAACTCAGTATGCTCTCTATTTTGAAATACAGAAATTCTAATTTTACCCAAATCGAAAAAATCTAAATATTATCTAGGCACCCAATGTTAACAACAAAATTGCTCTGAATATAATCTGTCATAAAAAATATACAATGCCCTTTTCTGCTTTGTATTGGAGAATATAGACCAACTCAATATGCTCTCTCATGTAAAATACACAAATTCTAATTTAATGCGAATCGAAAAAAATCTAAATAATATCTAGGTGCTTGTAAGTTAAAGGAAAATGGCTCTGAATACAGTCTGTTAGAATAAATATACAATGCCTTATTCTACTATGTTTTGGAATATATACAGCAACTCAGTTTGCTTCCTCGGGTAAAATAAAGAAATTATAATTTTACCCGAATCGACAAAATCTAAGTATTACCTAGAAACCCCAATATTAAAAACAAAATTGCTCTGAATATATAGTGTCAAAAAAATTATACAATGCTTTTTTATACTCTGTTTTGGAGTATATACACCAACTCCATATGCTCTCTAGTTTAAAATACAGATATTCTATATTAAAGCAAATCGAAAAAATCTATATATTATATAGAAACCCCAATGTTAAAAACAAAATTGATCTGAATATAATCTGTCAGAAAAAATATACAATGCCCTATTCTTTTCTGTTTTGGAGTATACACACTAACTCCATATGCTCTCTCAGGTTAAATACAGAAATTCTATATTTAAGTGCATCGAAAAAAATCTAAATATTATCTAGGCACCTTAATGATAAAAGCAAAATTGCTCTGAATATAATCTGTCTGACAAAATATACAATGCCGTTTTCTACTCTTTTTTGTAGTATATACACCAACTCAATATGCTCTCACATGTAAAATACAGAAATTCTAATTTTACCCGAATCGAAAAAATCTAAATATTGTCTAGGTACCCCAATGTTAAAAACAAAATTGCTCTGAATATAATCTGTCAGAAAAAATATACAATGCCCTTTTCTACTCCTTTTTGGAGTACATACAGCAAATCAATATGCTCCCTCATGGAAGATACCAAAATTCTAATTTTACGCGAATTAAAAAAAATTTAAATAATATCTAGGCGCGCCAAAGTTAAAAGAAAATGGCTCTGAATATATTCTGTTAGAAAAATTATAAAATGCCTTATTCTATTCTGTTTTGAAATATATACACCAACTCAACATACTCTCTCATGTAAAATACCGAAATTCTAATTTTACGTGATTCGAAAAAAATCTAAATATTATCTAGGCACCCCAATGTTTAAAGCAAAATTTCTCTGAATATGATCTGTCTGACAAAATATACAATGCCGTTTTCTACTCTTTTTTGTAGTATATAAACCAACTCAATATGCTCTCACATGTAAAATACAGAAATTTTAATTTTACCAGAATCAAAAATATATAAATATTATCTAGGCACCCCAATGTTAAAAACAAATTTGCTCTGAATATAATCTGTCAGAAAAAATATACAATGCTTTTTACTACTCTGTTTTGGAATATATACACTAACCACATATGCTCTCTCATGTAAAATACAGAAATTCTATATTTAAGTGAATCGAAAAAAATCTAAATATTATCTAGGCACCACAATGCTAAAAACAAAATTGCTCTGAATATAATCTGTCAGAAAAAATATACAATGCCCTATTCTACGCTGCTTTGGATTATATACACTAACTCCTTATACTCTCTCAGGTAAAATACAGAAATTCTATATTTAAGCGAACCGAAAATAATCTAAATATTATCTTGGCACCCCAATGTTAAAAACAAAATTGCTCTGAATATAATATGTCAGAAAAAATATACAATGCCCTATTCTACTCTGTATTGGAGAATATACACCAACTCAATATGCTCTCTCATGTAAAATACCCAAATTCTAATTTTACGCTAATTGAAAAAAATCTAAATAATATCTAGGCACCCCAAAGTTAAAAGAAAATGGCTCTGAATATAGTCTCTTAGAATAAATATACAATGCCTTATTGTACTATGTTTTGGAGTATATACACGAACTCAGTGTGCTATCTCGTGTAAAATAAAGATATTCTAATTTTACCCGAATCAACAAAACCTATATATTATCTAGGCACCCCAAAATTAAAAAAAAATTGCTCTGAATATATAGTGTCCACAAAAATATACAATGCCCTATTCTTCTCTGTTTTGGAGTATACACACTAACTCCATATGCTCTCTCAAGTTAAATACAGAAATTCTATATTTAAGCGCATCGAAAAATATCTAAATATTATCTAGGCACCCCAATAATAAAAGCAAAATTGCTCTGAATATACTCTGTCAGCAAAAATATACAATGCCCTTTTCTACTCTGTTTTGGATTATATACACCAAATCAATATGCTCCCTCATGGATGATACCAAAATTCTAATTTTACGTGAATCAAAATAAATTTAAATAATATCTAGGTGCGCCTAAGTTAAAAGAAAATGGCTCTGAATATATTTTGTTAGAAAAAATATAAAATGCCTTATTTTACTCTGTTTTGGAATATATACACCAACTCAACATGCTCTCTCATGTAAAATACCGAAATTCTAATTTTACGTGATTCGAAAATAATCTAAATATTATCTAGGCACCCAAATGTTAAAAGCAAAATTTCTCTGAATATAATCTGTCTGACGAAACATACAATGCCGTATTCTATTATGTTTTGGAGAATATACACCAACTTTATATGCTCCTTCTTGTAAAATACAGAAAATATATATTTAACCAAATCGAAAAAAATCTAAATATTATCTAGGCACCCCAATGTTAAAAACAAAATTGCTCTGAATATAATCTGTCAGAAAAAATATACAATGCCCTATTCGTCTCTGTTTGGGAGTATATACACCAACTCCATATGCTCTCTCATGTTAAATACAGATATTCAATATTTAAGTGAATCGAAAAAAATCTAAATATTATCTAGCCACCTCAATGTTAAAAGCAAAATTGCTCTGAATATAATCTGTCTGACAAAATATACAATGCCATTTTCTACTCTGTTTTGGAGTATATACACCAACTCCATATGCTCTCCCATGTAAAATACAGCATTTCTATATTTAAGTGAATCAAAAACAATCTAAATATTATCAAGGCACCCCAATGTTAAAAACAAAATTGCTCTGAATATAATCTGTCAGAAAAAATATACAATGCCCTATTCTACTCTGTTTTGGAGTATATACACCAACTCCATATGCCCTCTAATGTAAAATACAGAAATTATAATTTTACCCTAATCGAAAAAATCTAAATATAATCTAGGCACGCCAATGTTAAAAACAAAATTGCTCTGAATATAATCTGTGAAAAAAAAATAAAATGCCCTATTCTACTCTGTTTTCGATTATATACACCAACTCAGTGTTCTCTCTCATGTAATATATTGAAATTCTAATTTTATGGGAAACGAAAGAAATCTAAATGTTTTCTAGGCACCACAATGTTAAAAGTAAAATTGCTCTGAATATAATCTCTCATAAAAAATATACAGTGCCCTTTTCTACTCTGTATTGGAGTATATACACCAACTCAATATGCTCTCTCATGTAAAATACCCAAATTCTAATTTTATGAGAATCGAAAAAAATCTAAATAATATCTAGGCATCCCAATGATAATAAAAAATTGCTCTGAATATTATCTGTCAGAAAAATTATACAATGCCTTATTCTACTATGTTTTGGCGTATATTCACCAACTCCATATGCTCTCTCATGTAAAATACAGAAATTCTATATACAATGCCTTTTTCTAATCTGTATTGGAGTATATACAGCAACTCCATTTGCTCTCTCATGTAAAATATAGAAATTCTATATTTAAGCGAATTGAAAAAAAAATCTAAATATAATTTAGGCACCCCAATGTTAAAAGCAAAATTGTTCTTAATATAATCTGTCAGAAAAAATATACATTGCCCTTTTCTACTCTGTTTTGGAGTATATACACCAACTCAATATGCTCTCTCATTTAAAATACAGAAATTCTATTTCTACCCGAATCGAAATATCTAAATATTATCTTAGGCACCCCATTGTTAAAAGAAAAATTGCTCTGAAGGTAATGTGTCAGAAAAAATATAGAATGCCCTTTTCTACTCTGTTGTGGAGTATATACACCAACTCAATATGCTCTCTAAGGTAAAATACAGAAATTCTATATTTAAGCGAATCGAAAAAAATCTAAATATTATCTAGGCACCCCAATGTAAAAAAGCGAAATTGCTCTGAATATAATCTGTCAGAAAAAATACACAATGCCCTTTTCTACTCCGTTTTGTAGCACATACACCAACACAATACGCTCTCTCATGTAAATTACCAAAATTCTTATTTTACGCGAATCGAAAAAAATCTAAATAATATCTAGGGCCCCAAAAATAAAAGAAAACGGCTCTCAATATAGTCTGTTAGAAAAAATATACAATGACTTATTCTACTTTTTCTTGAAGTATATACACCCACTCAGTATGCTCTCTCATGTAAAATACAGAAATTCTAATTTTACCCGAATTGAAAAAATCTAAATATCACTTAGGCGCCCCAATGTTAATAACAAAATTGCTTTGAATATAATCTTTCAGAAAAAATATACAATTCCGTTTTCGACTCGGTTTTGGAGTATTTACACCAACTCAATATGGTCTCTCATGTAAAATACAGAAATTCTATATTTAAGCAAATCGAAAAAGATCTAAATATTATTATTGCTTTGAATATAATCTGTCAGAAAAAATATACAATGTTATATTCTACTCTCTTTTGGAGTATATACACCAACTCAGTATGCTCTCTCATGTAAAATACAGAAATTCTTATTTTCCACGAATCGAAAAAAAACTAAATAATATGTAGGGACCCCAAAGTTAAAAGAAAATGGCTCTGAATATAGTCTGTTAGAAAAAATATACAATGCCTTATTCTACTCTGTTTTGGAGTATATACACCAACTCAGTATGCTCTTTCCTGTAATGTATCAAAATTCAAAATTTGCCCGAATCAAAAAAATCTAAATATTATCTAGGCACCCCAGTGTTAAAAGAAAAATTGCTCTGAATATAATCTGTCAGAAAAAATATACAATGCCCTTTTCTACTCTGTTTTGAAGTATATACACGAACTCAATATTCTCTCTCATGTAAAATACCGAAATTCTAATTTTGCGTGAATTGAATAAAATCTAAATAATATCTAGTTGCCCCAAATTTAAAAGAAAATGGCTCTGAATACAGTCTTTTAGAAATAATATACAATGCCTTATTCTACTCTGTTATGAATTATATACACCAACTCAGTATGCTCTCTCATGTAAAATACCGAAATTCTAAATTTAGGTCAATCAAAAAAAAATCTAAATATTATCTAGGCACCCCAATGTTGAAAACAAAATTGCTCTGGATACAATCTGTCAGAAAAAATATAAAATGCCCTATTCTACTCTGTTTTAAAGTATATACACCAAATCCATATGCTCTCTCATGTAAAATACAGAAATTCTATATTTAAGCGAATCGAAAAAAATCTAAATATTATCTCGGCACCCCAATGTTAAAAACAAAATTGGTGTGAATATAATCTGTCAGATAAAATATACAATGTCCTATTCTACTCTGTTTTGGAGTATATACACCAACTCCATATGCTCTCTCATGTAAAATACTGAAATTTTATATTTCAGCGAATCAAAAAAATCTAAATATTATCTAGGCACCCCAATGTTAATAGAAAAATTGCTCTGAATATACTCTGTCAGAAAAAATATACAATGCCCTTTTCTACTCTTTTTTGTAGTATGTACACCAACTCAATATGCTCTCTCATGTAAAATACCGAAATTCTACTTTTACACGAATTGAAAAAATCTAAATAATATCTAGGCACCCACAAGTTAAAAAAAAATGGCTTAGAATATACTCTGTTAGAAAAAATATACAATGCCTTATTCTTCTCTGCTTTGGAGTATATAAACCAACTCAGTATGCTCTCTCAGCTAAAATACCGAAATTCTATATTTAAGTGAATTGAAAAAAATCTAAATATTATCGAGGCACCCCAATGTTAAAAGAAAAATTACTCTGAATATAATCTGTCAGAAAAAATATACAATGCTCTTTTCTACTCTGTTTTGTGGTATATACACCAATTTAATATGCTCTTTCATGTAAAATACCGAAATTCTTATTTTACGTGAATCGAATAAAATCTAAATAATATCTAGGTGACCCAAAGTTAAAAGAAAATGGCTCTGAATATAGTCTGTTAGAAAAAATAAACAATGCCTTATTCTACTCTATTTTGGAATATATACACCAACTCAGTATGCTCTCTCATATAAAATACCAAAATTCTAAATTTACACAAATCGAAAAAAAACTAAATATTATCTAGGCATCCCAATATTAAAAAAAAAATTGCTACAATATAATCTGTCAGAAAAAATATACAATGCCCTTTTTTACCCTGTTTTGGAGTATATACACCAACGCAATATGCTCTCCCATGTAAAATACAAAAATTCGAATTTTGCGCGAATCGAAAAAAATCTAAATAATATCTAGGCGCCGCAACGTTAAAAGAAAATGGCTCTGAAAATAGTCTTTTAGAAAAACTATACAATGCCTTATTCTCCTCTGTTTTAAAGTATATACATCAACTCAGTATGCTCTCTTATGTAAAATACCGAAATACTAATTTTACCCGAATCGAAAAAATCTAAATATTACCTAGGCACCCCAATGTTAAAAACAAAATTGCTCTGAATATAATCTGTCAGAAGAAACATACAATGCCCTTTTTTACTCTATTTTAGAGTATATACACCAACTGCATATGCTCTCTCATGTAAAATACAGAAATTCGATATTTAAGCGAATCGAAAAAAATATAAATATTATCTAGGCACCCCAATGTAAAAAAGCAAAATTGCTCTGAATATAATCTGTCATAAAAAATATACAATGCCCTTTTCTACTCTGTTTTGTAGTACATACATCAACACAATATGCTCTCTCATGTAAATTACCGAAATTATTATTTTACGCGAATCGAAAAAAATCTAAATAATATCTAGGGCCCCATAGATAAAAGAAAACGGCTCTCAATATAGTCTGTTAGAAAAAATATACAATGCCTTATTCTACTTTTTCTTGAAGTATATACAACCACTCAGTATGCTCTCTCATGTAAAATACACTAATTCTAATTTCACCCGAATCGAAAATATCTAAATATTATCTAGGCACCCCAATGTTAAAAACAAAATTGCTTTGAATATAATCTGTCAGAAAACATATACAATGGCCTATTCTACTCTGTTTTGGAGTATATACACCAACTCAGTATGCTCTCTCATGTAAAATACCGAAATTCTAAATTTACGTGAATCGAAAATAATCTAAATATTATCTAGGCACCCCAATGTTAATAGAAAAATTCCTCTGAATATAATCTCTCAGAAAACATATACAATGCCATTTTCTACTCTGTTTTGTAGTATATAAACCAACTCAATATTCTCTCTCATGTAAAATACCGAAATTCTAATTTTACGCAAATCGAAACAAATTTAAATAATATGTAGGCGCCCCAAATTTAAAAGGAAATGGCTCTGAATATGGTCTGTTAGAAAAAATATACAATGCCTTGTTCTACTCTGTTTTCGAGTATATAAACTAACTCAGTATGCTCTCTAATGAAAAATACAGAAATTCTAATTTTACCCGAATCGAAAAAATATAAATATGATCTAGGCACCCCAATGTTAAAAGCAAAATTGCTCTGAATATAATTTGTCAGAAAAAATATACAATGCCCTATTCTACTCTGTTTTGGAGTATGTACACCAACTCCATATGCTCTCTCATGTAAAATACGGAAATTCTATATTTAAGGAAATTGAAAAAAATGTAAATATTATCCAGGCACTTCAATTGTTAAAAGCAAAATTGCTCTGAAATTAATCTGTGAGAAAAAATATACAATACCCTTTTCTACTTTGTTTTGTAGTATATACACCAACTCAATATGCTCTCTCATGTAAAATACCGAAATTCTAATTTAACGCTAAACGAAAAAAATCTAAATAATATCTAGGCGCCCCAAAGTTAAAAGAAAATTGCTCTCAATATAGTCTGTTAGAAAAAATATACAATGCCTTATTCTACTCTGTTTTGGAGTATATACACCAACTCAATATGCAATCTCAAGTAAAATACAGAAATTGTATATTTAAGTGAATTGAAAAAAATCTAAATATTATCTAGGAACTCTAATGTTAAAAGCAAAATTGCTCTAAATATAATCTGTCAGAAAAAATATACAATGCCTTATTCTATTATGCTTTGGAGTATATACCCCAACTCAGTGTGCTCTCTCATGTAAAATGCCAAAATTCTAATTTTACGTGAAACGAAAAAAATCTAAATATTATCTAGGCACCTGAATGTTAAAAGCAATATTGCTCTGAATATAATCTGACAGGAAAAATGTACAATGCCCTTTTCTACTCTGTTTTGGAGTATATACACCAACTCAATATGCTCTCTCATGTAAAATACCAAAATTCTAATTTTACATGAATCGATACAAATCTAAATAATATCTAGGTGCCCCAAATTTAAAACAAAATGGCTCTGAATATAGTCTGTTAGAAAAAATATACAATGCCTTATTCTACTCTGTTTTGGAGTATATACACCAACTCAGTATGCTCTCTCATGTAAAATACATTAATTCTATATTTAAGCGAATTGAAAAGTATCTAAATACTATCTAGACACCCCAATGTTAAAAAAAAATTGCTCTGAATATAATCTGTCAGAAAAAATATACAATGTTCTTTTCTACTCACTTTTGGATTATATACACTAACTCCATATACTCTCTCATGTAAAATACCGAAATTCTAATTTTACGCGAATCGAAAATAATCTAAATAATATCTAGGCACCCCAAAGTTAAAAGAAAATGGCTCTGAATATAGTCTGTTAGAAAAAATATACAATGCCTTATTCTATTCTGTTTTGGAGTATATACACCAACACACTATGCTCTGTCAGGTAAAATAAAGAAATTCTAAATTTACGTGAATCAAAAGAAATCTAAATATTATCTATTCACCCCAATGTTAAAAGCAAAATTGCTCTGAATATAATCTGTCAGAAAAAATATACAATGCCCTTTTCTACTCTGTCTTGTAGTATATACACTTCGTCAATATGCTCTCTCATGTTAAATACCGAAATTCTCATTTTAGGCGAATCGAAAATAATGTAAATAATATCGAGGTGCCCCAATGTTAAAAGAAGAGGGCTGTGAATATAGTCTGTTAGAAAAAATATACAATGCCTTATTCTACTCTGTTTTGGAGTATATACACCAACTCAGTATGCTCTCTCATGTGAAATACAAAAATTCTAATTTTACCCGAATCGAAGAAGTCTATGTATCATCTAGGCACCCCAATGATAAAACAGAATTGCTCTGAATATTATCTGTTAGAAAAAATATACAATTCCCTATTCTACTCTGTGTTGGAGTATATAAAACAACTCAAATGCTCACTCATGAAAAATACCAAAATTATAAATTTATGGAAATCGAAAAATTCTAAATATTATCGAGGCAGCCCAATGTTAAAAACAAAATTGCTCTGAATATATTCTGTCAGAAAAAATATACAATGACATATTCTACTCTGTTTTGGAGTATTTAAACCAACTCCATATGCTGTCTCATGTAAAATACAAATATTCTATATTTAAGTGAATTTAAGAGAATCGAAAAAAATCTAAATATTATCTAATCACCACAATGATAACAGGAAAATTGCTCTAAATATCATTTTTCGAAAAAAATATACACTGCCCTATTCTACTCTATTTTGTAGTATATACACCAACTCAATATGCTCTGTCATGTAAAATACAGATATTCTAATTTTAACAGAATCGAAAAAATCAAAATATTACTTAGGCACCCGAATGTTAAAGGCAAAATTGCTCTGAATATAATCTGAAAGAAAAAATACACAATGCCCCTTTCTACTCTATTTTGGACTATATACACCAAGTCAATATGCTCTCTCATGTAAAATACCGAAATTCAAATTTTACACGGGTGAAAAAAAATTCTAAATAATATCCAGGCACCCCAATGTTAAAAACAAAATTTCTCTGAATATAATCTGTCAGAAAAAATATACAATGCCTTTTTCTACTCTATTTTGGAGTATGTACACCCACTCTATATGCTCTCTCATGTAAAATACAGAAATTCTATATTTAAGCGAATCGAAAAAAAATTTAAATATTATCTAGGCACCCGAATGTTAAAAGAAAAATTGCTCTGAATAAAATCTGTAAGAAAAAATATACAATGCCCTTTTCTACTCTGTTTTGCAGTATATAAACCAACTCAATATGCTCTCTCATGTAAAATACTGAAATTCTAATTTTACGCAAATCGAAGAAAATCTGAATAATATCTAGGCACCCCAATGTTAAAAACAATATTACTCTGAATATAATCTGTCAGAAAAATTATACAATGCCCTATTCTATTTTGTTTTGGACTATATACATCAACTCAATAAGCTATCTCATGTAAAATACAGGAATACTATATTTTAGCGAATCAAAAAAAGTCTAAATATTATCTAGGCACCCCAATGTTAAAAACAAAATTTCTCTGAATATAATCTGTCAGAAAAAATATACAATGCCCTATTCTACTCTGTTTTTGAGTATATACACCAACTCCATATGCTCTCTCATGTAAAATACAGAAATTCTATATTTCCGTGAATCGAAAATAATCTAAATATTATCTAGGCACCCCAATGTTAATAGCAAAATTCCTCTGAATATAATATGTCAGAAAACATATACAATGCCACTTTCTACTCTGTTTTGTAGTATATAAACCAACTCAATATGCTCTCTCATGTAAAATACCAAAATTCTAATTTTACACGAATCGAATAAAATTTGAATAATATGTAGGCGCCCCAAAGTTAAAAGAAAATGGCTCTGAATATGGTCTGTTAGAAAAATTATACAATGCCTTATTCTATTTTGTTTTGGAGTATATACACCAACTCCATAAGCTATCTCATGTAAAATGCAGAATTTCTAATTTTACCCAAATAGAAAAAATCTAAATATTATCTAGGCACCCCAATGTTAAAAACAAAATTTCTCTGAATATAATCTGTCAGAGAAAATATACAATGGCCTATTCTACTCTGTTTTGGAGTATATACAC
The DNA here is from genome assembly GCF_049354715.1 of Callithrix jacchus. Lineage (NCBI taxonomy): Eukaryota > Metazoa > Chordata > Mammalia > Primates > Cebidae > Callithrix > Callithrix jacchus. The sequence goes on from NC_133513.1 coordinate 267,470, forward strand.
CAACTCCATATGCTCTATCATGTAAAATACAGAAATTCTATATTTCCGCGAATCGAAAATAATCTAAATATTATCTAGGCACCCCAATGTTAATAGAAAAATTCCTCTGAATATAATCTCTCAGAAAACATATACAATGCCATTTTCTACTCTGTTTTGTAGTATATAAACCAACTCAATATTCTCTCTCATGTAAAATACCGAAATTCTAATTTTACGCGAATCGAAACAAATTTAAATAATATGTAGGCGCCCCAAATTTAAAAGGAAATGGCTCTGAATATGGTCTGTTAGAAAAAATATACAATGCCTTATTCTACTCTGTTTTCGAGTATATACACCGACTCAGTATGCTCTCTTATGTAAAATACAGAAATTCTAATTTTACCCGAATCGAAAAAATCTAAATATTATGTAGGCACCCCAATGTTAAAAGCAAAATTTCTCTGAATATAATCTGTCAGAAAAAAAAATGCAATGCCCTTTTCTACTCTGTTTTCCAGTACATACACCAACTCAATATGATCTCTCATGTAAAATACAGAAATTCTATATTTAAGCAAATCGAAAAAAATCTAAATATTATCTAGGCACCACAATGTTAAAAAAAAAATTTCTCTAAATATAATTTGTCAGAAAAAATATACAATGCCGTTTTCTACTCTGTTTTGGAGTATATACACCAACTCCATATGCTCTCTCATGTAAAATAACGAAATTCTCATTTTACGCAAATAGAAAAAAATCTAAATAATATCTAGGCGCCCCAAAGTTAAAAGAAAATGGCTCTGAATATAGTCTGTTAGAAAAAATATACAATGCCTTATTCTACTTTGTTTTAGACTATATACACCAACTCAGTATGCTCTATAATGTAAAATACAGAAATTCTAATTTTACCCGAATAGAAAAAATCAAAATATTATCTAGGCACCCCAATGTTAAAAGCAAAATTGCTCAGAATACAATGTGTCAGAAAAAAATACAACGTTCTTTTCTTCTCAGTTTTGGAGTATATACAACAACTAAATATGCTGTCTCATGTAAAATACAGAAATTCTAATTTTACGCGAATTGAAAAAAATCGAAATATCTAGGTACCCGAAAGTTAAAAGAAAATAGCTCTGAATATAGTCTGTTAGAAAATATATACAATGCCTTATTCTACTCTGTTTTTGAGAATATAAAAAAACGCAGTATCCTCTCTCCTGTAAAATACCGAAATTCTAATATTGCGTGAATCGAAAAAAATCTAAATAATATCTAAGTGCTTCAAAGTTAAAAGACAATGGCTCTGAATATGTCCTGTTAGAAAAAATATACAATGCCTTATTCTACTCTATTTTGTATTATATATACCAACTCAGTATGCTCTCTAATGTAAAATGCCGAAATTCCAATTTTACATGAATTGAAAAAAATCTAAATAATATCTAGGCACCCCAATGTTAAAACAAAATTGCTCTGAATTTAATGTGTCAGAAAAAATATACAATGCCCTTTTCGACTTTGTTTTGGAGTATGTACACCAACTCACTATGCTCTCTCATGTGAAATACAGAAATTCTATATTTAAGCGAATCGAAAAAAATCTAAATATTATCTAGGCACCCCAATGTTAAAAACAAAATTGCTCTGAATATAGTCTGTCAGAAAAAATATACAATGCCCTATTCTACTCTGTTTTGAAGTATATACACCAACTCCATATGCTCTCTCATGTAAAATAGTGAAATTCTAATTTCATGTGAATTGGAAAAAATCTAAATAATATCTAGGCGCCCCAGAGTTAAAAGAAAATAGCTCCAAATATAGTCTGTAGGAAAAAATATACAATGTCTTATTATACTTTTGAGTATGTTTTGGAGTATATACACATACTCTGCTCTCTCATGTAAAATAATGTAATTCAAAATTTACGTGAATAAAAAAATCTAAATATTATCTATGCACCCCAATGTTAAAAGCAAAATTGCTCTGAATATAATCTGTCAGGAAAAATATACAATGCTTTTTTCTACTCTGTTTTGGAGGATATATACCAACTCAATATGCTCTCTCATGTAAAATACCGAAATTCTAATTTTACACGAATCGAAAAAAATCTAAATAATATCTAGGCGCTTAAAGGTTAAAAGAAAATGGCTCTGAATATAGTCTGTTAGAAAAATATACAATGCCTTATTCTACTCTGTTTTGGAGTATATACACCAACTCAGTATGCTCTCTCATGTAAAGTATCAAAATTCTAAATTTGCCCGAATCGAAAATATCTAAATATTATCTAGGCACCCCAATGTTAAAAGCAAAATTGCTCTGAATATAATCTGTCAGAAAAAATATACAATGCCCGTTTCTACTCTGTTTTGAAGTATATACACCAACTCAGTATTCTCTCATGTAAAATACCGAAATCCTAATTTTGCGTGAATTGAATAAAATCTAAATAATATCTAGTTGCCCCAAATTTAAAGAAAATGGCTCTGAATACAGTCTGTTAGAAATAATATACAATGCCTTATTCTATTCTATTTTGGATTATTTACACCAACTCAGTATGCTCTCTTACGTATAATACCGAAATTCTTATTTTACGTGAATAGAAAAAATCTAAATATTATGTAGGCACCCTAATGTTAAAAGCAAAATTGCTATGAAATCTGTCAGAAAAAATATAAAATGCCCCTTTCTTCTCTGTTTTGGAGTATATACACCAAGTCAATACGCTCTCTCATGTAAAATACCAAAATTCTAATTTTATGTGAATCGAAAAATATCTAAATAATATCTAGGCACACCAATGTTAAAAACAAAATTGCTCTGAATATAATCTGTCAAAAAAATATACAATTCCCTTTTCGACTCGGTTTTGGAGTATGTACACCAACTCAATATGGTCTCTCATGTAAAATAGAGAAATTCTATATTTACGCGAATCGAAAAATATCTAAATATTATTTGGCACCCGAATGTTAAAAGCAAAATTGCTCTGAATATAATCTGTAAAAAAACATATACAATGCTTTTTTCTACTCTGTTTTGGAGTATATACACCAACTCCATATGCTCTCTCATATAAAATACAGAAATTCTATATTTACGCGAATCGATAAAAGTCTACATATTATCTAGGCACCCAAATGTTAGAAGCAAAATTGCTCTGAATATAATCTGACAGAAAACATATTCGATGCCATTTTCTACTTTGTTTTGTAGTATATACACCAACTCAATATGCTCTCTCATGTAAAATATAGAAATTCTAATTTTACACGAATCGAAAAATATCTAAATCATATGTAGGCGCCCCAAAGTTAAAAGAAAATGGCTCTGAATATAGTCTGTTAAAAAAATATACAATTCCTTATTCTACTCTGTTTTGGAGTATATACACCAACTCAGTATGCTCTCTCATATAAAATAACGAAATTCCAATTTTACTCGAATTGAAAAAATCTAAATATTATCTAGGCACCCCAATGTTAAAACAAAATTGCTCTCAATATAATCTGTCAGAAAAAATATACAATGCCCTATTATACTCTGTTTTGGAGTCTATACAACAACTCCATATGCTCTCTCATGTAAAATACAGAAATTCAATATTTAAGCGAATCAAAAAATATCTAAATAATATCTATGCTCACCAAAGTTAAAAGAAAATGGCTCTGAATATAGTCTGTTAGAAAAAATATACAATGCCTTATTCAATCTGTTTTGGAGTATATACATCAACTCAGTATGCTCTGTCATGTAAAATAAAGAAATTCTAATTTTACCAGAATCGAATTAATCTAAATATTATCTAGGCACCGAATGCTAAAAACATAATTGCTCTGAATATAGTCTGTCATAAAAAGTATACAATGCCCTATTCTACTCTGTTTTGGCATATATACACCAACTCCATATGCTCTGTCATGTAAAATACAGATATTCAATATAAAAGCGAATCTAATAAAATCTAATATTATCTAAGCACCCGAATGTTAAATGCAAAATTGCTCTGAATATAGTCTGTCAGAAAAAATATACAACGACATTTTCTATTCTGTTTTGTAGTATATACACCAACTCAATATGCTCTCTCATGTAAAATACCGAACTTCTAATTCTACGTGAATCGAAAAGAATCTAAATAATATCTAGGTGCCCCAAGGTTGAAAGAAAATGGCTCTGAATATAGTCTGATAGACAAAATATACAATGCCTTATTCTATTCTGTTTTGGAGTATATACACCAACTTAGTATGCTCTCTCATGTAAAGTATCGAAATTCAAAATTTACCCGAATCGAAAAAATCTAAATATTATCTACGAACCCCAATGTTAAAAGAAAAATTGCTCTGAATATAATCTGTCAGAAAAAATATACAATGCCCTATTCTACTTTGTTTTGGAGTATATACACCAAGTCAATATGCTCTCTCATGTAAAATACAGAAATTCTATATTTAAGTGAAGCGAAAAAAATCTAAATATTATCGAGGCACCCCAATGTTAATAGCAAAATTGCTCTGAATATAATCTGTCAGAAAACATATACAATGCCATTTTCTATTCTGTTTTGTAGTATATACACCAACTCAATATGCTCACTCATGTAAAATACCGAAATTCTAATTTTACACGAATCGAAAATGTCTAAATATTATCTAGGAAACCAATGTTAAAAGCAAAATGGCTCTGAATATAATCTGTCAGAAAAAATATACAATGCCCTATTCTACTCTGTTTTAAAGTATATACACCAACTCAGTATGCTCTCTCATATAAAATACAGAAATTTTAATTAAACCCAAATCAAAAAAATCTAAATACTATCTAGGCAACCCAATGTTCAAAACAAAAGAGCTCTGAATATATTCTGTCAGAAAAAATATACAATGCCCTATTCTACTCTATTCTGGAGTATATACACCAACTCCATATGCTCTCTCATGTAAAATACAGAAATTTTATATTAAAGTGAATTGAAAAACATTTAATATTATCTAGGCACCCCAATGTTAATAGCAAAATTGCTCTGAATACAATCTGTCAGAAAAAATATACAATGCAATTTTATACTCTGTTTTGGAGTATATACACCAACTCAATATGCTCTCTCATGTAAAATACAGAAATTCTAATATTATGCAATTCAAAAAAAATCTAAATAATATCTAGAAGCCCCAAAGTTAAAAGAAAATGGCTCTTAATATAGTCTGTTAGAGAAAATATACACTGCCTTATTCTACTCTGTTTTGGAGTATATACACCAACTCAGTATGCTCTCTCATGTAAAATACAGAAATTTAAATTTTTCCTGAATCGAAAAAGTCTAAATATTATCTAGGCACCACAATGTTAAAAACAAAATTGTTCTGAATATAATCTGTCAGAAAAAATATACATTGCCCTATTCTACTCTGTTTTAGAGAATATACACCAAGTCAGTATGCTCTCTCATGTAAAATACAAAAATTCTATATTTAAGCGAATCTAAAAAAATCCAAATATAATCTAGGCACCCCAATGTTTAAAACAACATTGCTCTGAATATAATTTGTCAGAAAAAATATATTGACCTTTTCTACTTTGTTTTGGAGTATATACACCAACTCAATATGCTCTCTCGTGTAAAATACAATAATTCTATATTTGAGAGAATAAAAAAAATCTACATATTATCTAGCCACCCCAATGTTAAAAGCAATATTGCTCTGAATATAATCTTTCAGAAAAAATATACAATGCCCTTTTCTACTATTTTTTTGTAGTTTATACACCAACTAAATATGCTCTCTCATGTAAAATACCAAAATTCTAATTTTACGCAATTCGAAAAAAGTCTAAAAAATATCTAGGCGCCCCAAAGTTAAAAGAAAATGACTCTGAATATAATCTGTTAGATAAAAATATACAATGCCCTATTGTACTTTGTTTTAAAGTACATATACCAACTCAGTATGGTCTCTCATGTAAAATACAGAAATTATAATTTTACCTGAATCAAAAAAGTCTAAATATTGTCTAGGCACCCCAACGTTGAAAACAAAATTGCTCTTAATATAATCTGTCAGAGAAAATATACAATGCCCTATTCTACTTTGTTTTTGAGTATATACCCACTCAATATTCTCTATCATGTAAAATACAGAAATTATATATTTAAGCAAATCGAAAAAAATCTAAATATTATCTAGGCACCCCAATGTTAAAAGCAAAATTACTCTGAATATAATCTGTCAGAAAAAAATATATAATGCCCTATTCTACACTATTTTGGAGTATATACACCAACTCCATATGCTCACTGATGTAAAATACAGAAATTATTAATTTAAGCGAATCAAAAATAATCTAAATATTATCTAGGCACCCCAATGTGAAAAGCAAAATTGCTCTGAATATACTCTGTCAGAAAAAATATACAATGCCCTATTCTATTTTGTTTTGGAGTATATACACCAACTCCATATGCTCTCTCATGTAAAATACAGAAATTCTATATTTAAGCGAATCGAAGAAAATCTAAATATTATCTAGGCACCCCAATGTCAAAAGCAAAATTGCTCTGAATAAAATCTGTCGGAAAAAATATACAATGCTTTTTTTCACTCTGTTTTGTAGTATATACACCAACTCAATATGCTCTCTCATTTAATATTCCGTAATTCTAAGTTAACGCGAATAGAAAAAATCTAAATAATATTTAGGCGCTTCAAAGTTATAAGAAAATGGCTCTGAATATAGTCTGTTAGATAAAAAATATACAATGTCTTATTCTACTTTGTTTTAGATTATATATACCAACTCAGTATGGTCTCTCATGTAAAATACAGAAATTCTAATTTTACCCAAATCGAAAAAGTCTAAATATTATCTAGGCACCCCAATGTTAAAAGCAAAATTGCTCTGAATATAGTCTGTCAGAGAAAATATACAATGCCCTATTCTACTCTGTTTTGGAGTATATACACCAACTCAGTATGTTCTCTCATGTAAAATGCAGAAATTCTAATTTTACGTGAATCGAAAAAAATCTAAATATTATCTAGGCACTCCAGTGTTCAAAACAAAATTCCTGTGAATATAATCTGCCAGAAAAAATATACAATGCCCTATTCTACTCTGTTTTAAAGTATATACACCAACTCAGTATGCTCTCTCATGTAAAATACCGAAATTCTAATTTTACGCGAATCGAAAAAATCTAAATAATATCTAGGCACCCCAAAGTTAAAAGAAAATGGTTCTGAATATAGTCTGTTAGGAAAAATATACAATGCCTTATTCTACTCTGTTTTGGAGTATATACACCAACTCAGTATGCTCTCTCATGTAAAATACCGAAATTCAAATTTTACCTGAATCCGAAAAGTCTGAATATTATCAAGGCCCCCACTGTGAAAAACAAAATTACTCTGAATACAATCTGTCAGAAATAATATACAATGCCCTATTCTACTCTGTTTTCTAGTATATACACCAACTCCATATGCTCCCTCAGGTAAAAAACAGAAATTATATATTTGAGCAAATCGAGAAAAATCTAAACATTATCTAGGCACCCCAATGTTAAAAACAAAATTTCTCTGAATATCATCTGTCAGAAAAAATATACAATGCCCTATTCTACTCTGTTCTGCAGTATATACACTACTCCATATACTCTCTCATTTAAGATACAGAAATTCTATATTTAAGCGAATTGAAAAAAATCTAAATATTATCTAGGCACCCCAACGTTAAAAACAAAATTTCTCTGAATATAATCTGTCACAAAAAATATACAAAGCCCTATTCTACTCTGTTTTGGCGAATTTACTCCAACTCCATATGCTCTCTCATGTAAAATAAAGAAATTCTATATTTAAGCTAATCGAAATAAATCTAAATAATATCTAGGCACCCCAAAGTTAAAAAAAATGGCTCTGAATATAGTCTGTTAGAAAAAATATACAATGCCTTATAATAATTTGTTTTGGGGAATATACACCAACTCAGTATGCTCTATCATGTAAAATACAAAAATTCTAATTTTAAGTGAATTGAAAAAAATATAGATATTATCTAGGCACCAGAATGTTAAAAGCAAAATTTCTCTGAATAAAATCTGTCAGAAAAAATATACAATGCCCTTTTCTGCTCTGTTTTTGAGTATATACATCAACTCAATATGCTCTCTCATATAAAATACTGAAATTTTAATTTTACGTGAAATGAATAAAAAATAAATAATATCTAGGCACTCGAAAGTTAAAAGAAAATGGCTCTGAATATAGTCTTTTAGAAAAAGTATACAATGGCTTATTCTACTCTGTTTTGGAGTATATACACCAACACAGTTTGCTCTCTCATGTAAAATAGAGAAATTCTAATTTTACCATAATCGAAATAATCTAAATAATATCTAGGCGCCCCAAAGTTAAAAGAAAATGGCTCTGAATATAGTCTGTTAGAAAAAATATACAATGGCTTATTCTACTCTGTTTTAAAGTATATACACCAACTCAGTATGCTCTCTCATGTAAAATACCGATATTCTAAATTTACGTAAATCCATATAAATCTAAATATTATCTATGCAGCCCAATGTAAAAAAAAATTGCTCTGAATATAATCTGTCAGAAAAAATATACAATGCCCTATTCTACTCTGTTTTGGAGTATATACACAAACTCAGTATGCTCTCTCATTTAAAATACCCAAATTCTAATTTTATGTGAATCGAAATATATCTAAATATTATCTAGGCACCCAAATGTTGAAAACAATATTGCTCTGAATATTATTTGTCAGAAATAATATACAATGCCCTATTCTACTCTGTTTTGGAGTATATAAACCAACTCCATATGCTCTCCCATGAAAAATACAGAAATTCTATATTTAAGCGGATCAAAAAAATCTAAATATTATCTAGGCACCCCAATGTTAAAAGCAAAACTGCTCTGAATATAATCTGTCATAAAAAATATACAATGCCCTTTTCTACTCTGTTTTGTAGTATATACACCAACTCAATATGCTGTCTCTTGTAAAACAGAGAAATTCCAATTTCACCCAGAATCAAGAAAATCTAAATATTATCTAGGAACCCCAATGTTAAAAACAAAATTGCTCTGAATATAATCTGTCAGAAAAAATATACAATGCCCTATTCTACTCTCTTTTGTAGTATATACACCAACTCAATATGCTCTCTCATGTAAAATACAGAAATAATAATTTTACCCGAATCGAAAAAATCTAAATATAATCTAGGCACCCGAATGTTAAAAGCAAAATTCCTCTGAATATAATCTGTCAGAAAAAATATACAATGCTTTTTTCTACTGTGTTTTGGAGTATATACAACAACTCAGTATGCTCTCTTATGTAAAATACCAAAATTCTAATTTTACGTGAATCGAAATAATCTAAATATTATCTAGGAACACCAATGTTAAAAGTAAAAGTGCTCTGAATATAGTCTGTCAGAAAAAATATATAATGCCCTATTCTACTTTGTTTTGGAGTATATACACCAACTCAGTATGCTCTCCCATGTAAAATACCGACATTCTAAAATTACGTGAATCAAAAAAAATCTAAATATTCTCTAGGCACCCCCAAAGTTTAAAGCAAAATTGCTCTTAATATAATTTGTCAGTAAATATATACAATGCCCTATTCTACTCTGTTTTAAAGTATATACACCAAGTCAATATGCTCTCTTATATAAAATACAGAAATTCTAATTTTACGTGAATCGAAAACAATCTAAATTATATCTAGGCGCCCCAAAGTTAAACAAAAATGGCTCTGAATATAGTTTGTTATAAAAAATATACAATCCCTTATTCTACTTTATTTTGGAGTATATACACCAACTCAGTATGCTCTCTCATGTAAAATACCGAAATTCTAATGTTACGTGAATCGAAAAAAATCTAATTATCTAGGCACCCCAATGTTTAAAGCAAAATTGCTGTGAATACAATCTGTCAGTAAAAATATATAATGTCCTATTGTACTCTGTTTTGCAGTATATACACTAACTCCTTATGCTCTCTCATGTAAAATACGGAAATTATAATTTTAAGTGAATCTAGAAAAATCTAAATAATATCTAGGTGCCCCAAAGTTAAAAGAAAATGGCACTGAATATAGCTTGTTAGAAAAAATATACAATGCCTTATTCTACTCTGTTTTGGAGTACACCCACCAATTCAATATGCACTCTCATGTAAAATACAGAAATTGAAATTTTACCCGAATTGAAAAAATCTAAATATTATCTAAGCACCCCAATGTTGAAAACAAAATTGCTCTGAATATAATCATTCAGATAAAATATACAATGCCCTATTCTACTTTGTTTTGGAGTTTATACACCAACTCCATATGCTCTCTTATGTAAAATACAGAAATTCTATATTTAAGCGAATCGAAAAAAATCTAAATATTATCTAGGCACCCCAATGTTACAAGCAAAATTGCTGTGAATATAATCTGTCAGAAAAAATATACAATGCCCTATTCTACTCTCTTTTAGAGTATATAGAACATCTCAGTATGCTCTCTAATGTAAACTACCGAAATTCTAATTTTACATGAATCAAAAAAAATCTAAATATTATCAAGGCGAAAAGAAACCTAGAGAGAGGGGACTCAAGATGGCGCTGTGAGAACAACCCAGGATTGGAGCCCGCGTTGAATCCGCAAACGGTGAGTCAGTGCTGCATTTCCAGACTGATCTTTGTTTCCCGCAGAACGGGGAAACTCCCAAGTATAAAAAGACACGGGACGCCAGGCAGTAGGTCTGCCTGGCGAAGCCGGCAGCCGGGGCGGCGGCGGCCGGCCCTACCCAGCAATCCCCACAGGGCGCGCTTGTCCGGGTGCCTTGTTGAACTGGCAACCTGAGACTTGAGAGGGCTGGACTTGAGACTGAACGAGACTTGCACAGTAGCCCAGCCCAGGGGATTGCAGGGACAGATCGTTTGGGATACCCAGTGGGACAAACAAAATCGCGATTTCAAACTATCCCAAGCAGACGGCCCGAGACGCTCTGTGGGGGAGGGGCGTCCACCACTACGGAGGCAACCCGCCCCAACTGAGATACACGCCCACTGCTGACGCAGCCAGCCGTTGCCGAGGCAACCCGTCCCTACTGAGATACACGCCCACTGCTGACGCAGCCTGCCGTTGCTGAGGCAACACGCTACAACGAAGAGACTCCGCCGCAGGGCATGGCGGAGACCACAGCAGAGCCGGCAGGAACAGCGCGAATCACACAACAGCAGGGCGGAGCCTCGGCAGCCAAACAGTGGCTAGTCTGCCTTCGAGCTGGGCAGGACACCTGATCGGACATCCAAAAATAAAGCCCAAACCCCTCAACACAGAGCATTTGAGAAAAAAAAAGGGTTGTTTAATGAGCTGTGTTGCAGCAGAATCAAACATAGCAGCCTAACAGCCCTGAATGAACAACAGAGTGCACAGCTCAGCAATTAAACCCCTATAAAGTACAAACTGTCTCCTCAAGCAGCTCCCTGACCCCTCTATATCCAAAAGACTGTCATTAGGCAGGCATCATCCTGGGACAAAGAGAGCAGAAAAAGAAACTGGTAGCATCCCTCGCTGTGCCACGGCTACTAGAGGTGCACCCCAGACAAGCAGGGTCTGGAGCGGACCTCAACAGTCGTACAGCGAAGGGGCTAGACTGGTAGAAGGAAAACCAAGCAACAGAAATACTTCATCATCAACATTCTGGGTGTCCACTCAGAGACCCAAACGAAAAGTCAGCAACTACGCAGACGACCAGCGGACAAATCCACAAAGATGGGAAGAAACCAGCGCAAAAAGGAGGAAAACACCCAAAACCAGAACACCTCGCCTCCTAGAAAGGACCAAAACTCCTCACCAGCAAGGGAACAAAGCTGGACGGAGAATGACTGTGACGAAATGATGGAATTAGACTTCAGAAGATGGATAATGAGAAACTTTTGTGAGCTAAAAGATCATGTATTAAATCAATGCAAAGAAACTAAGAACCTTGAAAAAAGATTTGAAAAAAGATTCGAGGAAATGATAACAAGAATGGATACCTTAGAGAGGAATATGAATGAATTAAAGGAGCTGAAAAACACAATACGAGAACTTCGCGAAGCAAATGCAAGTTTCAATAGCCGAATTGACCAAGCAGAAGAAAGAATATCTGAAGTCGAAGACCAACTCAATGAAATACAACGAGAAACCAAGATCAGAGAAAAAAGCGCAAAAAGGAATGAACAAAGTCTCCAAGAAATGTGGGACTATGTGAAAAGACCTAACCTACGTTTGATAGGTGTACCAGAAGGGGACGAAGGGAATGAATCCCAGCTGGAAAATACTCTTCAGGACATCATCCAGGAAAATTTCCCCCACCTAGCAAGACAAGCCAACACTCAATTGCAGGAAATACAGAGAACACCACAAAGATATTCCGCAAGAAGAGCAACCCCAAGGCACATAATCGTCAGATTCAACAGGGTTGAAATAAAGGAGAGAATACTAAGGGCAGCCAGAGAGAAAGGTCGGGTCACCCACAAAGGGAAGCCCATCAGACTCACAGCAGATCTCTCGGCAGAAACACTACAAGCCAGAAGAGAGTGGGGGCCAATATTCAACATTCTTAAAGAAAAGAACTTTCAACCCAGAATTTCATATCCAGCCAAACTGAGCTTCAGAAGTGAAGGAAGAATAAAATCCTTTGCGAACAAGCAAGTACTCAGAGATTTTGTCACCACCAGGCCTGCTTTACAAGAGCTCCTAAAAGAGGCACTACACATAGAAAGGATCAACCAGTACCAGCCATTCCAAAATCACACTGAATGCTAAAGAGCTTCAACATAATGAAGAATCTACAACAACTAACAGGCAAAACAGCCACTTAGAATCAAAATGGCAGTATCAAATTCACACATAACAATCTTAACCCTAATGTAAATGGACTAAATGCACCAATCAAAAGACACAGACTGGCAAATTGGATAAAAATCCAAAACCCATCAGTGTGCTGTATCCAGGAAACCCATCTCACATGCAAGGATACACAAAGGCTCAAAATAAAGGGATGGAGGAAGATTTACCAAGCTAATGGAAAGCAAAAAAAAGCAGGAGTTGCAATTCTCATCTCTGATAAAATAGACTTTAAAGCAAGAAAGATCAAAAGAGACAAAGAAGGCCATTACATAATGGTAAAAGGATCGATACAACAAGAAGAGCTAACGATCCTAAACATATATGGACCCAACACAGGAGCACCCAGATACATAAGGCAAGTTCTTAATGACTTACAGAAGGACTTAGACTCCCACACAATAATAGTGGGAGACTTTAACACTCCACTGTCAATACTAGACAGATCAACCAGACAGAAAATCAACAAGGATACCCAGGGCTTGAACTCAGACCTGGAGCAAGCAAACCTGGTGGACATTTACAGAACTCTCCACCCCAAATCCACAGAATACACATTCTTCTCAGCACCACATCACACCTACTCTAAAAATTGACCACATAATTGGAAGTAAAGCACAGCTCAACAAATGCAAAACAACTGAAATCATAACAAACAGCTTCTCAGACCATAGTGCAATCAAGTTAGAACTCAGAATTCAGAAACCGACCCAGAACCGCACAGCTTCATGGAAACTGAACAACTGGCTCTTGAATGTTGACTGGGTAAACAACGAAATGAAGGCAGAAATAAAGAAGTTCTTCGAAACCAATGAGAACGAAGACACAACGTGCCAGAACCTCTGGGACACATTTAAAGCAGTCTCTAGAGGAAAGTATATAGCAATAAGTGCCCATATGAGGAGAATGGAGAGATCCAAAATTGACACCCTATCGTCAAAATTGAAAGAGCTAGAGGAGCAAGATCAAAAAAACTCAAAACCCAGCAGAAGACAAGAAATTACTAAGATCAGAGCTGAGCTGAAGGAGATTGAGACACGAAAAACCCTTCAAAAAATCAATAAATCCAAGAGCTGGTTTTTTGAAAAGATCAACAAAATAGACAGACCACTAGCCAGATTGATTAAAAAGAAAAGAGAGAGAACAACCAAATAGATGCAATAAAAAATGATAAAGGGGAAATCACCAAAGATTCCACAGGAATTCAAACCATCATCAGAGAATATTACAAACAACTCTATGCACATAAACTAGTAAACCTGGAAGAAATGGATAAATTCCTGGACTCCTGTGTCCTCCCAAGCCTAAACCAGGAGGAAGCTGAAACTATGAATAGACCAATAACAAGGTCTGAAGTTGAGACAGCAATGAAGAGCCTACCACACAAAAAAAGCCCAGGTCCAGACGGGTTTACAGCCGAATTCTACCAGACACACAAGGAGGAGCTGGTACCATTCCTTCTAAAACTATTTCAAACAATCCAAAAAGAGGGAATCCTTCCCAAATCATTTTATGAGACCAACATCATCCTGATACCAAAACCCGGCAGAGACCCAACGAGAAAAGACAACTTCAGGCCAATATCCACGATGAACATAGATGCAAAAATCTTCAATAAAATATTGGCAAGCCGATTGCAACAGCAAATCAAAAAACTTATTCCTCATGATCAAGTAGGATTCATCCCGGGGATGCAAGGCTGGTTCAACATACGCAAGTCTATCAACGTAATTCACCACATAAACAGAACCAAAAACAAAAACCACATGATTATCTCAATTGACGCAGAGAAGGCATTTGACAAAATTCAACAGCCCTTTATGCTAAAAACCCTCAATAAACTCGGTATCGATGGAACGTATCTCAAAGTAATAAAAGCTATTTATGACAAACCAACAGCCAATATCATACTGAATGGGCAAAAACTGGAAGCATTCCCTTTGAAATCTGGTACTAGACAAGGATGCCCTCTCTCACCACTCCTATTCAATATAGTAGTGGAAGTTCTAGCCAGAGCAATCAGGCAAGAAAAAGAAATAAAGGGTATTCAAATAGGAAAGGTGGAAGCCAAATTGTCTCTATTTGCAGACGACATGATAGTATACCTAGAAGACCCCATCGCCTCAGCCCAAAAACTCCTGAAACTGATAAACAACTTCAGCAAAGTCTCAGGATATAAAATCAATGTGCAAAAATCACAAGCATTCGTCTACACCAATAACAGACTTAAAGAAAGCCAAATCAAGAGCGAACTGCCATTCGCAATTGCTACAAAAAGAATAAAATACCTTGGAATACAACTCACAAGGAACGTAAGGGACCTCTTCAAGGAGAACTACAAACCACTGCTCAACGAAATCAGAGAGGACACAAACAGATGGAGAAACATTCCATGTTCATGGTTAGGAAGAACTAATATCATGAAAATGGCTATACTGCCCAAAGTAATTTACAGAATCAACGCTATCCCCATCAAGCTACCATTGACTTTCTTCACAGAACTGGAAAAAACCACCATGAACTTCATACGGAACCAAAAGAGAGCCAGCATAGCCAAGTCAATTCTAAGCAAAAAGAACACAGCGGGGGGCATCACACTACCGGATTTCAAACTATACTACAAGGCTACAGTAATCAAAACAGCATGGTACTGGTACCAAAACAGAGATATAGACCAATGGAACAAAACAGAGGCACCGGAGGCAACACAACATACATACAACTATACAATCTTTGATAAACCTGACAAAAACAAGCAATGGGGCAAGGATTCCATGTTTAACAAGTGGTGTTGGGAAAACTGGCTAGCCATGTGCAGAAAGCAGAAACTGGACCCCTTCCTGACACCTTACACTAAAATTAACTCCAGATGGATTAAAGACTTAAACATAAGACCTGGCACCATAAAAACCCTAGAAGGAAATCTAGGCAAAACTATCCAGGACATTGGAGTAGGCAAGGACTTCATGAACAAAACACCAAGAGCATTGGCAACAAAAGCCAAAATAGACAAATGGGACCTAATGAAACTCCACAGCTTCGGCACGAAAAAAGAAACAGTCACTAGAGTGGATCGGCAACCAACAGAATGGGAAAAAATTTTCGCAGTCTACCCATCTGACAAAGGGCTGATATCCAGAATTTGCAAACAACTCAAGCAGATTTACAGGAAAAAAACAAACAAGCCCATTCAAAAGTGGGCAAAGGATATGAACAGATACTTTACGAAAGAAGACATATATGAGGCCAAAAATCATATGAAAAAATGCTCATCGTCACTGGTCATCAGAGAGATGCAAATCAAAACCACATTGAGATACCATCTCACGCCAGTTAGAATGGCAATAATTAAAAAATCTGGAGACAACAGATGCTGGAGAGGATGTGGAGAAAAAGGAACACTTTTACACTGTTGGTGGGAGTGTAAATTAGTTCAACCATTGTGGAAGACAGTGTGGCGATTCCTCAAGGCCTTAGAAATAGAAATTCCATTTGACCCAGCAATCCCATTACTGGGTATATATCCAAGACTATAAATCGTTCTACTATAAGGACACATGTACACGAATGTTCATTGCAGCACTGTTTACAATAGCAAAGACCTGGAATCAACCCAAATGCCCATTGATAATAGACTGGATCGGAAAAATGTGGCACATATACACCATGGAATATTATGCAGCAATCAGAAATGATGAGTTCGTGTCGTTTGTAGGGACATGGATAAATCTGGAGAACATCATCCTCAGCAAACTGACACAAGAACAGAAAATGAAACACCGCATATTCTCACTCATAGGTGGGTGATGAAAAATGAGAACACATGGACACAGAAAGGGGAGTACTAAACACTGGGGTCTATTGGGGGGAAAAGGGGAGGGCCAGTGGGAGGGGGAGGTGGGGAGGGATAGCCGGGGGAGAAATGCCAAATGTGGGTGAAGGGGAGAAGAAAAGCAAAGCACACTGCCATGTGTGTACCTACGCAACTGTCTTGCATGCTCTGCTCATGTACCCCAAAACCTATAATCCAATAAAGAATTAAAAAAAAAATATTATCAAGGCACCCCAATGTTAAAAACAAAATTTTTGTGAATATAATGTGTCAGAAAAAATATACAATGCCCTATCCTACTCGGTTTTGTAGTATATACACCAACTCAGTATGCTCTCTCATGTAAAATACAGAAATTATAATTTTACCCGAATCGAAAAAATCTAAATATTACCTAGGTACCCCAATGTTAATAGCAAAATTGCTCTGAATATAATCTGTCAGAAAATATATACAATGCCCTTTTCTACTCTGTTTTGTAGTATATAGAGCAACTCAATATGCTCTCTCATGTAAAATACAGATATTTCAATTTTACGCAAACCGAAAAAAATATAAATAATATCTAGACGACCCAAAGTTAAAAGAAAATGGCTCTGAATATAGTCTGTTAGAAAAAATATACAATGCCTTATTCTACTCTGTTTTGGAGTATATACACCAACTCAGTATGCTCTCTCATGTAAAATACCGAAATTCTAATTTTACGTGAATCAAAAAAAACTAAATATTATCTAGGTACCGCAATGTTAAAAACAAAATTGCTCTGAATATAAACTATCAGAAAAAATACACAATGCCCTATTCTACGCTTTTTTGGAGTATATACACCAACTCAGTATGTTCTCTCATTTAAAATACAGAAATTCTACATTTTAGCGAATCGAAAAAAATCTAAATATTATCTAGGCATCCCAAGGTTAAAAGCAAAATTGCTCTGAATATAATCTGTCAGAAAAAATATAAAATATTCATTTCTACTCTGTTTTGTAGTATATACACAAACTCAATATGCTCTCTTATATAAAATACCGAAATTCTAATTTTACATGAATCGAACAAAATCTAAATAATATCAAGACTCCCCAAAGTTAAAAGATAATGGCACAGAATATAGTCGGTCAGAAAAAATGTACAATGCCCTATTCTACTCTGTTTTGGAGTATATACACCAACTCAATATGATCTCTCATGTAAAATACAAAAATTCTGTATTTAACGAATCGACAAAAATCTAAATATTGTCTAGGCACCCCAATAATAAAATCAAAATTGCTCTGAATATAATCTGTCAGAAAAAATATACAATGTTCATTTCTACTATGTTTTGTAGTATATACACCAACTCAATATGCTCTCTCATTTAAAATAGCGAAATCCTAATTTTAAGCGAATTGAAAAATATCTAAATAATATCTAGGAGCCCCAAAGATAAAAGAAAATGGCTCTGAATGTATTCTGCTTGAAAAAATATACAATGTTATTTTCTACTCGGTTTTGGATTATATACACCAACTCAGCTGGCTCTCTTTTGTAAAATACAGAAATTCTAATTTTACGTGAATAGAAAAATATCTAAATTATATCTAGGCGCCCCAGAGTTAAAACAAAATGGCTCTGAATATAGTCTGTCAGAAAAAATATACAATGCCCTATTCTACTCTGATTTGGAGTATATACACCAACTCGATATGCTCTCTCATGTAAAATACAGAAATTCAGTATTAAGCAAATAAAAAAAATCTAAATATTATCTAGGCACCCCAATGTTAAAAGCAAAATTGCTCTGATTATAATCTGTCATAAAAAATATACAATTCCCATTTCTACTCTGTTTTGTACTATATACACCAACTCAATATGCCCTCTCATGTAAAATACAGAAATTCTAATTTTACACGAATCGAAAAAAATCTAAATATTATCTAGGCACCCCAATGTTAAAAGCAAAATTTCTCTGAATATAATCTGTCAGACAAAATATACAATGACCTTCTGTGCTCTGTTTTGTAATATATACACCAATTCAGTATGCTCTCTCATTTAAAATAGCAAAATTCTAATTTTATACGAATCGAAATAAATCTAAATAATATCAAGGTGCCCCAAAGATAAACACAAATGGCTCTGAATATGTTCTGTTAGAAAAAATATACAATGCCGTATTTTACTCTGTTTTGGAGTATATACACCAACTCAGTAGGCTCTCTTATGTAAAATACAGAAATTCTAATTTTACGTGAATCCAAAAAAATCTAAATATTATATAGGCACCCCAATGTTAACAACAAGATTGCTCTGAATATAATCTGTCACAGAAAATATACAATGCCCTTTTCTACTCTGTTTTAGAGTATATACACCAATTCAGTATGCTCTCTAATGTAAAATACAGAAATTCTCATTTTACCCGAATTGAAAAAATCTTAATATTATCTAGGCACCCAAGTGTTAAAAGCAAAATTGCTCTGAATATAATCTGTCAGAAAAAATATACAATGCCCCTTTCTACTCTGTTTTGGAGTATATACACCAACTCAGTATGCCCTCTCATGTAAAATACTGAAATTCTAATTTTACGCAAATCGGGAAAAATCTTAATAATATCTAGGCGCCCCAAAGTTAAAATAAAATGGCTCTAAATATAGCCTGTTGAAAAATATAAAATGCCTTATTCTACTCTGTTGTGGAGTATATAAACCAAGTCAATATGCTCTCTCATGTAAAATACCAAAATTCTAATTTTACGCGAATTGAAAAATATCTAAATAATATCTAGGCGCCCCAAAGATAAGAGAAAATGGCACTGAATATATTCTGTTTGAAAAAATATACAATGCCCTATTCTACTCCGTTTTGGAGTATATACAGCAACTCAGAAGTCTCTCTCATGTAAAATACAGAAATTCTGTATTTAAGCGAATTGAATAAATCTAAATATTATCTAGGCACTCCATTGTAAATGTAAAATTGCTCTGAATATAATCTGTCAGAAAATATATACAGTGCCCTTTTTTACTCTGTTTTGGGGTATATACACCAACTCAATATGCTCTCTCATGTAAAATACCGAAATGTAAATTTTATGCGAATCAAAAAAAATTTAAATAATATCTAGGCGCCCCAAAGTTAAAATAAAATTGTTCTGAATATAATCTGTTAGAAAAAATATACAATGCCTTATTCTACTCTGTTTTGGAGTATATACACTAACTCAGTATGCTCTCTCATGTAATATACCGAAATTCTAATTTGACCCAAATCGAAAAAATCTAAATATTATCTAAGTAACCTAATGTTAAAACAAAATTGCTCTGAATATAATCTGTCAGAAAAAATATACAATGCCGTATTCTACTCTTTTTTGGAGTATATACACCAACTCCATATGCTTTCTCATGTAAAATACTGAAATTCTAATTTTACGTGAATCGAAAAAAATCTAAATATTATCTAGGCACCCCAATGCTAAAAGTAAAATTGCTCTGAATATAATCTGTCAATAAAAATATACAATGCCCTTTTCTACTCTGTTTTGGAGTATATTCATCAACTCCATATGCTCTCTCATGTAAAACACCAATATTCTAATTTTACGCAAATCGAAAAAAATCTTAATCATATGTAGGCGCCCCAAAGTTAAAATAAAATGGCTCTGAATATAGTGTATTAGAAAAAATATACAATGCCTTATTCTACTCTGTTTTGGAATATATGCATCAACTGAGTATGTTCTCTCATAGAAAATACCGAAATTCTAATTATACGTGAATCGAAACAAATCTCAATATTATCTAGGCACCCCAATGTTAAAAGCAAAATTGCTCTGAATATAATCTGTCAGAAAAAATATACAATGCTCTTTTCTACTCTGTTGTGGAGTATAAACTCCAAGTCAATATGCTCTCCCATGTAAAACACCGAAATTCTAATTTTATGCAAATCGAAAAATATCTAATTAATATCTAGTCGCCCCAAAGAGAAAAGAAAATGGCCCTGAATATATTCTGTTAGAAAAAATATACAATGACCTATTCTACTCTGTTTTGGAGTATATACACCAACTCAGTAGTCTCTCTCATGTAAAATACCAAAATTCTAATTTTACGTGAATCGAAAAACATCTAACTATTTTCTAGGCAACCCAATGTTAAAAACAAGATTGCTATGAATATAATCTGTCATAAAAAATAAACAATGCCCTATTCTACTCTGTTTTGGAGTATATACACCAACTCCATATGCTCTGTCATGTAAAATACAGAAATTCTGTATTTAAGCAAATCGAAAAAATCTAATTATCTACGCAACCCAATGTTAAAAGCAAAATTGCTCTGAATATAATCTGTCAGAAAAAATATACAATGCCCTTTTCTACTCTGTTTTAGAGTATATACACAAAGTCAATATGCTCTCTCACGTAAAATACCGAAAATCAAATTGTACGTGAATAGAAAATAATCTAAATAATATCACGGCGTCCCTAAGATAAAAGAAAATGGCTCTGAATATATTCTGTTAGAAAAAATATACAATACCTTATTCTACTCTGTTTTGGAGTATATACACCAACTCATTAGGCTCTCTCATGTAAAATACAAAAATTCTAATTTTACGTGAATCGAAAAAATCTAAATATTATCTAGGCACTCCAATGTTTAAAGCAAAATTTCTCTGAATATAAGCTGTAAGACAAAATATACAATGCCCTTTTGTACTCTGTTGTGGAGTATATACACCAAGTCTATATGCTCTCTCATGTAAAATACCGAAATTCTAATTTTACATGAATCGAAAAATATCTAAATAATATCTAGGCGCCCCAAAGATAAAAGAAATTGGCTCTGAATATATTCTGTTTGAAAAAATATACAATGCCGTATTCTACTCTGTTATGGAGTATACACAGCAACTCAGGAGTCTCTCCCATGTAAAATATCGAAATTCAAATTTTACATGAATCGAAAATAATCTAAATAATATCACGGCATCCCTAAGATAAAAGAAAATGGCTCTGAATATATTCTGTTAGAAAAAATATACAATGACTTATTCTACTTTGTTTTGGACTATATACAGGAACTCAGTATGTTCTCTCATGTAAAATACCGAAATTCTAATTTTACACGAATCGAAAAAATCTAAATATTCTCTAGGCACCCCAATGTCAAAAACAAAATTGCTCTGAATATAATCTGTCATAAAAAATATACAATGCGCTTTTGTACTCTGTTTTATAATATATACACCAACTACGTATGCTCTCTCTTGTAAAATACAGAAATTCTAATTTTACGTGAATCGAAAAAAATCTAAATATTATCTAGGCATCCCAATGTTAAAAGCAAAATTGCTCTGAATATACTCTTTCAGAAAAAATATACAATGCCCATTTCTACTCTGGTTTGGAGTATATACACCAACTCAATATGCTCTCTCATGTAAAATACCGAAATTCCAATTTTACGCGAATCGAAAAAATCTGAATAGTATCGTGGCGCCCCAAAGTTAAAAGAAAACGTCTCTGAATATAGTCTGTTAGAAAAAAAAAAATGCCTTATTCTACTCTGTTTTATATATATACAAAAACTAAATATGCTCTCTCATGTAAAATACCGAAATTCTAATTTTACCCGAATCAAAAATATCTAAATATTATCTAGGCACCCAAATGTTAAAAACAAAATTGCTCTGAATATAATCTGTCAGAAAAAATATACAGTGCCCCATTATACTCTGTTTTGGAGTATATACACCAACTCCATATGCTATCGCATTTAAAATAGAGAAATTCTATATTTAAGTGAATCGAATAAAATCTATATATTATCTAGGCACCCCAATATTAAAAGCAAACTTGCTCTGAATATAACCTGACAGAAAAAGTATACAATGCCCTTTTCTACTTTGTTTTGTAGTATATACACCACCTCATTATGCTCTCTCATGTAAAATACCGAAATTCTAATATTACCCGTATCGAAAAAAATCTAAATAATATCTAGTGGCCCCAAACTTAAAAGAAAATGACTCTGAATATAGTCTGTTAGAAAAAATATACAATGCCTTATTCTACTCTGTTTTGGAGTATATACAACAACTCAGTATGCTCTCTCATGTAAAATAGCGAAAGTATAATTTTACGTGAATCGACAAAAAGCTAAATAATATCTAGGCGCCCCAAAGTTAAAAAAAATTGCTCTGAATATAGTCTGTTAGAAAAAATATACAATGCCTTATTCTACTCTGTTTTACAGTATATACACAAACTCCATATGCTCTCCCATGTAAAATACCGAAATTCTAACTTTACTTGAATCGAAAAAATCTAAATATTATCTAGGCCCCAATGTTAAAAACAAAATTGCTCTTAATATAATCTGTCAGAAAAAATAAACAATGCCCTTTTCTACTCTGTTTTGGAGTATATACACCAACTCCACATACTCTCTCATATAAAATACAGAAATTCTATATTTAAGCGAATCGAAAAAATCTAAATATTATCTAGGCACCCCAATGTTAAAAACAAAATTGCTCTGAATATAATCTGTCAGAAGAAATAAAAACTGCCCTATGCTACTCTGTTTCGGAGTATATACACCAACTCAGTATGCTCTCTCATGTAAAATACGGAAATTCTAATTTTACGTGAATTGAAAAAAATCTAAATATTATCTAGGCACCTTAATATTAAAAACAAAATTTCTCTTAATATAATGAGTCAGAAAAAAATACAATGCCCTATTCTACTCTGTTTTGGAGTATATACACCAACTCCATATTCTCTCTCATGTAAAATCCAGAAATTCTATTTTTAAGCGAATCAAAGAAAATCTAAATATTATCTAGTCACCCCAATGTTAAAAGCAAAATTGCTCTGAATATAATCTTTAAGAAAAAATATAAAATTTCCTTTTCTACTCTGTTTTGTAGTATATACACCAACTCAATATGCTCTCTCATCTAAAATACAGAAATTCTAATTTTACGCGAATCGAAAAAAATCTAAATATTATATAGGCACCTTAATGTTAAATGCAAAATTGCTGTGAATATAATCCTTCAGAAAAAATATACAATGCCCTTATCTACTCTGTTTAGAGAATATACTAAAACTCAATATGCTCTCTCATGTAAAATACCGAAATCTTAATTTTATGCAAATCGAAAAAAATCTAAATAATATCAAGGTGCACGAAAGTTAAAAAAATGGCTGTGAATATAGTCTGTTAGAAAAAAATACAATGCCTTATTCTACACTGTTTTGGATATATACATCAACTAAGTATGCTCTCTCATGTAAAACACCGAAATTCTAATTTTACCCGAAACAAAAATATCTAAATATTATCTAGGCACCACAATGCTAAAGGAAAATTGCTCTGAATATAATCTGTCACAAAAAATATACAATGCCCTATTCTACTCTATTTTGGAGTATATACACCAACACAATATGCTCTCTCATGTAAAATACAGAAATTCTAATTTTACCAGAATCGAAAAATTCTAAATATTATCTAGGCACCTTAATGATAAAAATAAAATTGCTCTTAAGATAATCTGTCAGCATCTCCAGCTGACAGATTATCTTTAGTGCAATTTTGGGGAGAAATAGCATGTGGGTGAAGGGGAGAAGAAGAGCAAAGCACACTGCCATGTGTGTACATACGCAACTGTCTTGCATGCTCTGCTCATGTACCCCAGAACCTATAATCCAAAAAAAATTAAAATAAATAAATAAATAAATAAATAAAATTAAAAAAAAAGATAATCTGTCAGAAAAAATATACAATGCCCTATTCTACTCTGTTTTGGAGTATATACACCAACTCCATATGCTCTCTCATGTAAAATACAGAAATTCTATATTTAAGAGAATTGAAAAATATCTAAATATTATCTAGGCACCCCAATGTTAAAAGCAAAATTGCTCCTAATATAATCTGTCAGAAAAAATATACAATGCCCTTTTCTACTCTTTTTTCGAGTATATACACCAACTCAATATGCTCTCTCATGTAAAATAACGAAATTCTAATTTTACGCGAATCGAAAAAAATCTAAATAATATCTAGGCGCCCCAAACTTAAAAGAAAATGGCTCTGAATATATTCTGTTAGAAACATTGTACAGTGCCTTATTCTACTCTCTTTTAAAGTATATACACAAACTCAGTATGCTCTCTCATGTAAAATACCGAAATTCAAATTTTACGTGAATCAAAAAAATTCTAAATATTATCTAGGCACCCCAATATTAAAGCAAAATTGCTCTGAATATAACCTGTCAGAAAAAATATATAATGCCGTTTACTACTCTGGTTTGTAGTATATATACCAACTCAATATGCTCTCTCATGTAAAATACCTAAATTCTAATTTTACCCGAATCGAAAAAATCTAAATATTATCTAGGCACCCAAGGATAAAAACAAAATTGCTCTGAATATAATCTGTCAGAAAAAATATACAATGCCCTATTCTACTTTGTTTTGGAGTATATACACCAACTCCTTATGCTCTCTAATGTAAAATACAGAAATTCTATATTTAAGCGAATCGAAAAATATCTAAATATTATCTAGGCACCCCAATGTTAAAAGCAAAATTGCTCTGAATATAACCTGTCATAAAAAATATATAATGCCCTTTTCTACTTTGTTTGGGAGTATATACAGCAACTCACTATGCTCTTTCATTTAAAATACCGAAATTCTAATTTTACGTAAATCGAAATAAATCTAAATATTATCTAGGCACCCCAATGCTAAAAACAAATTGCTCTGAATATAATCTGTCAGAAAAAATATACAATGCCTATTCTACAATGTTTTGGAGTATATACACCAACTAAATATGCTCTCTCATGTAAAATACCGAAATTCTCATTTGACGCGAATCGAAAAATATTTAAATAATATCTAGGCACCCCAAAGTTAAAAGAAAATTTCTCTGAATATAGTCCGTTAGAAAAAATATACAATGCCTAATTCTACTCTGTTTTGGAGTATATACACCAACTCAGTATGCTCTCTCATGTAAAATACCGAAACTCTAAATTTACGTGAATAGAAAAAAATCTAAATATTATCTCGGCACCCCAATGTTAAAAACATAATTCCTCTAAATATAATCTTTCAGAAAAAATATACAATTCCCTATTTTACTCTGTTTTGGATTATATACACCAACTCCATATGCTCTCTCATGTAAAATCCAGAAATTCTATATTTAAGCGAATCGAGAGAAATCTAAATATTATCTAGGCACCCCAATGTTAAAAGCAAAATTGCTCTGAATATAATCTGTCAGATAATATAGATATTGCGCTTTTCTACTCTGTTTTGGGGTATGTACACCAACTCAATATGCTCTCTTATGAAAAGTACCGAAATTCTAATTTTATACGAATTGAAAAAAATCTAAATAATGTCTAGTGGCACCAAAGTTAAAAGAAAATGGCTCTGAATATCATCTGTTGGAAAAAATATACAATGCCTTATTCTACTTGGTTTTGTAGTATATACACCAACACAATATGCTCTCCCATGTAAAATACCGAAATTCAAAATTTATGTGAATCGAAAAAAATCTAAATATTATCTAGGTAACACAATCTTAAAAACAAAATTGCTCTGAATATAATCTTTCAGAAAAAATATACAATGCCTTATTCTACTCTGTTTTGGAGTATATACACCAACTCAGTATGCCCTCTCATGTAAAATATCAAAATTCTAATTTTAATCGAATCGAAAAAATCTAATTATCTAGGCACGTCAATGTTAAAAGCAAAATTGCCGTGAATATAATCTGTCTGAGAAAATATACAATGCCCTTTTGTACTCTGTTTTGGAGTATATCCACAAACTCAATAGGCTCTCTCATGTAAAATAGCAAAATTCTAATATTAAGCGAATTGAAAAAAATCTAAAAAATATCTAGGCGCCCCAAATTTAAAAAAAAATGGCTCTGTATATGTCTGTAAGAAATAATATACAATGTTTTATTCTACTCTGTTTTGGAATATATACACCAACTCAGCATGCTCACTCATGTAAAATACAGAAATTCTTATTTTACCCGAATCGAAAAAAATCTAAATATTATCTAGGCACCCCAATGTTAAAAACAAAATTCCTCTGAATATAATTTTTCAGAAAAAATATACAATGCTCTATTGTACTATGTTTTGGAGTATATACACGAACTCCATATGCTCTCTCATGTAAAATACAGATGTTCTATATTTAAGCGAATCGAAAAAAATTTAGTATTATCTAGTCATCCCAATGTTAAAAGCAAAATTGCGCTGAATATAATCTGTCAGAAAAAATATACAATGCCCTATTCTACTTTGTTTTGGAGTATATACACCAACTCAGTATGCTCTCTCATGTAAAATGCCGAAATTCTAATTTTACGTGAATCAAAAAAAATCTAAATATTACCTAGGCACCCGAATGTTAAAAGCAAAATTGCTCTGAATATAATCTGTCAGAAAATATAAAATGCCATTTTCTACTCTGTTTTGGAGTATATACACCAACTCAATATGCGCTCATGTAAAATACCGAAATTCTAATTTTACACGAATTGAAGAAATCTAAATAATATCTAGGCACCTCAAAGTTAACAGAAAATGGCTCTGAATATTGTCTGTTAGAAAAAACATATAATGCCTTATTCTACTCTGTTTTGGAGTATATACACCAACGCAGTATGCTCTCCCATATAAATTACCGAAATTCTAATTTTACTCGAATCGAAAGAAATCTAAATATTATCTAAGCACCCCAATGATAAAAACTAAATTGCTCTGATTATAATATGTCAGATTAAATATACAATACCCATTTCTACCCTGTTTTGGTGTATATACACCAACTCAGTATGCTCTCTCATGTAAAATACAGAAATTCTAATTTTACCCAAAGAGAAAAAATCTAAATATTTTCTAGGCGGCCCAAAGATAGTAGATAATGGCTCTGAATATAGTCTGTTAGAAAAAATATACAATGATTTATTCTACTTTGTTTTGGAGTATATACACCAACTTTGTATGCTCTCTCATGTAAAATACCGAAATTCTAATTTTACGCGAATTGAAAAAAAGCTAAATAATATCTAGGAACCCTAAAGTTAAAAGAAAATGGCTCTAAATATAGTCTGTTAGAAAAAATATACAATGACCTATTCTACTCTGCTTTGGAGTATATACACCAACTCAATATGCTCTCTCATGTAAAATACAGAAATTCTTTATTTAAGCGAATAGAAAAAAATCTCAATATTATCTAGGCACCCCAATGATAAAAGGAAATTTACTCTGAACATAATCTGTCAGAAAAAATATACAATGCCCTTTTCTACTCTGTTTTGTAGTATATACACCAACTCAGTATGGTCTGTAATGTAAAACACAGAAATTCAAATTTTAACCGATTTGAAAAATTCTATATATTATCTAGTCACCCCAATGTTAAAAACAAAATTGCTCTGTATATAATCTGTCAGAAAAAATATACAATGCCCTATTCTGCTCTGTTTTGGAGTATATACAACAACTCAGTATGCTCTCTCATGTAAAATACCGAAATTCTAATTTTACGTGAATCGAAATAAATCTAAATATTATTTAGGCACCCAATGTTAATAGCAAAATTGCTCTGAATATCATCAGTCAGAAAAAATATACAATGCCATTTTCTACTCTGTCTTGGAGTACATACACCAACTCAAAATTCTCTCTCATGTAAAATACAGAAATTCTAATTTTACGTGAATTGAAAAAAATCTAAATATTATCTAGGCACCGCAATCTTAAAAGAAAAATTGTTCTGAATATAATGTGTCAGAAAAAATATACAATGCCCTATTCTACTCTGTTTTGGAGTATATACACCAAGTCCATATGCTCTCTCATGTAAAATACAGAAATTCTATATTTAAGCGAATATAAAAGAATATACATATTATCTAGGCACCCCAGTGTTAAAAGCTAAATTGCACTTAATACAATCTGTCAGAAAAAATATACAATGCCCTTTTCTACTCGGCTTTGTAGTATATACACCAACTCAATATGCTCTCTCATGTAAAATACCAGAATTCTAATTTTTCGTGATTCGAAAAAAATCTAAATAATATCTAGGCGCCCCAAAGTTAAAAAGAAATGGCTCTGAATATAGTCTGTTAGAAAAAATATACAATGTTTTATTCTACTCTGTTTTAGAATATATACACCAACTCAGTATGCTCTCTCATGTAAAATATCGAAATTCTAATTTTAACAGAATTTATAAAATCTAAATATTATCTACACACCCCAATGTTAAAAACATAATTGCTCTGAATATAATCGGTCAGAAAAAATATACAATGCCCTATTCTACTCTATTTTGGAGTATATACACTATCTCGATATGGTCACTCATGTAAAATACAGAAAATCTATATTTAAGCGAATTGAAACAACCTATATATTATCTATGCACCCCAATGTTAAAAACAAAATTGCTCTGAATATAATCTGTCAGAAAAAATATACAATGCCCTTTTCTACTCGGTTTTGTAGTATATACACCAACTCAATATGCTCTCTCAGGTAAAATACAGATATTCTAATTTTACCCGAATCGAAAAAATGTAAATATTACCTAGGCACCCCAATGTTAAAAACAAAATTGCTCTGAATATAATCTGTCAGAACAAATATACAATGCCCTATTCTACTCTGTTTTGGAGTATATACACCAACTCAGTATGCTCTCTCATGTTAAATACCGAAATTATAATTTTAGGTGAATCGAAAAAAGTCTAAATATTATCTAGGCACCCCGATGTTAAAAACAAAACTGCTCTGAATATAATGTGTCAGAGAAAATATACAATGCTTTTGTCTACTCTGTTTTGGTGTATATACACCAAAACCATATGCTCTATCATTTAAAATACAGAAATTCTATATTTAAGCGAATCGAAAAAAATCTAAATATTATCAACGCACCCCAATATTAAAAGCAAAATTGCTCTAAATATAATTTGTCAGAAGAAATATACAATGCACTGTTCTACTTTGTTTTGGGGTATATACACCAACTCAATATGCTCTCTCATGTAAAATATCGAAATTCTAATTTTACACAAATCGAAAAAAATCAAAATAATATCTAGGCGCCCAAGAGTTAAAAGAAAATGGCTCTGAATATAGTCTGCTAGAAAAAATATACAATTCCTCATTCTACTCTCTTTTGGAGTATATACACCAGTCAGTATGCTGTCACATACAAAATACCGAAATTCTAATTTTACGTGAAACGAAAAAAATCTAAATAGTATGTAGGCACCCGAATGTTAAAAGCAAAATCGCTCTGAATATAATCTGTCATAGAAAATATACAATGCACTTTTCTACTTTTTTTGGAGTATATACACCAACTCAATATGCTCTCTCATATAAAATTCCGAAATTCTAATTTTACGCGAATGGAAAAGAATCAACATAAAATCTAGGCGCCCCTAAGTTAAAAGAAAATGGTTCTGAATATAGTCTGTTAGAAAAAATATACAAGGCTTTAATCTACTCTGTTTTGGAGTATATACATCAACTCAGTATGCTCTCTCATGTAAAATACCGAAATTATATATGTAAGCGAATCGAAAAAAATTAATTTTATCTAGGCACCCCAATGTTAAAAGCAAAATTTCTCTGAATATAATCTGTCAGAAAAAATATACAATGACATTTTCTACTCTTTTTTGGAGTATATAAACCAACTCAGTATGCCCTCTCATGTAAAATACAGAAATTCTAATTTTACCCGAATTGAAAAAATCTAAATAATATCCAGGCGCCACAAAGTTAAAAGAAAATGGCTCTGAATATAGTCTGTTAGAAAAAATATACAAGGTTTTATTCTACTCTCTTTTGGAGTATATACACCAACTCAGTATGCTCTTTTATGTAAAATACCGAAATTCTAATCCTACGTGAATCGAAAAAAATCTAAATATTATCTAGGCAACCTAAGGTTAAAGAAAAAATTTCTC
The DNA here is from genome assembly GCF_049354715.1 of Callithrix jacchus. NCBI lineage: Eukaryota > Metazoa > Chordata > Mammalia > Primates > Cebidae > Callithrix > Callithrix jacchus. The sequence continues at coordinate 298,286 of NC_133513.1, forward strand.
TGAATATAATCTGTCAGAAAAAATATACAATGATCTTTTCTACTCTGTTTTGGAATATATACACCAACTCAATATGCTCTCTCATGTAAAATACCGAAATTCTAATTTTACGTGAATCGAAAAAAATCTAAATAATATCTAGGCACCCCAAAGCTAAAAGAAAATGGCTCTGAATATAGTCTGTAAGAGAAAATATACAACGCCCTATTCTACTCTCTTTTGCAGTATATACACCAACTCAGTATGCTCTCTCTTGTAAATTACCGAAATTCTAATTTTATGAGAAACAAAAAAAATCTAAATCTTTTGTAGGCACCCCAAAGTAAAAAAAAAATTGCTCTTAATATAATCTGTCAGAAAAATATACAATGCCCTATTCTACTATGTTTTAAAGTATAGTCACCAACTTCATATGCTCTCTAATGAAAAATACAGAAATTCTATATTTATGCAAATTGAAAAAAATATAAATATAATCTAGGGATCCCAATGTTAATAGCAAAATTCCTCTGAATATAATCTGTCAGAAAAAAAACACAATGCCTTATTCTACTTTGTTTTGGAGTACATACACCAACTCAGTGTGCTCTCTCATGTAAAATACCGAAATTCTATTTTTACGTGAATTGAAAAAAATCTAAATATTATCTAGGCACCCCAATGATACAACCAAAATTTCTCTGAAAATAATCTGTCAGAAAAAATATACAATGCCCTTTTCCACTCTTTTTTGGAGTATATACACCAACTCAGTATGCTCTCTCATGTAAAATACAGAAATCCTATATTTAAGCGAATCGAAAAAAATCTAAATAATATATAGGCGCCTCAAAGTTAAAAGAAAATGGCTCTGAATATAGTATGTTAGAAAAAATATACAGTGCCTTCTTATACTCAGTTTTGGAGTATAGACACCAACTCAGTATGCTCTCTCGTGTAAAATAAAGAAATTCTAATTTTACCCAAATCGAAAAAATCTAAATATTATCAAGGCACCCCAATATTAAAAACAAAATTGCTCTGAATATAAACTCTCAGAAAAAATATACAATGCCCTATTCTACTCTTTTTTTGAGTATATACACCAACTCTACCTGCTCTCTCATGTAAAATACAGAAATTCTATATTTAAGTGAATCGAAAAAAATCTAAATAATATCTAGGCGCCTCAAAGATAAAAGAAAATGGCTCTGAATATAGTGTGTTAGAAAAAATATACAATGCCTACTTATACTTTGTTTCGGAGTATATACACCAACTCAGTATGCTCTCTCGTGTAAAATAAAAAAATTCTGATTTTACCCAAATCGAAAAAATCTAAATATTATCAAGGCACCCCAATGTTAACAACAAAATTGCTGTAAATATAAACTCTCATAAAAAATATACAATCCCTATTCTACTCTTTTTTTGAGTATATACACCAACTCAACCTGCTCTCTCATGTAAAATACAGAAATTCTATATTTAAGCGAATCAAAATAAATCTAAATAATATCTAGGCGCCCCAAAGTTAAAAGAAAATGGCTCTGAATATAACCTGTTAGAAAAAATATACAATGCCTTATTCTACTCTGTTTTGGAGTATATAAAACAACTCAGTATGCTCTTTCATGTAAAATACCGAAATTCTAATTTTACCCTAATCTAAAAAAATCTAAATATTATCTAGGCACCCCAACGTTAGAAACAAAATTGCTCTGAATATAATCTGTCAGAAAAAATATACAATGCCCAATTCTACTCTGTTTTGGAGTATATACACCAACTTCATGTGCTCTCAAATAAAAAATACATAAATTCTATATTTAAGCGAATTGAAAAAAATCTAAATATTATCTAGGCATCCCTAGGTTAAAACCAAAATTGCTCTGAATATAATCTGTCAGAAAAAATATACAATGCCCTTTTCTAATCTGTTTTTGAGTATATTCACCAACTCAATATGCTCTCTCATGTAAAATAGCGAAATTCTAATTTTATGCGAATCGAAAACAATCTGAATAATATCACGGCGCCCCAAAGTTAAAAAAAATGGGTCTGAATATAGTCTGTTAGAAAAAATATACAACGCCTTATTGTACTCGGTTTTGGAGTATATACACCAGTTCAATTTGCTCTCTCATGTAAAATACAAAAATTCTATATTTAAGAGAATCGAAAAAAATCTAAATATAATCTAGGCACACCTATGTGAAAAACAAAATTGCGTTGAATATAATCTGTCAGAAAATATATAGAATGCCCTATTCTACCCTGTTTTACAGTATATACACCAACTCCATATGGTCTCTCATGTAAAATTCAGAAATTCTATATTTAAGCGAATCGAAAAAAATCTTAAAATTATCTAGGCACACCAATGTTAAAAGCAAAATTTCTCTGAATATAATCTGTCAGAAGAAATATACAATGCCTTTTTCGACTCTGTTTTGTAGTATATACATCAAGTTAATATGCTCTCTCATGTAAAATAACGAAATTCTGGTTTTACACGAATCAAAAAAAATCTAAATAATATCTAGGTGTCCCAAAGTTAAAAGAAAATGGCTCTGAATATATTGTGTTAGAGAAAATATACAATGCCTTATTCTACTCTGTTTTGCAGTATATACACCAACTCAGTATGCTCTGTCATATAAAATACAGAAATTCTAATTTTACATGAATCCAAAAAATCTAAATATTATATAGGCACCCCAACGTTAAAAACAAAACTGCTCTCAATATGATCTGTCAGAAAAAATATTCAATGCCCAATTCTACTCTTTTTGGAGTATATACACCAACACCATATGCTCTCTCATGTGAAATACATAAATTCTAATTTAACCAGAATCGAAAATATCTAAATATTATCTAGGCACCCCAATCTTAAAAACAAAAATGCTCTGAAGATAATCTGTCAGAAAAAATATACAATGCCCTATTCTACTCTATTTTGGAATATATACACCAACTCAGTATGCTCTCTAAGTTAAAATACCAAAATACTAATTTTATGCGAATCGAAAAAAATCTAAATAATGTCTAGGCGCCCGAAAGTTCAAGAAAAGGGCTCTGAATCCAGTCTTTTAGAAAACATATACAATGCCTTTTTCTACTCTGTTTTGGAGTATATACACCAACTCAGTATGCTCTCATGTAAAATGCAGAAATTATAATGTTACCCAAATCGAAAAAAATCTAAATGTTATCTAGGCATCCCTATGTTAAAAGCAAAATTTCTCTGAATATAATCTTTCAGAAAAAATATACAATGCCCTTTTCTACTCTGTTTTGGAGTATATACACCAACTCAATATGCTCTCTCATTTAAAATACCGAAATTCTAATTTTACGTGAATCAAAAAAAATCTAAATAATATCTACGTGCCCCAAAGTTCAAAGAAAATGGCTCTGAATATAGTCTGTAAAAAAAAATATACATACCTTATTCTACTCTGTTTTACAGTATATACACCAACTCAGTATTCTCCCTCATGTATAATACCGAAATTCTAAATTTACGTGAATCGAAAAAAATGTAAATAACATCTAGGCGCCCCAGAGTTCAACGAAAATGGCTCTGAATATAGTCTGTTAGAAAAAATATACAATGCCTTATTCTACTCTGTTTTGGAGTATATACACCAACTCAGTATCCTCTCTCATGTAAAATACCGAAATTCTAAATTTACGTGAATCCAAAATAATCTAAATATTATCTAGGCACCCGAACATTAAAAGCAAATTTTCTCTGAATATAATCTTTCAAAAAAAAATATACAATGCCCTAATCTAGTCTGTTTTGGAGTGTATACACCAACTCAATTTGCTCTGTCATGTAAAATACCGAAATTCTAATTTTACGCGAATCAAAGATAATCTAAAGAATATGTAGGCGCTTCAAAGTTAAAAGAAAATGGCTCTGAATATAGTCTGCTAAAGAAAATATACAATGCCTTATTCTAATCTGTTTTGGAGTATATACAGCAACACAGTATGCTCTCTCATGTAAAATAACGAAATTCTAATTTTACCACAATCGAAAAAATGAAAATATTATCTAGGTACCCCAATGTTAAAAACAAAATTACTCCGAATATAATCTGTCAGAAAAAATATACAATGCCCTATTCTACTCTGTATTGGAATATATACACCAACTCCATATGCTCTCTCATGTAAAATACAGAAATTCTATATGTAAGCGAATCGAAAAAAATCTAAATATTACCTAGGCACCCCAATGTTACAAGCAAAATTTCTCTGAATATAATCTGTCAGATAGAATATACAATGCCCTTTTCTACTCTGTTTTGGAGTATATACACCAACTCAATATGCCCTCTCATTTAAAATACCGAAATTCTAATTTTACCCGAATAGAAAAAATCTAAATATTTTCTAGGCAACCCAATGTTAAAAGCAATATTGCTCTGAATATAATCTGGCATAAAAAATATAAAATGCCCTCTTCTACTCTTTTTTGTAATATATACACCACCTCAATATGCTCTCTCACGTAAAATACAGAAATTCGAAATTTACGTGAATCGAAAAAAGTCTAAATAATATCTAGGCGCCGTAAAGTTAAAGGAAAATGGCTCAGAATATAGTCTGTTAAAAAAAATACACAATGCCGGATTCTACTGTGTTTTGGAGTATATACACCAACTCAGTATGCTCTCTCATGTAAAATACCAAAATTCTAATTTTACGTGAATCGAAAATAATCTAAATATTATCTAGGCACCCCAATGTAAAAAGCAAAATTGCTCTGAATATAATCTGTCTGACAAAATATACAATGCCCTATTATACTCTGTTTTAAAATATATACACCAACTCAATATACCCTGTCATGTAAAATACCGAAATTCTAATTTTACCCGAATCGAATAAATCTAAATATTATGTAGGCAACCCAATGTTAAAAGCAATATTGCTCTGAATATAATCTGACAGAAAAAATATAAAATGCCCTTTTCTACTTTGTTTTGGAGTATATGCACCAACTTCATATGCTCTCTCATGTAAAATACAGAAATTCTATATTTAGCGAATCGAAAAAAATCTAAATATAATCTAGGCACCCCAATGTTAAAAACAGAATTGCTCTGAATAAAATCTGTCAGAAAAAATATACAATGCCCTATTCTAATCGGTTTTTGCGTATATACACCAACTCCATATGCTCTCTCATGTAAAATACAGAAATTCTATATTTAAGCGAATCGAAAAAATCTAAATATTGTCTAGGCACCCCAATGTTGAAAACAATATTGTTCTGGGTATAATCTGTCAGAGAAATATACAATGCCCTTTTCTACTCTGTTTTGTACTATATACACCAACTCAATATGCTCTTTCATTTAAAATACAAAAATTCTAATTTTACCCAAATCGAAAATATCTAAATATTATCAAAGCACCCCAATGTTAAAAACAAAACTTCTCTGAATATAATCTGTCAGAAAGGATATACAATGACCTATTCTACTCCGTTTTGGAGTATATTCAGAAACTCCATATGCTCTCTAATGTAAAATACAGAAATTCTATATTTAAGTGAATCGAAAATAATCTAAATTTTATCTAGCACCCAAATGTTAAAAGCAAAATTGCTCTGAATATAATCTGTCAGAAAAAATATACAATTCCCTATTCTACTCTGCTGTGGAGTATATACACCAACTCAATATGCTCTCTCATGTAAAATACAGAAATTCTATATTTAAGCGAATTGAAAAAAATCTAAATATTATCTAGGCAACCCAAGGTTAAAAGCATAATTACTCTGAAAATAATGTCAGAAAAAATATACAATGCCCTTTTCTACTCTGTTTTGGAGTATATGCAGCAACTCAATATGCGCTCTCATGTAAAATACAGAAATTCTAATTTTACGCGAATTGAAAAAATTATAAATATTATCTAGGCACCCCAAAGTTAAAAGAAAATGGCTCTGAATATAGTCTGTTAGAAAAAATATACAATGCCTTATTCTAATCTATTTTGGAGTATATACACCAACTCAGTATGCTCTCTCATGTAAAATAACGAAATTCTAATTTTACCAGAATCGAAAAAAAATAAATATTATCTAGGCACCCCAATGTTAAAAACAAACTTGCTCTGAATATAACCTGTCAGAAAAAATATACAATGCCCTATTCTACTCTTTTTTGGAGTACATTCACAAACTCAATATGCTCTCTCATGAAAATACCGAAAATCTAATTTTAAGTGAATGGAATAAAACCTAAAGTATATCTAGGCGCCCCAAAGTTAAAAGAATATGGCTCTGAATATAGTGTGGAAGTTAAGAAAAACAATGCCTTATTCTACTCTGTTTTGGAGTATATACAGCACCTCAGTATGCTCTCCCATTTAAATACGGAAATTCTAAATTTACGTGAATCGAAAAAAGTCTAAATATTATGTAGGCACCCTAATGTTAAAAGCAAAATTGCTATGAATATAATCAGTCAGAAAAAATATACAATGCCCTTTTCTACTCTGTTTTGTAGTATATACACCAACTCAATATGCTCTCTCATGTAAAATACCGAAATTCTAATTTACGCGAATCGAAAAAAATCTAAATAATATCTAGGTGCCCTAAAGTTAAAAGAAAATGGCTGTGAATATAGTGTGTTAGAAAAAATATACGATGCCTTATTCTACTCTCTCTTAAATTATATAAACAAACTCAGTATGCTCTCTCATGTGAAATACCAAAATTCTAATTTTAACAACATCGAAAAATCTAAATATTATATAGACACCCAAATGTTAAAAACAAAATTGCTCTGAATATAATTTCTCAAAAAAAATATACAATGCCCTATTCTACTCTTTTTTGGAGTATATACACCAACTACATATGCACTCTCATATAAAATACAGAAAATCTATATTTAAGAAATCCGAAAAAATTCTAAATATTATCTAGGCACCCCAATGTTAAAAGCAAAATTGATCTGAATATAATCTGTCAGAAATAATATACAATGCCCTTTTCCACTTTGTTTTGGAGTATATACACCAACTCAATATGCTCTGTCATGTAAAATACAGAATTTCTAATTTTACGCAAATCGAAAAAAATCTAAATAATATCTAGGCACCCCAAAGTTAAAAGAAAATGGCTCTGAATATAGTCTGTTAGAAAAAATATACAATGCCCTATTCCACTCTGTTTTGGAGAATATACACCAACTCCATATGCTCTCTCATGTAAAATACAGAAATTCTAATTTTACTCGAATCGAAAAAATGTAAATATTATCTAGGCACCCCAATGTTAAAAGCAAAATTGCTCTGAATATAATCTGTCAGAAAAAATATATAATGCCCTTTTCTACTTTGTTTTGCAGTATATACCCCCACTTAGTATGCTTTGTCACGTAAAATGAAGAAATTCTAATTTTACCAGGATTGAAATAATCTAAATATTATCTAGGCACCCCAATGTTAAAAGCAAAATAATCTAAATATAATCTGCCATAAAAAATATACAATGCTTCTTTCTACTATGTTTTGTAGTATATACACCAACTCAATATGCTCTCTCACGTAAAGTACCGAAATTCTAATTTTACGCAAATTGAAATAAATCTAAATACTATCTAGGTGCCCCAAAGTTATAAGGAAATGGCTCTCAATATATTCTGTTTGATGAAATATACAATGCCTTGTTCTACTCTGTTTTGGAGTATATACACCAACTCAGTATTATCTAGCATGTAAAATACCGAAATTCTAATTTTACGTGAATCGAAAAAAATCTAAATATTATTTAGGCACCCCAATTTTAAAAACAAAATTGCTCTGAATATAATCTGTCATAAAAAATATACAATGCCCTATTCTACTTTGTTTTGGAGTATATACACTAACTCCGTATGCTCTCTCATGTAAAATACAGAAATATTATATTTAAGCGAATCGAAAGAAATCTAAATAATATCTAGACGCCCCAAAGTTAAAATAAAATGGCTCTGAAAATAGTCTGTTAGAAAAAATATACAATGCCTTATTCCACTTTGTTTTGGAGTATATACACCAACTCAGTATGCTCTCTTATGTAAAATACAGAAATTCTAATTTTTCCCAAATCAAAAAAATCTAAACATTATCTAGGCACCCCAATGTTAAAAACAAAATTGCTCTGAATATAATGTGTCATAAAAAATATACAATGCCCTCTTGTACTCTGTTTTGGAGTACATACACCAACTCCATATGCTCTCTCATGTAAAATACAGATATTCCATATTTAAGCGAATCGAAAAACATCTAAATATTATATAGGCACCCCAATGTTAAAAACAAAATTTCTCTGAATATAATCTGTCATAAAAAATATACAATGTCTTTTTCTACTTTGTTTTGGAGTATATACACCAACTCAGTTTGCGCTCTCAAGTAAAATAGAGAAATACAAATTTTACCCTAATCAAAAAAATCTAAATATTCTTTAGGCACCCCAATGTTAAAAACAAAACTGCTCTGAATATAATCTGTCAGAGAAAACATACAATGCCCTATTCTACTCTACTTTGGAGTATATACACCAACACCATATGCTCTCTCATGTAAAATACAGAAATTCTAATTTTACTCGAATCGAAAAAATGTAAATATTATCTAGGCACCCCAATGTTAAAAACAAAATGGCTCTGAATATAATCAGTCAGAGAAATTATACAATGCCCTATTCTTCTATGTTTTGGAGTATATACACAAACTCCATATGCTCTCTCATGTAAAATACAGAAATTCTATATTTAAGTGAATCGAAAAAAATCTAAATATTATCTAGGCACGCCAATGTTAAAAGCAAAATTGCTCTGAATATAACCTGTGAGAAAAAATATACAATGCCCTTTTCTACTCTGTTTTGGATTATATACACCAACTCAATATGCTCTCTCATATAAAATACCGAAATTCTAATTTTACGCGAATCGAAAAAATACTAAATAATATCTAGAAACCCCAAAGTTAAAAGAAAATGGCTCTGAATATACTCTGTTAGGAAAAATATACTGTGCTTTATTCTACTATGTTTTCGAGTATATACACCAACTCAGTATGCTCTCTCATGTAAAATACAGAAATTCTAATTTTACCCGAATCATAAAAGTCTAAATATTATCTAGGCAACCCAATGTTAAAAACAAAATTGCTCTGAATTTAATCTGTCATAAAAAATATACAACGCCCTTTTCTACTCTGTTTTGAAGTACATACAATAACTCGGTGTGCGCTCTCATGTAAAATACAGAAATTCTAATATTATCCGAATCGAAAAAATCTAAATATTCTGTAGGCACCCCAATGTTAAAAACAAAACTGCTCTGAATATAATCTGTCAGATAAAATATACAATGCCCTATTCTACTCTTTTATGGAGTATATAAACCAACTCCATATGCTCTCTCATATAAAATACAGAAATTCTAATTTTACTCGAATCTAAAAGATCTAAATATTATCTAGGAACCCCAATGTTAAAAACAAAATTGCTCTGAACATAATCAGTCAGAAAAAATATACAATGCCCTATTCTACTCTGTTTTAGAGTATATACACAAACTGCATATGCTCTCTCAGGTAAAATACCGAAATTCTAATTTTACGCGAATCGAAAAAAACCTAAATAATATCTATGAACCCCAAAGTTAAAAGAAAATGGCTCTGAATATAGTCTGTTTGAAAAAAATATACAATAGCTTATTCTACTGTGTTTAGGAGTATATACACCAACTCAGTATGCTCTCTCATGTAAAATACAGAAATTCTAATTTTACCCGAATCGAAAAAATCTAAATATTATCTAGGCACATCAATGTTAAAAACAAAATTGCTCTGAATATAATCTGTCAGAGAAAATATACAATGCCCTATTCTACTCTGTTTTGGAGTATATACACCAACTCCATATGCTCTCTCATGTAAAATACAGAAATTCTATATTTAAGCGAATCGAAAAATATCTAAATAATATCTAGACGCTCCAAAGTTAAAAGAAAATGGCTCTGAAATAGTCTGTTAGAAAAAATATACAATGCCTTATTCTACTCTGTTTTGGAGTATATACACCAACTCAGTATGCTCCCTCATGTAAAATACAGAAATTCTAATTTTTCCCGAATCAAAAAAATCTAAACATTATCTAGGCACCGGAATGTTAAAAACAAAATTGCTCTGAATATAATCTGTCATTAAAAATATACAATGCCCTTTTCTACTCTGTTTTGGAGTACATACACCAACTCCATATGCTCTCTCATGTAAAATACAGAAATTCCATATTTAAGCGAATCGAAAAAATCTAAATATTATATGGGCACTCCAATGTTAAAAACAAAATTTCTCTGAATATAATCTGTCAGAAAAAATATACAATGCCTTTTTCTACTCTGTTTTGGAGTATATACACCAACTCAGTTTGCGCTCTCAAGTAAAACAGAGAAATTCTAATTTTACCCTAATCAAAGAAATCTCAATATTCTTTAGGCACCCCAATGGTAAAAACAAAACTGCTCTAAATATAATTTGTAAGAAAAAATATACAATGCCCTATTCTACTCTTTTTTGGAGTATATACACCAACACAATATGCTCCCTCATGTAAAATACGGAAATTCTAAATATGCGTGAATCGAAAAAAATCTAAATATTATCTAGGCACCCCAATGTTAAAAGCAAAATTGCTCTGAATATAATCTGTCAGAAAAAATATACAATGCCCTTTTCTACTCTGTTTTGTAGTATATACACACACTCAATATGCTCTCTCATGTAAAATACAGAAATTCTAATTTTACCCGAATAGAAAAAATCTAAATATTTTCTAGGCACCCCAATGTTAAAAACAAAATTGATCTGAATATAATCTGTCAGATAAAATATACAATGCCTTATTAAACTGTGTTTTGGAGTATATACACCAACTCAGTATGCTCTCTCATGTAAAATATAGAAATTCTAAATTTAAGTGAATCGAAAAAAATCTAAATATTATCTAGGCACCCAAATGTTAAAAGCAAAATTGCTCTGAATATAATTTGTCAGAAAAAATATACAATGCTCTTTTCTACTCTGTTTTGTAGTATATACACCAACTCAATATGCTCTCTCATGTAAAATATGATAATTCTAATTTTACACGAATCAAAAAAATTCTAAATAATATCTAGGCGCCCAAAAGGTAAAAGCAAATGGCTTTGAATATAGTCTGTTAGAGAAAATATACAATGCCTTACTCTACTCTATTTTGGAGTATATACACCAACTCAGTATGCTCTCTCATGTAAAATACAGAAATTCTAAATTTACGTCAATCGAAAAAAATCTAAATATTATGTAGGCACCCTAATGTTAAAAGCAAAATTGCTCTGAATATAATGTCAGAAAAAATATACAATGCCCTTTTCTACTTTGTTTTGTAGTATATACACCAACTCAATATGCTCTCTCATGTAAAATACCGAAATTCTAATTTACGTGAATCAAAAAAAATCTAAATAATATCTAGGCGCCTCAAAGTTCAAAGAAAATGGCTCTGAATATAGTCTGTTAGAAAAAATATACAATGCCTTACTCTAATTTGTTTTGGAGTATATACATCAACTCAGGGTGCTCTCTCATGTAAAATAGAGAAATTCTAATTTTACCCGATTTGAAAAAATCTAAATATTATCTAGGCAACCCAATGGTAAAAACAAAATTGCGCGGAATATAATCTGTCACAATAATTATACAATACCCTATTCTACTCGGTTTTGAATTATATACACCGACTCCATATGCTCTCTCATCTAAAATAAAGAAATTCTATATTTAAGCAAATCGAAAAATATCTAAATATTATCTAGGCACCCCAATGTTAATAGCAAATTTGCTCTGAATATAATCTGTCAGATAAAATACACAATGCCATTTTCTACTCTGTTTTGTAGTATATACAGCAACTCAGTATCCTCTCTAATGTAAAATACCGCAATTCTAATTTTACGTGAATCGAAACCAATCTATATCTTATCTAGGCACTTCAATGTTAAAAACCATATTGCTCTGAATATAATCTGCCAGAAAAAATATACAATGCCCTATTCTACCTTGTTTTATATTTTATACACCAACTCAATATGCTCTTTCATGTAAAATACAGAAATTCTATATGAAAGCAAATCGAAAAATATCTAAATATTATCTAGGCACCCCAATGTTAAAAGCAAAATTGCTCGGAATATAATCTGTCAGAGAAAATACACAATGCTATTTTCTACTCTGTTTTGTATTATATATACCAACTCATTATGCTCTTTCATGTAAAATAGAGAAATTGTAATTTGACCCGAATCGAAAAAATCTAAATATTATGAAGGCACGCCAATGTTAAAAACAAAATTGCTCTGAATATAATCTGTCAGAAAAAATATACAATGTTCTATTTTACTCTGTTTTGGAGTATATACACCAACTCCATATCCTCTCTAATGTAAAATACAGAAATTCTATATTTAAGCAAATCGAAAAAAATCTAAATATTATCTAGGCACCTCAATTTTAAAAGCAAAAATTCTCTAAATATAATCTGTCAGAAAAAATATACAATGCCCTATTCTACTCTGTTTTGGGGTATATACAGCAACTCGGTATGCTCTCTCATGTAAAATACAGAAATTCTATATTTAAGGGAATCGAAAAAAATTTTAATATTATCTAGGCACCCGAATGTTAAAAGCAATATTGCTCTGAATATAATCTGTCATAAAAAATATACAATGCCCTTTTCTACCCTGTTTTTAGTATATACACCAATTTAATATGCTCTCTTATGTAAAATACAATAATTTTAATTTTACCCGAATCAAAAAAACCAAAATATTATGTAGAAAAACAATGTTTAAAACAAAATTGCTCTGAATATAATCTGTCAGAAAAAATATAAAATGCCCTATTCTACTTTGTTTTAAAGAATATACACGAACTCCATATGCTCTCTCATGTAAAATACAGAAATTCCATATTTAAGCGAATCGAAAAAAATCTAAATACTATCTAGGTACCACAAGGTTAAAATCAAAATTGCTCTGAGTATAATCTGTTAGAAAAAATATATAATGCCCTTTTCTACTCTGTTTTTCAGTATATACACAAAATCAATATGCTCTCTTATGTAAATTACAGAAATTCTAATTCTACCCGAATCAAAAATATCTAAATATTGCCTAGGCACCCCAATGTTAAAAACAACATTTCTCTGAATATAATTTGTCAGAAAAAATATACAATGCCCTATTCTACTCTGTTTTGGAGTATATGCACCAACTCCATGTGCTCTCTCATGTAAAATAGCTAAATTTTATTTTTACGCGAATCGAAAATTCTAAATAATATCTAGGCGCCTCAAAGTTAAGAGAAATGGCTCTGAATATAGTCTGTTAGAAAAAAAATACAATGCCTTATTCTACTCTGTTTTGGAGTATATGCACCAACTCAGTGTGCTCTCTCATGTAAAATACAGAAATTCAAATTTTACCTGAATTGAAAAAATCTAAATATTATCTAGGCACCCCAATGTTAAAAAAAAATTGCTCTGAATATAATCTGTCAAAAAAAATATACAATATCCTATTCTACTCTGTTTAGGAGTATATACACCAACCCCATATGCTCTCTCATGTAAAATACCAAAATTCTATATTTAAGCGAATCAAAGAAATCTAAATACAATCAAGGCACCACAATGTTAAAAGAAAAATTGCTCTGAATATAATCTCTCAGAAAAAATACACAATGCCCTTTTCTAATCTGTTTTGGCGTATATACACCAACTCAATATGCACTCTCACGTAAAATAACGAAATTCTAATTTTACGTAAATCGAAAAAAATCTAAATAATATATAGCCGCCACAAAGTTAAAATAAATAGGCTCTGAATATAGTCTGTTAGAAAAAATACACAATGCCCTATTCTACTCTGTTTTGGAGTATATACACCAACTCACTGTGCTCTCATGTAATATACCGAAATTCAAATTTTACGTGAATAAAAAAATCTAAATATTATCTAGGCACCCCAATGTTAAAAGCAAATTTTCTCTGAATATAGTCTGTCATAAAAAATATACAATGCCCTTTTCTACTCTGTTTTGGAGTATATACACCAACTCAATATGCTCTCTTATGTAAAATACCGAAATTCTAATTTTACGTGAATCGAAAAAAATCTAAATAATATCTAGGCACCCCAAACTTAAAATAAAATGGCTCTGAATATAGTCTGTTAGAAAAAATATACATTGCCTTATTCTACTCTGTATTGGAGTATATACACAAACTCATTATGCTCTCTCACGTAAAATACCAAAATTCTAATTTTACGAGAATCAAAATCAATCTAAATATGATATAGGCAACCCAATGTTAAAACAAAATTGCTCTGAATATAATCTGTCAGAAAAATATATAATGCCCTATTCTACTCTTTTTTTGTAGTGTAGACACCAACTTCATATGCTCTGTCATGTAAAATAGAGAGATTCTATATTTATGTGAATCGAATGAAATCTAAATATAATCCAGGGACCCCAATGTTAATAGCAAAATTGCTCTGAATATAATCTGTCAGGAAAAAATATTCAATGACTTATTCTACTCTGTTTTGGAGTATAGACAACATCTCAGTGTGCTCTCTCAATAAAATACCGAAATTCTATTTTTACATGAATCGAAAAAAATCTAAATATTATTTAGGCACCCCAATAATAAACCCAAAACTGCTCTGAAAATAGTCTGTCAGAAAAAATATACAATGCCCTTTTCCACTTTTTCTGGAGTATATACACCAACTCAATATACTCTGTCATGTAAAATACAAAAAATTCTAATTTTAGGAGAATGGAAAAATATCTAAATAATATCTATGTGTCCCAATGTTAAAAGAAAATGGCTCTGAATGTAGTATGTTTGAAAAAATATACAATGCCTTATTCTACTCTGTTTTGGAGTATATAAACCAAGTCAGTATGCTCTCTCATGTAAAATACCGAAATTCTAATTTTACCCAAATCAAAACAAGCTAAATATTATGTAGACACCCCAATGTTTAAAACAAAATTGCTCTGAATATAATCTGTCAGAAAAAATATACAATGCCCTATTGTATTCTGTTTTGGAGTATATACACCAACTCAATATGCTCTCTCATATAAAATACAGAAATTCTATATTTAAGCGAATCGAAAAAAATCTAAATATTATCTAGGCACCCCAATGTTAAAAGCATATTTGCCCTTTATACAATCTGTCAGAAAAAATATACAATGCCCTTTTCTACTCTGTTTAGGAGCATATACACCAACTCACTAGGCTTTCTCATGTAAAATACCGAAATTCTAATTTTACGCGAATCGAAAAAAATCTAAATAATATTTACGTGCCCCAAAGTTAAAAGAAAATGACTCTGAATACAGTCTGTTAGAAAAAATATACAATGCCTTATTCTACTCTGTTTTGGAGTATATACACCAACTCAGTGTGCTCTCTCATGTAAAATAACAAAATTCTAATTTTACCCGAATCGAAAAAATATGAATATTATCTAGGGACCCCAAAGTTAAAAACAAAATTGTTCTGAATATAATCTGTCAAAAAATTATACAATGCCCTATTCTACTCTGTTTTTGAGTATATACACCAACTCCATATGCTCTCTAATGTAAAATACAGAAATTCTATATTTAAGCGAATCGAAAAAAATCTAAATATTATCTAGGCACTCCAATGTTAAAAGCAAAATTGCCCTGAATATAATCGGTCAAAAAAATATACAATGAACTTTTCTACTCTGTTTTGGAGTATATACATCAACTCAATAGGCTCTCTCATGTAAAATACGGATATTCTAATTATACACGAATCGAAAAAAATTCTAAATTATATCTAGGCGCCCCAAAGTTAAAAGGAAATGGCTCTTAATATAGACTGTTAGATAAAATATAAAATGCCTTATTCTACTTTTTTTTGGAGTATATACACCAAATCAATATGCTCTCTGAGGTAAAATACGGAAATTCTAATTATACGTGAATCGAAAAATATCTAAATAATATCTAGGCGCCCTGAAGTTAAAAGAAAATGTCTCTGAATATAGTCTGTGAGAAAAAATACACAATGTTTTATTCTACTCTGTTGTAGAGTATATACACCAACTTCTTTTAATGTCTCATGTAAAATATAGAAATTCTAATTTTACCAGAATAGTTAAAATCTAAATATTACCTAGGCACCCCAATGTTTAAAACAAAATTGCTCTGAATATAATCTGACAGTAAAAATATACAATTCCCCATTCTACTGTTTTGGAGTATATACACCAACTCCATATGCTCCCTCATGTAAAATACAAAAATTCTATATATAAGCGAATCAAAAAAATCTAAATATTATCTAGGCACCCCAATGCTAAAAATCAAATTGCTCTGCATACAATCTGTCAGAAAAAATATACAATGCCCTATTCTACTCTGTTTTGGAGTATATACACCAACTCAGTATGCTCTGTCATGTAAAATACAGAAATTCTATATTTAAGCGAATCAAAATAAATCTAAATATTATCTAGGCACCCAAATGTTTAAAGAAAAATTGCTCTGAATATATTCTGTCAGAAAAAATATACAATGCCCTTTTCTATTCTGTATTGTAGTATATACACCAACACAATATGCTCTCTCATGTAAAATACCGAAATTCTAATTTTACGCGAATCGAAAAAAATCTAAATAATATCTAGGTGCCCCAGGTTAAAAGAAAATGGCTCTGAATATAGTCTGTTAGAAAAAATATACAATGCCTTATTCTACTCTGTTTTGGAGTATATACAACAACTCAGGATGCTCTCTCATATAAAATAACGAAATTCAAATTTTACCTGAATCGAAAAAATATAAATATTATCTAGGCACCCTAATGTTAAAAACAAAATTGCTCTGAATATAAACTGTCAGAAAAAATACACAATGCCCTTTTCTACTGTTTTGGAGAATATATACCAACTCCATATGCTCCCTCATGTAAAATACAGAAATTCTATATTTAAGCGAATTTAAAAAATCTAAATATTATCTAGGCACCCCAATGTGAAAAACAAAATTGCTCTGAATATAATCTGTCAGAAAAAAATATGCAATGCCCTATTCTACTCTGTTTTGGAGTATATACACCAACTCAGTATGTTCTCTCATTTAAAATACCGAAATTCTAATTATACGCGAATTGAAAAAAATCTAAATAATATCTAGTGGCCCCAAAGTTAAAAGAAAATGGCTCTTAATATAGACTGTTAGAAAAAATATACAATGCCTTTTTCTACTCTGTTTTGCAGTATATACACAAACCCAGTATGCTCTCTCATGTAAAAAAGCGAAATTCTAATTTTACGTGAATCGAAAAATATCTAAATACTATCTAGGCACCCAATAGTTAAAAGAAAATGGCTCTGAATATAGTCTGTTATAAAATATATACAATGTTTTTTTCTACTCTGTTTTGGAGTATATACACCAACATCGTGTACTCTCTCATGTAAAATACAGTAATTCTAATTTTACCGGAATACTTAAATTCTAAATATTACCTAGGCACCCCAATGTTTAAAACAAAATTGCCCTGAATATAATCTGTCAGAAAAAATATACAGTTCCCTATTCTACTCTGTTTTGGAGTATATACACCAACTCCATATGCTCTCTCATGTAAATTACAGAAATTCTAAATTTATGCAAATCGAAAAAAATCTAAATATTATCTAGGCACCCCAATGTTTTAAACAATATTTCTCTGAATATACTCTGTCAGTAAGAATATACAATGCCCTATTCTACTTTTTTTCGAGTATATACACCCCCTCAATATGCTCTCTCATGTAAAATACCGAAATTCTAATTTTATGTGAATCAAAAGAAATCTAAATATTATCTAGGCATTCCAATATTAAAAGCAAAATTGCTCTGAATATAATCTGTCAGCAAAAATATACAATGCCCTTTTCTACTCTGTTTTAGAGTATATACACCAACTCAATATGCTCTCTCTTGTAAAATACCGAAAGTCTAATTTTACACGAATTGAAAAAAATCTAAATAATATTTGGTGCCCCAAAGACAAAAGAAAATGGCTCTGAATATAGTCTGTTAGGAAAAATATACAATGCCTTATTCTACTCTGTTTTGGAGTATATAAACCAACTCCATATACTCTCTCATGTAAAATACAGAAATTCTATATTTAAGCGAATCGAAAAAAATCTAAATATTATCTAGGCACCCCAATGTTAAAAACGAAATTGCTCTGAATATAATCTGTCAGAAAAAATATACAATGCCCTATTCTAAGCAGTTTTGGAGAATATACAACAACTCCATAAGCTCTCTCATGTAAAATACAGAAATTCTATATTTAAGCAAATCGAAAAAAATCTAAATATTATCTAGGCACCCCAATGTTAAAAGAAAAATTGCTCTGAATATAGGCTGTCAGATAAAATATACAATGCCCTTTTTGACCCTGTTTTGTAGTATATACACCAACTCAATATGCTCTCTCATGTAAAATAGAGAAATTCTAATTTTACCCGATTCTATAAAATCTAAATATTATCTAGGCACCCGCATGTTATAAACAAAATTGCTCTGAATATACTCTGTCATAAAAAATATACAATGCGCTATTCTACTTTGTTTTGGCGTATATACATCAACTCAGTATGCTCTCTCTTGGAAAATACCAAAATTCTAATTTTACGTGAATCAAGAAAAATCTAAATATTGTCTAGGCACCCCAAAGTTGAAAGCAAAATTTCTCTGAATATAACTTTTCAGAAAAAATTTACAATGACCAATTTTACTCTTTTTTGGTGTATATACACCAACTCAATATGCTCTGTCATGTAAAATAGCGGAATTCTAATTTTACGTGAATCGAAAATAATCTAAATAATATCTAGGCACCCCAAAGTTAAAAGAAAACGTCTCTGAATATAATCTTTCAGAGAAAATATAAAATGCTTCATTCTACTCTATTTTGGAGTATATACACCAACTCCATATGCTCTCATGTAAACTACAGAAATTCTATATTTAAGTGAATCAAAAAAAAATCTAAATATTATTTAGGCACCTTAATGTTAAAAGCAAAATTTCTCTGAATATAATCTCTCAGAAAAATTATACAATGCCCTTTTCTACTCTGTTTTGGAGTATATACACCAACTCAATATGCTCTCTCATGTAAAATTCCGAAATTCTAATTTTATGCAAATCGAAAAAAATCTAAATATGTAGGCGCCCCAAAGTTAAAAGAAAATGGCTCTGAATATATTCTGTCAGAAAAAATATACAATGCCCTTTTCTACTCTGTTTTGTAGTATAAACCAACTCAATTTACTCTCTCATGTAAAATACAGAAATTCTAATTTTACCCGAATCAAAAATATCTAAACATTATCTAGGGATCCCAATGTTAAAAACAAAATTTCTCTGAATATAATTTGTCAGTTAAAATATACAATGCACTATTCTACCCTGTTTTGAAGTATATACACCATCTCAGTGTGCTCTCTCATGGAAAATATCAAAATTCTAATTTTAACCGAATAAAAAAATTTAAATATTACCTAGGCACCCCAATGTTAAAAACAAAATTGCTCTGAATATAATCTGTCAGAAAAAATATACAATGGTTTATTCTACTTTTTTTTGTAGTATATAAACCAACTCCATATGCTCTCTCATGTAAAATACAGAAATTCCATATTTAAGCGAATTGTAAAAAATCTAAATATTATCTAGGCACCAGAATGTTAAAAACAAAATTGCTCTGAATATATTCTGTCAGAAAAAATAGACAATTCCCTAATCTACTCTGTTTTGTAGTATATACACCAACTCCATATGCTCTCTCATGTAAAATACCGAAATTCAAATTTTACGTGAATCGAATATAATCTAAATATTTTCTAGGCACACCAATAATAAAAGTAAAATTGCTCTGAATATAATCTGTCAGAAAAAATATAGAATGCCCCTCTTTACTCTTTTTTGGAGTACATACACCAACTCAATATGCTCTCTCATGTAAAATACCGACATTCTAAATTTAAGAGAATCGAAAGAAATCTAAATAATATCTAGGCGCCGCACAGTTTAAAGCAAATGGCTCTGAATATAGTCTGTTAGAAAAAATATACAATGCTTTATCTTCTCTGTCTTGGAGTATATACAACAACTCAGCATGCTCTCTCATGTAAAATACCGAAATTCTAATTTTACCCAAATCGAAAGAATCTAAATATTATCTAGGCACCCCAATGTTAAAAACAAAATTGCTCTGAATATAGTCTTTCAGAGAAAATATACAATGTTCTCTTCTACTCTGTTTTGTAGTATATACAACAACTCAATATGCTCTCTTATGTAAAATACCGAAACTCTAAATTTACGTGAATCGAAAAAAATCGAAATATTATCTAGGTACCAGAATGTGAAAACCAAAATTGCTCTGAATATAATCTGTCAGAAAAAAATATACAATGCTTTTTTCTACTCTGTTTTGGAGTATATACACCAACTCCATATGCTCTCTCATGTAAAATTTAGAAATTCTATATTTAAGCGAATCGAAAAAAATCTAAATATTATCTAGGCACCCCAATGTTAAAAGCAAAATTGCTCTAAACAATCTGTCAGAAAAAATATACAATGCACTTTTCTACTTTGTTTTGTAGTATATACAACAACTCAGTACGCTCTCTCATGTAAAATACAGAAATTCTAATTTTACCCGAATCGAACAAATCTAAATATTATCTAGGCACCCCAATGATAAAAGAAAAATTACTCTGAATATAATCTTTCAGAAAAAATATACAATGCCCCTTTTTACTCTGTTTTGGAGTATATACACCGACTCAATATGCTCTCTCATATAAAATACCGAAATTCTAATTTTATGCGATTCGAATAAAATCTAAATAATATCTATGCACCCAAAAGTTAAAAGAAAATAACTCTGAATATAGTCTGTTAGCAAAAATTTACAATGCCTTATTCTACTCGATTTTGGAGTATATGGACCAACTCAATATGCTCTCTCATGTAAAATACAGAGATTCTAATTTTACGTGAATCGAAAAAAATCTAAATATTATCTAGGCACCCTAATGTAAAAAGCAAAATTTCTCGAAACAATATCTGTCAGAGAAAATATACAGTGCCCTTTTCTACTTGGTTTTGGAGTATATACACCAACTCAATATGCTCTCTAATGTAAAATACAGAAATTCTAATTTTACACGAACGGAAACAAATCAAAATATTATCTAGGTACCCCAATGTTAAAAGCAAAATTGCTCTGAATATAATCTGTCAGAAAAAATACACAATGCACTTTTATACTGTGTTTTTCAGTATATACACCAATTCAATATGCTGTCTCATGTAAAATACCGAAATTCTAAATTTACGCGAATCGAAAAAAATCTACATATTACCTAGGTACCCCAATGCTGAAAGCAAAATTGCTCTGAATATAGTCTGTCAAAAAAAATATACAATACCCTTTTCTACTTCGTTTTGGAGTATATACACCAATGCAATATGCTCTCACATGTAAAATACCGAAATTCTTATTATATGCGAATCGATAAAAATCTAAACATTATCTAGACACCCCAATGTTGAAAGAAAATGGCACTGAATATAATCTGTCAAAAAAATATACAATGCCTTTTTTTCCTCGGTTTTGGAGTATACGGACCAACTCAATATGCTCTCTCATGTAAAATACTAAAATTCTAAATTTTCATTAATCAAATAAAATCTAAATATTATTTAGGCACCCCAATGGTAATATCAAAATTACTCTGAATGTATTTTGTCAGAAAAAATATACAATGCTCTTTCCTACTCTGTTTTAAAGTATATACACCAACTCAATATGCTCTCTCATGTAAAATATAGACATTATAAATTTACGCAAATTTAAAAAATTCTAAATATTATCTAGGCACTCCAATGTTAAAAGGAAAATTGCTCTAAATGTAATCTGTCAGATAAAATATACAATGTTTTTTTCTTCTCTGTTTTGGAATATATACACCAACTCAATATGCTCTCCCATGTGAAATACAGAAATTCAAATTTTACACGAATCGAATAATATCTCAATATTATCTAGGCACCCCACTGTTAAAAGCAAAATTGCTCTGAATATAATCTGTCAGAAAAAATGTACAATGACCTTTTCTATTCTGTTTTGGAATATATACACCAACTCAATATGCTCTCTCATGTAAAATACCAAAATTCTAAATTTACGCGAATCGAAAAAAATATAAATATTATCTAGGCACCCCAATGTTAAAAGCAAAATTTCTCTGAATAGAATCTGTCAGAAAAAATATACAATGCCCATTTCTACTCTGTTTTGGAGTATATCCACCAACTCAATATGGACTCTGATGTAAAATACCAAAAATATAAATTTACGCAAATTAAAAAAATTCTAAATATTATCTAGGCACCCCAATGTTAAAAGAAAAATTTCACTGAATATAGTCGGTCACAAAAAATATACAATGCCGTTTTCTACTCTCTTTTGGAGTATATACACCAACTCAATATGCTCTCTCATGTAAAATACCGAAGTTGTAAATTTACGCAAATCGAAAAAAATATAAATATTATCTAGGCACCCCAATGTTAAAAGAAAATGGCTCTGAATATAAACTGTCAGAAAAAATATACAATGCCCTTTTCTACTTTATTTTGGAGTATACACACCAATCCAATATGCTCTCTCATGTAAAATATCGAAATTCTAAATATACGGGAATCGAAGAAAATCTAAATATTATCTAGGCACCCCAATGTAAAAACCAAAATTTCTAGGAACAAAAATCTGTCAGAGAAAATATACTATGTCCTTTTCTACTCTGTTTTCGAGTATATACACCAACTCAATATGCTCTCTCATGTAAAATACCAAAATTATAAATTTACGCTTATCAAATGAAATCTAAGTATTATCTAGGCTCCCCAATGTTAATAGCAAAATTGCTCTGAATATAATATATCAGAAAAAATATACAATGCCTTTTCTACTCTGTTTTGGAGTATATACACCAACTCAATATGCTCTTTCATGTAAAATACCGAAAATCTAAATTCACTTGAATCGAAAAAAATATAAGTATTATCAAGGCACCCGAATGTTAAAAGCAAAATTGCTCTAAATATAATCTGTTCAGAAATAATATACAATGCCCTATTCGACTCTGGTTTGGAGTATATACACCAAATCAATATTCTCTCTCATGTAAAATACTGAAATTCTAATTTTACGCGAATTGAAAAATATCTAAATATTATGTAGGAAAACCAATGTTAAAAGAAAATAGCTCTGAATATAATCTGACAGAAAAAATATACAATGACTTTTTCTACTCTGTTTTTGAGTACATACACCAACTCAAAATGCTCTCTTATATAAAATACAGAAATTCTAAATTTGCGCTAATTGAATAAGATCTAAATATTATCTAGGCACCCCAAAGTTAAAAGAAAATGGCTCTGAATATAATATTTCAGAAAAAATATACAATACTATTTTCTACTCTATTTTGGAGTATATACACCAATTCAATATGCTCTCTCATGTAAAATACCGAAATTCTAAATATACACGTATCGAAAAAAATCTAAATATTATCTAGGCACCCCAATGTAAAAAGCAAAATTTCTCAGAACAAAATATGTGAGAGAAAATATACAGTGCCCTTTTCTACTTTGTTTTGGAATATATACATCAGCTCAATATGCTCTCTAATGTAAAATACAGAAATTCTAATTTTACACGAACGGAAACAAATCAAAATATTATGTAGGTACCCCATTGTTAAAAGCAAAATTGCTCTGAATATAATTTGTCAGAAAAAATACACTATGCCCTTTTCTACTCTGTTTTGGAGTATATACACCAATTCAATATGCTCTCTCTTGTAAAATACCAAAATTCTAAATTTACGCGGATCGAAAAAAATCTAAATATTACCTAGGCACCCCAATGTTGAAAGCAAAATTGCTCTGAATATAGTCTGTCATAGAAAATATACAATACCCTTTTCTACTTCGTTTTGGAGTATATACACAAACCCAATATGCTCTCTCATATAAAATACCGAAATTCTTATTATACGCGAATTGAAAAAAATCTAAATATTATCTAGACACCCCAATGTTGAAAGAAAATGGCTCTGATTATAGTCTGTCATAAAAAATATACAATGCCCTTTTCTCCTCGGTTTTGGAGTATATGGACCAACTCAATATGCTCTCTCATGTAAAATACCGAAATTCTAAATTTACGTTAATCAAATGAAATCTAAATATTATCTAGGCACCCCAATGGTAATAGCAAAATTGCTCTGCATGTATTTCGTCAGATAAAATATACAATGCCCTTTTTTACTCTGTTTTGGAATATATACACCAACTCAATATGCTCTCTCATGTAAAATACAGAAATTCTAAATTTACGAGAATCGAAAAAAATCTAAATAATATCTAGGCACCCCAATGTTAAAAGAAAATGTCTCTGAATATATTCTGTCAAAAAAAAATACAATGCCCTTTTCTACTCTGTTTTGGAACATATAAACCAACTCAATATACTCTCTCATGTAAAATACCGAAATTCTAAATTTACGTGAATCAAAAAAAACCTAAATATTAACCAGGCACCCCAATGTTAAAAGCAAAATTTTTCTGAATATAGTCTGTCAGAGAAAATATACAATGCCCTTTTCTACTTTGCTTTGTAGTATATACACCAAATAAATATGCTCTCTCATGTAAAACACCGAAATTCTAATTTTACGCAAATCGAAGAAATTCTAAATATTATCTAGGCACCCCAAGATTAAAAGAAAATGGCTAAAAATATAATCTGTCAAAAAAATATACAATGCCTTATTCTACTCTGTTTTGGAGAATACACACCAACTCAATATGCTCTCTCATGTAAAATACCGAAATTCTGATTTTACGCCAATCATAAAAAATCTAAATAATATGTAAGAACCCCAATGTAAAAAGCTAAACTTCTCTGAATATAATCTGTCAGAAAAAGTATACAATGCTCTTTTCCACTCCGTTTTGTAGTATATACACCAACTAAATATGCTCTCTCATGTAAAACACCGAAATTCTAATTTTACGCAAATCGAAGAAATTCTAAATATTATCTAGGCACCCCAAGATTAAAAGAAAATGGCTATAAATATAATCTGTCAAAAAAATATACAATGCCTTATTCTACTCTGTTTTGGAGAATACACACCAACTCAATATGCTCTCTCATGTAAAATACCGAAATTCTGATTTTACGCCAATCGTAAAAAATCTAAATAATATGTAAGAACCCCAATGTAAAAAGCTAAACTTCTCTGAATATAATCTGTCAGAAAAAGTATACAATGCTCTTTTCCACTCCGTTTTGGAGTATATACACCAACTCAATATGCTCTCTCATGTAAAATACTGAAATTCTAATTTTACGTGAATCTAACAAACTCTAAATATTACCTAGGCACAGCAATGTTAAAAGCAAAATTTCTTTGAATATAATCTGTCATGAAAAATATTCAATGCCCTTTTCTGCACTGTTTTGGATTATATATACCAACTCAATATGCTCTCTCATGTAGAATACCGAGATTCTAATTTTACGTGAATCGAAACAATCTAAATATTATCTAGGCACACCATTGTTAAAAGCAAAATTTCTCTGAATATAATCTGTCAGAAAAAATATACAATGCGCTCTTCTACTTTGTTTTGGAGTATATACACCAAGTCAATATGCTCTCTCATGTAAAATACCGAAATTCTAATTTTACGCAAATCGAAAAAAATCTAAATATTATCTACGCACCCCAATGTTAACAGCAACATTGCTCTGAATATTATCTGTCAGAAAACATATAAAATGCGCTTTTCTACTCTGTTTTGGAGTATATACACCAACTCAATATGCTCTATTATTTAAAATATGGAAATTCTAAATTTACGCGAATCGAAAAAAATCTAAATATTATCTAGGCAACCCAATGTTAAAAGCAAATTTGCTCTGAATATGATCTGTCAGAAATAATATACAATGCCCTATTCTACTCTGTTTTGGAATATATACACCAATTCAATATGCTCTCTTGTGTAAAATACTAAAATTCTAAATTTACGCTAATCGAAAAAAATCTAAATATTATCTAGGTACCCCAATGTTAAAAGCAAAATTGCTCTCAATATAATCTGTCAGAAAAAATATACAATGCCCTTTTCTACTGTGTTTTGGAGTGTATACACCAACTCAATATTCTCCCTCATGTAAATTACCCAAATCCTAACATTACTCTAAGTATCTGTTTTTTATAACTAGGGGATTACAGATGACATTACTCACGATATGACTTCGGCTGTTTGCCGGTCCTGTGATAATGTTTCTAATATCCAGAGAAGGAGAGGGGAATGTTTCTGCCCATAGGCAAATCCTCTGAATACGGCAAGATGAGTACACCGTGCTGTGATATTTTCACTAATGTAAACAAGAAAACAATTATATTGAATTAAATATTGCAAGGTGTTAACCCCCCCTATAATTTTCCTTGTAATTTCAAGGGGTTGAGGAGGACATTTTTGT
This sequence comes from Callithrix jacchus, assembly GCF_049354715.1. Lineage (NCBI taxonomy): Eukaryota > Metazoa > Chordata > Mammalia > Primates > Cebidae > Callithrix > Callithrix jacchus. Next base: position 325,050 of record NC_133513.1, read on the forward strand.
CAAAATGGCGGAGGTGTAACTTCAGCTATTGTCTACTATATAATAAAAAAGGATAAAATTATTATTTACATATGATATGATTGCCAGTATCATATTACACCACATTTTCAAAATATCTGGGCCCCAGCAGCTGTGGGCATGGCAGCCAAGCGAGGGTGTCCCTATGCAACCAGGTTGGGCATTGCGGCTGCTACGGGCCCTTTGTGATTTGTCTGGGGGCTGCTTCGGGCCCTCTGGTGGTGGCTGTGGTAACAGCCACATAGCCAGAGGGTCTCTCAGCATCCAGGGAGGGCCTGGCGGCTGCTACTGTCACTCTGGCAGGGGCTATGGGCACAGCCACCTAACCAGGGGGTCCCTACGTAGCCAGGGTGGGGCTGGAAGCTGCTATAGACACTTTGGCGGGAGGTGTGGGGATACCCTGCTCTTCACAGGTACACAGTTTGCACCTATTTCTACATGTGTAGATTGTTTACATAATGGGCACATATTTGTACACATGTACATATGTTATTATCACAATAAACATATATGTACATAATATGTGTACAATAAATATGTACTTTATACGTACCTAATATAAACAATATGTACTTTTTGGTGATATTATGTGGTATCTACATATTATTGATTATATATCTTATTGTGATAATATGTATGTTACCACTGAAATTTTTAGAAATGTACATAGAGTACACTTCATGTACCTATGCATTGTGTACACATTATAGAAATAAATAGGTACATATTTTACAGATTATGTACATTTTTTCTACATGTGTATTTTGTACACATATGTACAGCGGAGTAAATGTACAGACTATACCTATTTTATACATTTATTGTGATATGTCAATAAATGTACACATGAGTACATTCTGGGATATAATTTTTAGCATATTAGACAGGAATTACACCGGTGACCAAAGTGGGTTTACACCCAGGTGCGCACATAGTTTATACATGTACATGTTGTGCTTATTATGTACTCATGTACAGAATATACATGTCTACATTATATATACATAGGTGTACGCAGCATACATAGGTACATACTGTGCACACATATGTACACGTGCATATATTGTAGATCTGTACATAATGGGTACATGATGTACATGTGTACACATCATATCACAATAAATGTAAATATACATGTTTGCAATATGTACGTTTATATTATGTATTACATTTATTGTGATTATATATGCTGTTGTGATATGATATCATTGTGACATTACAAATGTACATATTATACACATTATGTACCTATGCATTGTGCACAGATTATAGAAATAGAAAGAAACATATTTTACAGGTTATGTACATTTTATTTACTTGTGTATTGGGTACACAGAGTAAATGTACAGATCTTACTTACTTTATACATTTATTGTGATATGCCAATAAATGTACACATTATGAGTACATTCTGTGATATTACATTTAGAATATAAGATAGAAATTACTCTGGTTACCAAAGTGGGTGTAAACTTATGTGTGCACATATTTTGTACATGTACATACTGTGCATATTACGTACTTGTGTACAGAAGGTAAATATCTACATTATATGTATGTATGGGTACAGAGCGTACATATGTACATACTATGTACATATATCTACACCTGAATTTATTGTACATCCGTACATAATGGGTCCATGCTCTACATGTAAACACATCGTCATACCACAATAAATGGTAATGTACATAATGTGTGAAATACGTACATTTATATTATGCATTACATGTGTATTGTGATTGTAAATGCTGTTCTGATATCATTGTGATATTACAAATGTACATATTGTACACATTATGGACATACCTGTTGTGTACATATTATGTACACATAAATGTACATATTGTACAGATTATGTATATTTATTTTACCTCTGTATGGTGCACACATATGTACATCACAGTCAACGTACATATGGTACATATTCTGTGCATTGTTTGTAATATTTCAGTAAGAGTACACATTATAAGTATATTCTGGGATATGATTTTTAGTATGTTAGATAAAAATTACTTTCAATATCAAAGTGGGTATACACTTATGTGTGTCCATTTTGTGATATTATCCATCATATCCTGAGTAGGTGTTTCTCTCATTTTGAAAGCAGGTTTACACTCTCGGATTGCTCCAATATCAAGGCAAACTAAAACTCGTCTGTGATGTAGTTAATAATATCCTGAGGACAAAGGATGACCATACCCTGAATATCGCAGGAAGTGTACACCACCACTGTAGTATTGTTTCTAATGTTCAAAAACGGAAAGGATATTACTCCAAATATCTCAGAAAGAACACAAGCCCCCCGTGATATTGTTTCTAATAACTAGAGAATTACAGATGACATTAACCACGACGTGACTGGGGCTGTACCCTGGTCCTGGAATATTGTTTCTAATATCCAGAGAAGGAGAGGAAAATGTTGCTGCCCATAGGGAAATACTCTTAATACGGCAAGAGGTGTACACCATGCTTTGATATGGTCACTAATGTAAGCGAGAAAACAATTACATTGAATTAAGCATTGCAAGGAATGAAACTCCCCTATGATTTTCATTCTAATGTCAACGGGGGTGAGGATGACATTTTTGTCAATATGGCAGAGGTGTAACTGGAGCTATTGCCTAATATACAAAAAAACAGAATAAGATTATCATTTTTATATAATATGGTTGCCAGTATCATATTACACCGGATTTGCAAAATAGCTGGGCCTCAGCAGCTGTGGGCAGAGCCCACAAGCGAGGGGACCCCTAAACAGCCAGGGTGGGCCTGGGGGCTGCTCTGGGCTTTTTGGTGGGGTCTGTGAGCACATCGACCCAGCCAGGGGTCCCCGAGCAGCCATGGTTGGCCTGGGGGCTGCTACGGGCACTCTGGCATGGGCTGTGGGCACAGACACCTAGTCAGGGGGTCCCTAAGCAGCCAGGGTGGGCATGGGGGCTGCTACAGGCATTTGAGCAGTGTTTGTGGGCACAGCCCAATTGCCAGGGGGTCTCTAAGCAGCCAGGCTGGGCCTGGGGGCTGCTATAAGGGGGGCTTTGGTAATAGCGTGCTGTGCATCGGTACATAGTTTGCACCTATTACTACATGTGTAAATAGTTTTAATATCGGGCATATATATGTACATGCGTACATATGGAGTTATCACGATAAATTTATATTTACATAATATGTGCAAAATACATATGTACCTAATGCATACCTAATGTGTACAATATGTACTTTTTTGTAATATTAGACAATATATATTACTGTGATTATATATCTTATTGTGATTAAATATATTTTATCACTAATATTTTAAGGAATGTGCATCGTGTACACATTATATACCTATGTATTGTGTACACAATATAGAAATATATAGGTACATATTTTACAGATTATGTACACTTTTTTTACATGTGTATTGTGTACACCTATGCACAGCAGAGTAAATGTACAGACTGTACCTATTTTATACATTTCTTGTGATATGCCAATAAATGTACTCATTATGAGTACATTCTAAAATATAATTTTTACCATATTAGAAATTACTCCATTGACCAAAGTGGGTGTACACCCAGGTGTGTACATAGTTTATACGTGTACATATTGTGCATATTAGGTATGACATGTACAAAATGTACATGTCAACATTATATGTATTTATGTGTACATAGTGTGCACATGCACATACTGTTCACACATATGTACATGTGCATATTTTGTACATGTGTACATAATGGGTACATGATGTGCATGTGTACACACTGTGATACCACAATAAATGTAAATGTATACGATGTGTGCAATATGTACATTTATATTATGTATTACTTGTGTATTGTGATTTTATATGCTGTTGTGATATGATATCATTGTAATATTACAATAAATGTACATATTGAACACATTTCGTACATACCTATTGTGTACACATTATGTACCTGTAATTGCACATATTGTACAGATTATGTACGTTTTTGGTACATCTGTATTGTGTACACATATGTACATAACACTCTATGTACATATGGTATGTATTCTGCACATTGATTGTAACATCTCAATAAGTGTACACATTATGAGTATATTGTGATATATGATTTTTAGTATATTAGATAAAAATTTCTTTCTATATCAAAGTGGGTATACACCCATGTGTGTCCATTTTTTGATATTATCCATCATATTTTAA